>NC_092697.1:5864027-6188611 GCF_964275005.1 Diadema setosum
GATGCAGGGATTATCATTCCATCTATATGAATTGGGAAAACATTAATTTGTGTGTAATATGAAAAGGAGTCTTTAATGCAAATCCCATAGGTGTTACACATTAGGCCTATATGGTGCTTAATACCACGCAAAACTTGAGACATCAAAATGATTTTCATGCTTAACCTTATATAGCCCTAGCCTTTTTGAAACTGCATTGCCTGAGGGTGATGCGGGTAATTTGCCCCCCCCCCAAAAAAAATAATAATAATAATAATAATAATAATAATAATAATAATAATAATAAATAAATAAATAATAAAAAAATGATAATAATAATAATAATAAATGAAAATAAAAATAAATAAAAAAAAATATATATATATATATAAAATAAAAAATATTGGCCATTTATTAACCAATTGTGACCAAACTTGGTGTGTCTGTGTTCCATCATGTATTTTACAAGAATGCATCTGTAGTTAAGTTTATGATGTCTATTGCTATTCCTAATTTATCTAGTTAATTATCCAATTATGCTCATTTCTCTTAAATTCTGATTTTTCTGCCTTTTGGTAAACACATCAGGGCATTTTTTTTCCAATTCATAAATTGAAGAAAGTTGATATCTAGTGTAAGTTTTAAGTCTTACACTCAGCTCCCCCCCCCCCCCCCCATTAGCTGTTCAGCCTTCACAGTATAGACACATATGCTTTACCTTATCTCTGAGGGTTCCTTCACTTGAGCCTTCATTTCTCTCCACGCTCAAAAAGTCTGCCCATGACATTTTAGAATCTGTCAAATGATACAAACTGGACAATGCAAATGCTTGGCATGGAATTCGATATACTCACAGGAATTGCTATCATAGAAATAGAAACAAATCAAAATCACATTCTAAGTAGAGCATATGCTGCATATCTCGAGAATCACGCATTTCCTTCTTCTTCTTTTTTTTTTTTGCCACAATGTAAATGATTGTTACATTTTCTTGGTTTTTGTCTTCTGTCTATAAACTGTTGTTTGTGACTGCTGTTCTAACAAATGATCCGTCTGTGGCATTTCTTTACATGTCAGAGAGGAGACATATTGAGCACCTTATAAACCTTCAGTAATTCATGAATGGACAAGAGTAATACTGCTGAACGTGCAGCTGAGCATCTCTATACTCACCACATAAGACAGGACTTTCGAGTGTAATCATCTTGTCATTCACAACACAGCAAAAACTTTATGCTACCTATTGTTTATCAACATCCCTTCTTCCCTTTGGATTGCACTGCATATCCCTGTTGGATATAGAAGTATGTCATGCAAATTTGACAGTAAGTAGAAGTTGAGCACGTGAGTACAACACACAAAGTTATATCCTCTGCACATAGGTAAAACCTTGCTTCACTTTCATGGTTGTTTCTGAGGGGATGGGATGAAATGGCATGAGCTTTACCCCCATCGGTGTCATATCTGTCGAACTTCTCCATGACACCGTCCATCTCTTCCATGGAAAGGAGGTTGCCTAAAGACTCCTGAAAGAAAATGGTGAAAGAAACAACTTCAAGCAGTATTCTGGGTATTGTAAAATGCATCTACACTGCTTTTGTGGAGGGGAGGTTGCTAAGGAGTGCCATGGCAATCTTCAATCATCCCTACAAGACCCTCCATCATCCATCATCATGGACAACAAGTTATATCGATTCATTTACAGCAATATACGCAGAAGAAAAGGCAAATTGATCTTTAGTGTAACATACATGGATAATCAACACAGGGGAGGTTATCAAGAAAACAACAAAGAAAAAAAAAGAGCAATGGCTGTGGAAAGCAAAGCTGTCAATGACATGTGATATACATACAATCATCTTTTTTTTTATTATTCGTTTATTCAGGGGGGGGGGGGGGAACTGACTGGATTAGGAACTCACTAGGCATATCAGTTGCTTTACCAGGCTATCATCTAGGTATGTATAGCATTCTTCTGAATTCATTCTTCTTCTATACCGCTGTTATCCATATCTATCCAATATACTTTCATATGACTGCATATTACTTTTTGCAATCAGGATTTATGCAATCTCTTCATGAAATTCAAATATTTTAGCTACCACTTGAGCTTGTTATTAGATCATGAGAACGACCTCCTTTTTCACACCCTGTGGTGAAAATGATCTTTGAATGTTGGGTGTGACCATAGGATTGTTTTACAAATGCACTTGTACCAATCTTTCATGACAATACCTAGTCCTTCCTTATTTCTCTTCATTAAAGCTGGCCATCATGAAGTTCCACAAGATTATAGTACAAAATGAAAGAACCAGTTGCTTCATCCTAGAAAATCCTTTCACAGATTGCCCAAGACTAAGAATTTGCTGATTCTAGTCTCATTTTTGTGTGCATGCCTTTTTACAATATCACACTGATCATGGCTCACAAAATGTTGCAATAAGTACTTCAATTTCAGTTGCTTGGTTATGTTTTCAGTAATTATGCTTCTTAAAGGTCTCAGATAACTTCGTTTTTTGTGGGCTCAAGGATACTTTTTGTAGAGTGTGATAACTTTGTCAGCTAAAGTTTACTTGCATTTTGTAGGAGTATGTTATATAGCAAGTTGACAAAAGAACATAATAAAACCAGTAATACTACAAACAAGATGGCTTCAAAACTTACACACTCACAGCAACTCCAGCCAATGTCTTCATCTGACTGCCGCAAGGCAGCAGCAAAGTTTTCATCCTGGCAGTATCCTCCGCTTTCCAAACACAGCTGGTGGTAGCAACGGCCACAGATGCGGCATTCATGAATCACATCATTCTTTACCATGTGGCACAGAATGCACGTGACATCAAATTCAATCTGACGAATTAAATAAATGAATTGCTAACCACAAGGTGTAATGATATTCATGACGAACAAGTTATATAATCCTTAGCTTTGAGAAGAGTTGACAACATTGCCTCATATTTCTCTTTTGCAACTGGTTTACTTACCTACCAAAAGGCAAGTTTGTGTGTGTGTGTGTGTGTGTGTGTAAAATGATCCTTTTCATGTTATTTACCATTTTATGCCATTTTCTTTTTGTTCTTGACTCTTTTTATCTCATATGTGTACAAGAGATTAAAGTCTAGTAACAATTTCCCCTACCCCTGTAATTAACATAATTTGTAATCAATTCCCTGCTTGTCTTTGGTAATCTAGCCATTGCATGGGTCTCCTTTGAATAATAATTGAATGGCAATGACTCTCATCTCTTTATGACTGTGCATTGTGGGTGGGTTGACTCTAGTAATGATGGCTAATGAACAACTCCACATTCAAATTCAAAGTGCAAGTACATCTTCTACAAGGAGGAGAGCCTGCATCATAGGAAACTGCTACATAAAATACCCTCATATTTTGACACACAAATACAAAAATATAAGAGCGGAAGTGAAAAGAATGCTGCTATATGCTTAGCTAGAAGGCCAATAGCAGTTTGATGTTGATACATGCTATCTAATATTTTTTTTTTCAAAATCCACCTGTGTATTTGTTCAAAATTTAGTGAATTATCTTATTAATCAGTTATTATTAGAGAAATCAATTGCAACAGAGCAGTAAGCTCAATTTAACAAGAAGTGAAAATTTCTGCTGAACATAAGGGCATTGTGGTCTCATTTCTGTTGTTGTAAATATGAGACTTACTTCCAAGATTGTCTCGTAGTCGAGGTTTGCTGAGGGTGTCCCATAACTCGCCTCTTCACGAGACAGCTTCCGTCTCTCCACCTGCCTGGCTTCTCGCTGAGCATCCACGGAGTCTGTTGGAATGTCATCTGACTCATCAGCAATTCTACATACATGCACAAGACCAAAACAGGTTTGAGGGAAGAAAATAAAAAGGAAATAGTCATGTCATCCATAAGAGTCTAGGCCCTATTGATATTTCTTTAGAAAGGAATTTTCAACAAAATGCAATTGTCTCATTTTGTATTTCTAACTTACCGTCCTTAGGTGCCTATTCTACTCATCATGTTCTTTACCAGCAGTAGCTTGGTGCAGTGGCAGTACTTGAAGTGTAGGGTAGATTTATCAATATCAACCAGAACACCCATCCGAAATTGTCACTTACCACGTGGGGTCTAGGTCTAGACAACCTAGGCCTAGTAGACTAGTAGGCCTAGTGTAGTGTACCATTAGGCCAGCCCGCCTATAGTAACCAGGGCTCTAGGTAACTATACACAGACCAGTCGCTATATGCCGTGCTCCGCACAGCGTCTGGTCGGGCTATGATCTAGGTAACTGCGACCAGCCCAAACGCGAAGCATTAGCAGTACAACTGCGTGAAGGAGCACCACGGGGTTAGGGCTCTAAAGTCTAGGCTATGTAATGCCAATGGCAATGGTGATGCCCGTGAACACTAAAACTAAAATTAGAGTTCTTGAGTAGCAGACCCAGTTTCAAGGGTATTTTGTAGTATTCTGGTAAAATGGGCAACAGAAATAATTTTTTTTTTTCTTAATTGGAAGAGGTACCAAAGGCCTCTTCAATGGTCTTGACACTGCATCACAATTTTGTATGGTGGGCAATTACCCTAGAATATTCTAGATCCAGGCGTCTAACCGTTAGTAGTAATAATCAATTTTATGCAATTTGCAACTCCAAGACTAGTTAAGAGGACCTGGTTGCGGCAGGGGGTCCAGTTTGCGGCATCCCACACGAAAAAGTCCCCTGATTTCCTCAAACATTAAAATTTTGCAAAAACCAAATATTTTTGGATGGTTAAACTAGTTTTCCAGCTTGTTAGAACACTTTATTTGGATTCACTATTTTGATCCTTCACGATTTTAATGTTTTTCAAGATTGCATGCATTTTATCAATTTCCACCCATGTAAAATAGCGCAATATTAATGTGTAAATCCCATAAGGTTGCCACAATTGTAAACCAGACCTATCCCCGACATTTTGGTCACTGTTGCAATCCTCAAAACTGACGAAGGAAATGAATTTTAACGTTAGAATATTTATTCAACACAGTCACAGGAGGAATCCTTACCATGCCAGGCCTCTTTTGATTATTTTATATTAGATCTATTTAAGATTTTGTATAAAGACGCAAACATGGGACGATGGTGGTTGCCTAGCAACAGAACAAAATCTTATTCTTAATGCTTTGTTAAGAAAGTCGTAGGCCTACTTTTTCAAAAACAGGGGGACAGTGCGACACAGTTTGATTTTGGCATCAAAAGAAAGCTCTTAAGTTGCTCTTCAAATAAAACAATAAAGAAAAAAATAGGCCTACCCTTCTACTTTTGAAGATATGGTTAAATATTCCTAGGGGTGCCGCAAACTGGACCCCTGCAGCAAACTGGTGCCCCAACTCTAACGTTAGGTGTTTAGATCCTATAAGAAATCGTATCTACGCCATTTTTTTAACATTGGTAGGGCCTAACGTTACCGGTAGCCTACATGAAGGTCAAAACCAGTCAGATCTACATATGAATATGCATGCCTGTACACTTTATGAAATGATGATGGTTTTGCCCACGCAGACTCGCTATATCTGGGTTTCTGGCCTTGTTGAGATGTGGTGTTGCTCGTATCCACTTTACTACTTTCAGACACGGAGCTTGTTGTGCCTTGTCTCGGCTCTTTTCCTTTCAAGACGCCATCATCTTGCCCTGTACTTGATCCTGCGTGTGCGACAGCCGCGGCTCGAAACAGGTTCGCAATTCGACCAATTCTACCCGTTAATTGCGCTCTTTTCTGGAGTCTTTGTCTTCGATATTTTGCCACAGCACTCCCCATCATCGACTTCCAATAGTCCTACGAAAGAAAATTGTGAAAATGGGGAAACGAAGAAATCCTGTCGGCAGAGGAAGAGTCGGTGAATTAATACTGGGAGCCAGCTGGCAACTCAAAACTAAAAAGCAAAACTTTCGACCAATGAAAAGTTGTGCATACATGTGTGTTAAGCAGGCACGTCAATGTAGGTAGAGGGCATTGGGTAGAGGTATATCGAGAGAGGGCGTCTTCCATTCCCAGCATTCCTAGTGCAAATATTTTTCGTCGACCTAGCGACAGCGGACGCTTGAATCTGAATTCGGCTCTCGTATTTCATATCAGTTAACGATTTGATATAGAAGAGCACACATATTTTGAGATATGTAAGTATTCCTTTGTTTTGAGTTATGTGGCATTTCAAAGGAGTTAATGAGAAATCATATCCCAAATATCGTTCGTCCGCATTTCCTCGGCGAAACAAATGAAATAGCGTAGGCCCTATGTCCCATGTATTCAATATTTTGTAGTGGTATCCTCGCACTCGACTTATGCTCTGCTGCTGTGCCGTGGCCGTGTGCCATTTGACCAATTGCTACAGGTAACAGTTCTTTTTCTTCTTCTTCTATAATCTTCAAAGGGCTATAAAGTGCAGCCTATCACGAAGATTAATACAACTTGTGTGCACGATGAGAGGAGGGGTGTGGGCTTAATCACAGGATGTGATTTTGAGGTGGGTCATTAACATTGATTAAGAGCTCCTTGGAACTGCTCCGGTGAGACTGCACAAACTACACAGAGCTTGGAAGTTTGTTCCACTCAGGTATGGATCTCTGGGCAAATGCAAATTTGTCGATGTTGCCCCTGGGGCGGTATGTTTGGAAGCACATGTCGTGATTTTTCCTGGTTTTGGACGAGTTGATTGTGAAGAATGTATCTGGATGAATTGCAACAGAGTCGTTCATGATTCTGTACACCATAGTTTCTGCTCACAGTACGTCGTGAAGATAGGCTGGGCCATTTCAACTTATTAATCATACTGGTCACACTGCTCGTTCTTCTATAATCAGCTGTGACAAAGCGAGCTGCCTGGCGTTGAATCCTTTCCAGTTTTTGAATGTCCGAGGCCATATATGGATCCCAGACACTAACGTTACAGCTATATTCTAGATGGGGTCGTACTAGCCCGACCAGACGCTGTTAATGCGCTATGCTACGTATGTACAGCGGCGACTGGGCTGTGTATAGTTAGGGTCGTACAAGGGACTTATAAGCTGCCTCCCTGAATGACTGAGGGAAGAACCTTGTGTTACGCCGGATGAAACCAAGCTGTTGATTAGCTTTCATGGAGATTGCTGAGATATGTGATGACCACTTGAAGTCATTAGATAACGTGACACCAAGATATTTAACAGACTCACACTTTTGAAGAGCAGTGTTATGGATGTAGTAACTGCAATTCATTGTGGATCGGGAGGGGCAAAACCTTACTACGAAACACTTGCTGGGGTTAAATGACATCAGCCAGGTGTTTTCCCATATCACAGTTAGTGTAACGTCAGACGCCTAGTGAAGTGTGATGCTGTTCAGTAACGTTAGATTATTTGTATAGAAAGTATACAAACACGATAGATCTATTACCGGACAGCATAGTAATTCTGGACGTGCACATAGCTGCGTACTTCAACTTCTACGCCACGCCCACGGTGCACTGCTAGTTGATTACTAGAGACAACCCCACGGCTTGGGCCCACAATCCCAGCCTTACTCTACCCCAGTTTTCAGCCGGCCTCTAACCACTAACGTTAGAATCCGGGCACTTATCACTTATCACAAGCCAGCAAATTCTATTGTCACAACACACGCATATCACATTGTTTCACATAGACCCTACTGGCACTGTCGTTGACAACAGGAATTTGAAAGTGCCTTAGCTAGTCGCCTCCAAAAATCCATCTAATAAATCCCAAATTTTGCCATCAAAAACGCAGAATCAGCATGACTTTCTAAGTATGCGCGATTTAGCCGATTTAAGTCCCGTGTTATGAATCAGGGTCGCCAAAAAAGTGCTAAAAATCAAGAAATACAACATTCTGTTGTGAGATTTTTCGCTTATCGCAAGCTCAGAGTGTGGTGGTACATGTACCCTCAAAAGCACAACAACAGTAAAACAAAATCTCCACACGCGCCGATGCAGTGACTATTAAATGTATGGTAGCCCTACTACATATCGACCACCCTTATTGAAACCGACCGCATATAATTCGCGCACTGAACACTTAGTACGCACTTCTCTGCGCGCAAAGCACATAAAAATGGATTGGCTTTGAATGTAGATGAGGATGGTGTGGGAAAACGCGATAATTCACTGTTCATTAATGGTTTTAATCAAGGACAAAATTTCGAATGAATATTTTCACCGAATCATAATGACAGCACAATGTAATGTCTATGGAAGTTTCTAAAAGGCTTCTAAAAAGCTTCGTACAACACGGTGTTCAATACAACTCGGTTTGCGTGCATTGTCAATGCAAAAACAGTGGTCGATCCTAATAACGCGATTTACCGCTGGGAGCTGAAACGAGGCCACACAAGTTCGTCGGCGATATTTTTGCACTGAAACTTCGAATCGAAAAGGGAACAACGGCATTTGATAGAGCTGGATTTTCTCAATCACGTAGGTCAAGTTTTTTACGTGAATTTCAGTGTTAAATATTCTTATCAAGCAAATAAACATTAGGCGGTCGATTAGTAGTAGGTCCAACCATACTGGGGTTGAATGCAAGTGCTGACTTGCCAGAATTCGGACACCAACGGGCGCCGCAATGCCCCCGATGCAACCTTGCACCAACCAGGTACGGCGTGGCGCATTTTTCAGTGGCCTTGTATGTGCATTGACATTGAACACGCATAGGGCGCGTCCAAATTCTGGAGAGGTCGGATGGATTCTGAGGTATTATCAAGGTGATAATATTTGGGGATTTTGTGAAATTTTATGATGTATTTAACAAAATCAATATTGAGAATTAGTAGTTTGATACATTAAATATACATTGTTGTAGATATAATTTTTCATGTATTATTTGAGTTAAAAAAAAAAATTGCAGAAAAGCTTAAGTGTCCAAAAACTGGGGTTTTACTCGAGACAATAATGACATTCAATTAATTTGCAGACTTCAGACCCGTACTAATGTACACTGTTTTAGCTAAGTTACAGAGCGTGTATATTACACCTCGCCAAAAGATAACTTTTTTATAGTAGGTAAGGGATTTACATGTAGTTTGAAGTACAATTTTTGTATATCTAAAAAAAAAAAAAAAAATTGAGTGACTAATTCACATAATTTTACAAAATTTGTAATTTGCAGCACTATGTGAATAACTAGTGTTAATTTTACTTTTTTTACAGACAGTGCCCCATGTTAGGTGAACAAAGTGTGGATAGGGTAGATCTAAGTGTTGCACATGTAATTGTGTTTTGAGCATATGTCATGGCTAATTTATTGTCATTTGTAAAGGGCATTATTAGTATTATTTTTTCTTTTCAATCAGGAACCGTCCGCCTTCCAGCAGCGGACGAAAGCCAACCACCGGCATGAGACCTCCATCAGGTGTGAGACAGCCTCCACCAGGCACCGCCATGAGAATGCCCCCGGGAACAGGGGTGAGTGGGCTCAATCCCAGATATTCTGAAAAGTTCTGCGATGATTAATGAGAGTTTGATCCTAACAAATTGAAATATAAGATCAGACAAAAGTAATGATTAAGTGTATGTATTATGGATAGCAATGCAATACTGTGGATGTGCTTTATGATATGTTCTTCTGAAGTAGTGATATCCTCTAATCTGACTCAGCCATTCTATACTCAGTCCACCTCTAGATCTCTTCTGAAGATTCATAGTAATATAAAAGGACTATGCAATAAATCTTGTGGAATTTCATGTTCAGCAATAGAACTTACTGCATCTTAAAGGCATAATTTACCATTTGCAGATGAAACAAAAACCCAGCTTTAGTGCTTCAAAATACAGTCAAACATGTCTATCGCGCCCACCCAAGGGAAACAACAAAAATGGCCGCAATAGACAGGTGGTGGCTATAGACAGGTTGGCGGCCATTTAGAATTTCAATACTTGCATTTAATAATAGCAGGAGATATATATGTTATTCTTTTAAAGAAAACAACAACAACAACAACCAGGAAATAAGTTTGCATGTGCAGCAGTGCTATTATGGGGATGTTCATTGTACAATTCCCTTCATATCATTTATTTTTCTTTGCCTGCTTCTGTTCTTTTGATGTTAAAAATAACATTTCGGGCCTGAAGATGTTCTCTGGCTCATACCGGTTTCCATGAATGGGGTCCACGAGTGCTGAGTTCGATGGAGATTGATAATGTGTGAAGCTTACGTAAACAACAAACAATACCCATACAAGTACCATATTGTCCTTATTCAAAGGGACTTAAACATTAATAATTAGTCGGCATTTTGGTGAAATTCTAAGATGTTATTAGGAGTGGTCTTTGCATTTGTAGCATCTATTTAGGGCGGCATGACTGAAGCCTAGATCTAATCTAGTCAAGTTAGTGGTAAGACGGATTTTCATGGCAAAGAGCTGCATCAGTTTTGTCAATCTTGTCTGTGTGATTGTGACTGAGCTAAGACTCGGTAGAAATCACGCAATGAATGTAAAAGACATCGTACTCATGGCTGATTTAACGGTTCAGCTAAATATTTGTGGCCGCTATACGCAGGTAGATATTCACCACGGGGTACAAAATGAGTGGCCGCTGGCCGCGTTAGGCAGATGGCCGCTATATAAAGGGTCCATATTACGGCAATTTCGTTCGGGGGAGTTTTCAGTGGCCGCTATAAGCAGGTGGCTGCTATAGAGAGGTGGCCGCTAAGACAGGTTTGACTGTAGTTCTAAAATGTGGGTCAGGGATAGAAATAACCAGATGTAAAAAATGTTGATCAGTATAATCAAAGTATTGTTAAATATACAAAATGTGAGCAATACAAAATGTGAGCAATAGCTATAATAAGATTGCTTCTAGAATAAACCATTTACAGTTATGGTTTACACTTAGTTTGAAAAATAGTGATATCTTGTTATGTTTTAGGCTTTATTGGGAAATTTGTATATGGTAGGATGTTGTGTAATACAACTGACCTACACATATTCATCGCATGCGATAACCCGAACATTTGTGACCTGCTACAACAAAAGGATCCTAAAGTCGCTGACGGCTGAGTCAAGAAAATCAAGTTTGAAGTCACATCATCAAGTTTGTCAAAACAATTGTATTTCTGTTTTTAGCATAATTTTGTAGTCTAATGTTTTGTCTATCATCTGCCCAAATTTTGAAGATAAATGATCAAAGGAAAGGCAAGAAATCAGCGTTTTTCTGGGCCATGATTTTCGACTTTCACCATAACAGAAATGTGTCCGAAGATTTGGATTTAGCGCCGCAGCTAGACTCTACCCCTAGCAATGAGGGAATGGTCTTATTGGTCAGTGCATGGCATCCTGATTACTGATAGGTCGTGCGTAGACCGCTGGCGCTAAGCTTGAATGAACATCGTGGAGATTGCTAGGAGCATGCCTTCTATTGTCAAGTGGTGAAAACTGTCTCACCTCCCCTTGATCATGATAGTGTCAGAAGGAAAACTTTGAAGGCGTTTTTCTTGAAACTCTGATTTCCTCAACCACTTGACATGCGCTAAAAATATCATGGATATCTCCGCAACCGAGTACTTTTATGAGTTGTGGTAAATATGAATTTAAAGTAGAAGAGTATAATGTCGTGCCATTTTCAGAAAATTGTCCTCCCCCAACTTTCGGATCCTTTTGTTATAGCGGGTCACATTTTTTATGTCACTGCTCCCAGTGGTAAACAATACCTTTAAGGAATTGAGTGCCACTGATGTAGGTTAAATTGTAATATTGCTTCCTTTGCTCAAAATGTCATCTTGAATAATTGTATGGCTAGGCTGCTTCAGAATTTGTCTATGGGTTCATGTTCATGTGGAGTATTGTTACCATGATTTTGAAAATATGTTTTTTGGTCATCTCCTTGTGGTGCAGGCCCCTGGCACAGGAAGACCAGGAACAAGGGGAGGAGGACCAGGGGCCAGTGGAGGTAAAAAATGATACCGACTTGTTATTAAGAATGGAACTTTGAATTACACGGACATTTTCATGCCTTTGATGCTATGTTGTAAAGTAGCTTGAACTACAAATGTAACTAAACTCATGCTGTGGTTTTGTTTTGTAAATTGCAAACTAATCTATATGTGAGGGTGAAAGTTGTTGTTTTGTTTTTTTTTTGATGTCATGTAGGAACTTTGATAGCGTCCCTCATGTTTCAAATTGTACATGGCAACATAAGGGACAGTCAGCTATAAATCATATGAAGCATTCTCTTTTTTAATCTCTTACTAGTGTACCATAAAACAGAGGACACACACAAAAAAAAAATGATTGTTTTAGGTTTTGCTGTTTCCTATTTGGCACAAAGTGTCAATTATCAGTTATATATAAAATCTGAATGATGATTTATTATGAGAAATCAAAAATGAAACTCTACATGTATGTTCTGTAATTTTCTTGCCCCCCCCCCCTGTTAGTTCTTGATGCCAGAATCAATGTGGCAGATCGTCCAACCACTCAGCAGGGTCTTGGTGGACTCAAGACAGGAAGGAAAGGTAGGTAGAAAGACCTCTGTTAGGGAACATTATTTGAAATAATGCAAAATTGACCTAAACCAATGCAAACAGAAATAATAATATGCAATCATATACTCCACTTTGGGGAGTGCAGTTATGGTTGTATGGTATTGGCTACTGAGGGCGGTATAACAATTGTGTTGCGATGGTAACTTCAATCTCTCGATCTCCAGTTACAGGGTATTCCCCTGTTTCATGTGAAAGTACAGGAAGAAGCTGGTGAAGTCATGCTGTGAAGATCATTTATAGGATCGAAAGTAACACTGAACTAGAAAGGAGCAAGTGGATTTTTGTGGAAGATGAAGGCACAGCTGATATTTCCAGAAATTACAAATTTGCTTCATGTGGTCAATATTTATCAGGTTACATCATGGGCAGGTAGTGAGAGCATGTCTGGATGCAGAAGGAGGTATCAGACCAGAAGAAATCATTTTTCTTTATCTTCATCTTCTACACAGCATTGGTCTGGTCAAGAACCATCAGTGTCCTAATCTTAAAACAGAGCAGTAAATCTGAACAGGGAGTTTTCTTGAGCTAGCTCTAATGCCTTTGCCAGTCACATGCGGAGAATACAGTCAACAGAGTAGGCATCTATAACAATGTTGAGGGATTGTACTTTGGACTCCCCCCCTTCACAGACTCTTCTTGTAAACGTGTGCCCAAAGACACAGCAAGATTCTTTGAAATGTGTGCAGTGAAATGACATAGACTGGTTCCACAAGAGAACCCCAGGGGAGAACTCACTGAATTTCAACCTGACCTTTGACCTCTTCAGGCCCCCAGAGAGTGGTGATGGACAAGTCATATTTCCTGGGTCTGCTGAGGACCAAGATGAATGAGCTGACCACGGAAAACAACAAGCTGCAACGAGAGATTGACCGAATCAATGAGGAGAACAACAGCTTCTTGTCCTACGAGAAAAAGTGAGTGAATCTGCGAATACGGCTCTTGATAGTGTCTCTCTGCATTACGTTGTGAGAGATCTTGGAGAGATTTTGCACATTTAGGTGCCCTTCTGATCAAAATTTGATTCTTTTTTTTAACAATTCTTTAAATATTTACATTATCATGGCATACATTATAACATACACGTACATCCTATCATTCTTATGAATACTGTATAAGCGTACAATTTACAGTGGTTTTATTTTCACAGTTTATTAAAGTAGCTCATGCTTGTGGATATAAGTATGCCGAATCATTGCCTCCCATACCACAAATACGCACTGAATGTCATCTTGAAGGTGGGAAAACTTTGATATTTATTCTTGTTAAAGGACAATACTTTTTCCTCATTCCACTGTCTTGCTTCTTGGTCACAAATTTTGACCATCTGTGAGTGCTCTGATTCATTAAATATTGTGCTCACCAAATTTGTGACATTTACACGATATGTATCTCTGTTGGCTAATATTGTTAATTCTTCTTTTTTTTTCAAAATGAAGCTTTCATTCATATTGTGCATTAATGGTGATTTTTGAACACGCTTGGCTTTTGTTTGGTCCAGTACAAAGTGTTTAGTGATTGAGTGGTCTAGGTAATCCCCATATTGTTAAATTTGACTTTGATTCAGTATTTATACTTGGCCTTGATATATTATGCATCTTTACAGATTTGGACACAATGTTACCAATATTTTGTGGGTGTACAATCAATAAGAGACTTTTGAAGAAAGAAATGGAAGGAGAAAATTCAGTGATGACATTTAACAGAAAAAAAAGTCATACAATGCCACATGCTGCTGTTTAGATTACTTATACTAATTTCTCTCAGTTTGTAGGAATTATTTTGATTTCACTCAGGATTTGTATTTTGCATATTTTTCTCCTTAAAGGGCAGAAAGTCTGGCTACGGAGATAAAAGAGCTACAGGGTCAACTAGGCGACTACAATACAGTAAGTGTTCTTCCTCATTTCAAACCTGGCATTTTGCCTGTTTTACAGTGAATTCAAATTGATGATTAAGCAAGCATGAACACAATTTATTTCAACATAATTACTCGGGAACTTTCAGATGATGCTATATCAAGGCAGCACACTAACCCATTTTTTCTACTGGTCCGACCTGTCTGTTGACCAGTAGGTGCCCAATTTTTCCATCTTTTTCTTTTCCATTCCTGAAAAAGTTACTGATTCAATAGTGATTTTTACTGGTCAGAGATCATCAGACTAGTGCCAGTGTGCAGCGTTGGCTATATGATACAGTGGTGTCTGGTATTTCAGTGTGTTTATGTAGAATCTTGTTTTCCAGCTAGGTATAAGATTATTTCACTTGTTTCCTGTCTATTCATCGTAATGATTTATTCATATATGTTCGTTAAGTGCAATGTATCTGCACCAAAAAACAAAAAAAAAGCAGAAGGAATATTTCTCATTACTGTTTTCGTCATGATGTACTGAAAAAGTGGAAAGTCTGGTGCAAGTGATTTTTTACACTCGGCCAGAGAAGATGAATGTTGCTTTATTTATTTTTGTCACCGCAATCAAGCAAGTACTTCAGACAGCTCATCGCTGTCTTGACAACAAACGGTTTTGGCAGCATGCAGTACAGTATTAAAAAGGAAACTGGTCCACATTATGACAGCAAATTCACTCATGCTATAGGGCTAGTGAAGTGAAGAATGCTATTATAACATAGTTATAACATATCAGTTATACCCTTGAAATGCACTTACCTTGAAACCAAAGATATGACATAATATTACATCTGACAGGCAAAAAAAAATTGCACACTATCATCTTCACGCTAGCTTCATGCTGCACGAAATGCGTGAAAGTTTCTTCTCCACAAGAACGTCCGCTTTTACAGCATGTACTTTTTTTTTCTCCTCCAGCTTGTGGACAAGCTGAACACAGACACTGAGATGGACGAGGTCCAAGAAGATTTCAACCAGGTGAGTTAAGGAGGACTTCATGTCGTAGCAGCATCCCCACAAGAATTCTAGACACAAAAATATTCAAAATGGTGGTCACTGTCCACTAATCCCGACACCAACTATAATAGGAAGCCTCCGAAGGTTCAAAATAATATTATGTGCTTCCACTAATCCTGACACCAACTGTAAATGGAAAGTTTCAAACAATGTTGAATATGTGCATAAACTGGTTAGGTTGTGATCCGATTCTGATGCTGACCATAGCAGGAAAGACTCAAAACATTATTGAATATGTGCCTTAGTCGATAGGTCAAGGGTCAAGTTGTAACACTAAATGAAAGAGGAAAATTTCACACAGTATTGAATATATGTGAGCCAGCTAAGATAGAGAGCATCTTCAAACATTTTCTTTCTTAGGAAGAAAGATTTGCGGTGACACCATGTGTATGTAGTCCTTAACCGGATCGTTGTTTGGAAGAAGAGCCTAGAAAGAGGAGAAACGAAGAGGGAAGTGACATATGGGGGTTGTGAGGAGGGCAAAAAGTGGAGAGTGGGGGACAGTTATGGGCTGGAAGTTGAAGTTGCACTTCTTTCTTTCTTTTTTTTTTTTTGCCTTGATACTGTTGTTTATGCTACTTCAGTCTCAGTGAAAATGATGTGCACTATAATATAGTGGTGTAGACCACTTATTATTGTGCTGACAGTCATAAAAGATATACAGTACAATCAAGTTAAAACGAACACAGTAGTAATGAAGCTCTTGTTACAATTTAGCAAATACTCGGGTCCCAATATTAGCGTCAATACATCATTATAGTTTGTTGTTCAGTAAAATGCATGCAAAATCTTTTTGTCTACACTATGCATAGAATGCTAGTCGCCAATTCACAAAAGTTTCATGTAGTGAAAAAGGCCATTGACTCCAATTCTCGAAAGCTTTATACCACGAATATTTTTGGTTTTACAATATGTAAATCAAAGAAACAAGAAATTTTGTTTGCATTATATTTTAAATTCAATGCCATGATAACAGTGAATTAATGATTTGACCTCTTAGTGTATGAAAGAAAATGATCCATCTTGTTTGTGATGAAGAATTATAACCTGTTATCTTTGTTTCCACAAATAATACTACATGACTTGTAATTTTATTTCTCTTTGTCTGAACAGCTGAAAGTGGAGAATGACTTGGAGAGTAAGAACATTGATTCAATATTCACAACAAGACAAGAGTAAGTACCAACAGCTTGTGGCAACTTAAGTAAAAGCAATGACAGTGGTCCTCTGTTTCCCAAAACAAGTCATGGTCTATATATATATGCAACTCAAAGATGAATGTATTCACAGAATTTTTATCTTGTTGGAAATTTGTATCATTATGCACCAACATTCAAAATACAGTGTCATACAATGAAAAATTGAAGTCCATCAGTGGGCAGAAAGATTATCTGAAAATCTCCTTAGATCCCTATTAAAATGCATAAGAAAAAGAAGAGGATTCTAAGTAATTGAAAAGATGAACAACCGATGTCCGTTAATGATGAATGATACATCTTGACACAATACATGTCTTCTCAACAGTGGTTTGGACAGTATGTACCATTGAAAGGTTTAGTTTGACTACATTATACGAATGACAATGGTAACTTTATGTTTGTTCTTTTAGTTATTTTAAGTATTTATTTGCACCAAAGACAAAAGCTCTGTAAACATTGGTATTGTTCAATTTTTTGTTTGTCTGTGTGTGTTACTTTTGTACATTGCATTTCATGATCAGTGTAGATAATTTAGTTCATGGGTTTTTATGCCTCTGCCACGAAGTGGTGCCAGAGGCATTATGTTTTCGGGTTGTCCGTCCGTCCTTCCGTCCGTCCTTCCGTCCGTCCGTAATGAATTTTGTGGACAGGGTAACTATCAAAACCTTTTGAGGTATTCTAATGAAACTTGGCATGTATGTGTATTAGGGGGTGAAGTTGTGCCTATCAACTTTTGGGTGCACATGCTCAAGGTCAAAGGTCAAAAGGTCAAGGTCAAATACATAAAATTTCACTATTTCCATCATATCTATGCAATGCCTGAAGATATTTTCTTGAAACTTAGTGTATACATGTATTACCCGATTAAGATTCCCTGGTGAAAGTTTGGGTCATGAGGTCAAAGGTCCAAAGGTCAAGTAAAATATTAAAACTTCACCTTTTTTCCCTGTACCTTGGAAATTGTTAAAGGTATCTTCATGGAACATAGTATATATACATGTACTGACTGGCAGAGATTATCTAGAGAATTTAGGGTTCATGGGGTCGAAGGTCAGGGGTCAAAGGTCAAGGGCAACACTTCAAAATTTTACTATTTCCCTCATGTTTATGCAATGCCAGCAGGATTTTTTTTTTTTTCACACTTGGTGTATGCATGTATAACCTAATAGAGATTCTCTGGAATTTTTTTTCTTTTGTTTTTGCCTCAAAGGTCAAAAGGTCAAAGATCAAGTGAAAGTGCTGAACTAAGTTTTTCCTCCATATCTCGGAAGTGGCTCAAGTTATCTTGAAACGTACTACGTATTTATGCATGTTCTGCCTGACAGTGATTATCTTATGAATTTTAGGTTCAAAGGCCAGATGAAAATGGTAACAATTTACTATTCAATACAGAAATTGCGCTTTTCTCAATACCTTGAAAATTACTCAATGCATAAACGTATGAATGGGTCAAAGTCAAGTTAAAGTCCGTAAATCCCAAATACATGCTCTCCTATTCATCCAATGAAACCTAGGTCAAGGAAGGTGAACATTCCACACATTTGTGACAAACTCGTCATTTTAATATTTTGCCGATTTTGTGAAAATGTAATCACACATTGTCCACATGTACTATCTAGACCTATTAGGAGAATCATGCATTATGGCGGAGGCATACCAGTCGCCATAGCGACATTTCTAGTTTTATCTTCAAGGACATCAAAATATTCCATCTTCAAGTGTTGACCATATTATATATCTTTGTACTTCCTCTTAGAGTGATGCAGTAGAGTAGAACATTTGCACTTTTTTATGGTGGCATCATTCCTTTTGCAGGACTGAATCACAGATAGCTCAAGTCAGCGTGGAGATCCAGCAGTGTCGACGAATGGCCGACACTCTGGTGGAAGACATGGTAAGTTCACTTTCTGGAGATTTGACATCTACTTTGTGGTACATATTGTAAGATTAATACAAGTTTTGAATTTTTGGTTTGTTTGTTTGTTTTTCTTTATCAACACAATCTGGAGGTTTTCAATACATTGTTCATATAACTCTCTTCACAGTTTGCTAGCTGTTATTTAATGCAACTTTTGTGAACCACACAGGCATTATTAGCTAACCTCCACTTTTTTTCTTTATCTGTGATCTTAATTTGACAAGTTCTCCAGATTCACACTGAATTCATCTGAATTTGATAAGTTCTCCAGATTGACTCTGAATTCATATGAATTTGACATTTAGTATTTAGGAATCAAATGCATTAGTGAAAGAATACAAAGGGCATGGTAGGTTAGCACTGGGCAGGTGATAAAATTCTTCATTTTTTTTCTCTTTGATTGTTAAGGATACCATATCTCACTGTCATGGAGTAGCTGTCATGTAATCGGCCCAACTGTAAATGAACATTGTGGGATATTTGATGCATTTATCTCCATCATAAGCCAGTGCCTGTTGATTGAAAATCTTTATTTTCAAGCCAGAATCCCCGCAAAGATTTTGAAACAAGAGCCACAAATGGTGAGGTATGCAATCGATTTCATAACCACATTTATCATGTACATCCAAAGATTTGATTCAGTGCGGAGGAAGCCTGAATGCTGGTTATTTCTGAGGAAAGAAGGTGCAATGCATGCTAGATTTCCCTTTCTGTGTGTGTGTGTGTGTATGTGTGTGTGTGAGTACGGTCTCAAAAGTGAAATTTCTTGTTCAATATGATTGTGCTGTAATAATGGTACAGATCAAACAAGATCTCACTGAGAGTTACACCAAACAACGCCAATTTCAAGAAGAGATAGTTGCAATCCCTTGTGCCATGTCTTACATACCACACCTGTCAAAATGAGTGATTGGTGTGAATTACTCCCCCTGATTCCTCAAACACAGAATCCACAGATGCGCAAGAAGTACCAGCAGCTGAAGGAGGAGAATGAGATGCTTTCCAAAAAGCTGGAGGACCGGCAGCAGGAACTGGATGCACTCAGCACCAAGAAGGATGGCTTGGATGATGTGAGTATTGGTATCCATGGCAACAACCTTTGACCTGTCCTTAAAGGGAACCACAGGGCAAGGATTTTCTTTTTGCTGTGCAACAGATGCACTATTCATAAACTTGCATCATATGTGTAACTGTTTTTATTGTGAAAATTCCTACTGAGTCCACAGTCAAAAGGACAACATTTACGCAAGCTTATGGTGGGTAAGGCTCTTTGATGTCACTCAATGCAATTCATGAAACAGAGGGTGATACATTGTTTACCCCTGCATGTACACAGTTGCAATTGTGATGCATGCATGCATGGTGATATGGCTTGTGTATACCTACGTGTACTACACATGCATGCATGCAGC
Organism: Diadema setosum; assembly: GCF_964275005.1. Lineage (NCBI taxonomy): Eukaryota > Metazoa > Echinodermata > Echinoidea > Diadematoida > Diadematidae > Diadema > Diadema setosum. The sequence continues at coordinate 5,883,954 of NC_092697.1, forward strand.
CAATGAGCTACTTGTTGCTACAGTGGACCCGATGATTTAGAAGCAATAAGCACTGAATGTACACATGTCATTAAGACACAACACAAATTTTGTAAATGCTATATGTTATTTCTTGGCGTTCTATTCACAGAAATTGTAGCCATGACATCGTAACCATCCTGATCATTGGCATTTGTCTTTAAAGCAAAAAACAGATAAACAAGGATCTGACTTATCCCAATGGTCCCTTTTAACTCACTGAATGTGAAATATAAAATATGGAATTATAAGTCAAGGTTTCATTGAGATAGGCGTTCTGAGTTGCCATATCTTCCTAATCTTGCAGAACACCCCTGAAAACCGATACGATGGAATTCACAAAGGCCATTCATTATGCAAATTTCACGAGCGTTATTGCGCATCACATATCATGTACACAAACAGATATCCAATAGCAAACACGCACTGACATGTTCATGTGAAAGGTATGCCTGTTATGCGTGTGTTTTGGTCTATGAACTGAACTTAAATCATGGATTTGAATTAAACTTCCTTTTTTGTGAATTCTGGTCATAATGTCCATTCATGGTGTGACACAAGAATCTAAGAGCCTCCCTGATTTGGGGACTATTTTTGATGTTATATTAAAGGAGGATTGCACATACCTTGTGTATATTTCATGATCATCATCCTATTCTATTATCTTTGGAGCATTCTGGTAAATCGTGCATATCTAGTAAGTACTGTATATGCCATATATTTAGCAAGTCTAATTTTTCTTGAATCGGAACTTCGCGACAGTTTCGTGAATGGTTAAATTTGCGATTGTGGAGTATAGTACTGAATGGGGAAATGTACGCATGTACATCACATGCATGCTGGGATCAGAGTTAAAATTTTTGCGTGTTTTTAAATTCGCAAATAGCACCCGACTCACGAAATTTGCGAAAATTAAAATCCTACTTCAAATATTTGGCATATACAGTATTCATGTCATTCAAGTGTGAAAAGGTCCCCGACGTGTTGTAACGATATTTGTAGGAGCTGCAACACTCCCAAGTGAAGCAGGAGGCAGTGCGCCTGTACGAGCAGCTTCATGAGCTGGAGGACAAGAAGAACCAGCTGATTGCTGAGGAGCAGTCCAGAGGAACCCCGGCAGAGGAGCGAGAGAAACTCCTCAAACAGGTCAAGGAAGATAACCAAGAGATTGGCAGCATGGAGAGACAGTAAGCACAGTCTTTGTCTTCTTCTTTTTCTTCTTCTTTTTTTTTCTTCTTCTTTCTTCTTCTTTTCATCTTCTTCTTCTTCCTCTTATTTTCGTCTTCTGGTTAAGTCTTTGTCCTGTGATGTTTTTGCCAATTTTGACATTTTGATTTTTTTTTCTGCATACTAGTATGTTTTCTTCTTCCACTCCTTTTTTTTCCCTCTTCATCTTCCCTTCTTTTCCTCTTCCATCTTTCTCTTCTTATTTCTTCTTCTTCTTCTTCATCCTCATTCTAATATATCCTTTTCCTTCTCTTCTCCTTGTTTTTTCTTCCTCCTCTTCTCATTCCTCTCCTCTCTCTTATCTTGCCACCTCTTCTTTCCTTCCTTTTCTCTTCTATTTTGTCATCTTCTCCCCGTTCTTTTTTTTCCTCTTCCCACGCACAATCTTCATTCCTGAGCTCCTGAGCTGTAAGTGGGATTGCTTGTGGTATAGCTGTCCTAAAATGTCAAACATGGATGAGATTCATCGTATCTCACGTGATGTAAAAATCAAGATCTTTTCATCCTTTGGTCCCCCATCCCCCTCCCCTCCCCTCCCCTCCCCTCCCCTCCCCTCCCCTCCCCACCTCTTCTTTCCTTCCTTTTCTCTTCTATTTTGTCATCTTCTCCCCGTTCTTTTTTTTCCTCTTCCCACGCACAATCTTCATTCCTGAGCTCCTGAGCTGTAAGTGGGATTGCTTGTGGTATAGCTGTCCTAAAATGTCAAACATGGATGAGATTCATCGTATCTCACGTGATGTAAAAATCAAGATCTTTTCATCCTTTGGTCCCCCATCCCCCTCCCCTCCCCTCCCCTCCCCTCCCCTCCCCTCCCCTCCCCACCTCTTCTTTCCTTCCTTTTCTCTTCTATTTTGTCATCTTCTCCCCGTTCTTTTTTTTCCTCTTCCCACGCACAATCTTCATTCCTGAGCTCCTGAGCTGTAAGTGGGATTGCTTGTGGTATAGCTGTCCTAAAATGTCAAACATGGATGAGATTCATCGTATCTCACGTGATGTAAAAATCAAGATCTTTTCATCCTTTGGTCCCCCATCCCCCTCCCCTCCCCTCCCCTCCCCTCCCCTCCCCTCCCCTCCCCACCTCTTCTTTCCTTCCTTTTCTCTTCTATTTTGTCATCTTCTCCCCGTTCTTTTTTTTCCTCTTCCCACGCACAATCTTCATTCCTGAGCTCCTGAGCTGTAAGTGGGATTGCTTGTGGTATAGCTGTCCTAAAATGTCAAACATGGATGAGATTCATCGTATCTCACGTGATGTAAAAATCAAGATCTTTTCATCCTTTGGTCCCCCATCCCCCTCCCCTCCCCTCCCCTCCCCTCCCCTCCCCTCCCCTCCCCTCCCCTCCCCTCCCCTCCCCTCCCCTCCCCTCCCCTCCCCTCCCCTCCCCTCCCCTCCCCTCCCCTCCCCTCCCCTCCCCTCCCCTCCCCTCCCCTCCCCTCCCCCTCCCCTCCCCTCCCCTCCCCTCCCCTCCCCCTCCCCTTTCCCTCCCCCATTCTTGGCATAAACTACTTATATCATATTTCATGTTGCACTCAGTGGACGTTTCAAACATGGTCAGTTCATCAAGTATCCTAGTTGATACAGGAAGTGAAGAAAGTTTTCACAGCGAATGTCAAGGCCAAGCTTGTCTCTCTTTGCCCCGACTCTCCAGGACCAAAGAGATACATGAGAAGCTGGAAAACGTCCAGGAAGAACTCAGGCACTTAGACATGGATCTCGAGGAGCATCAAGGTAGAGTGTATTAATGTTTGGAAGTTTCTTGACCACAGTATGTAACTAGAAGAGCACTTTCAGAACGCAGGCCTCTTCCAAGCCAACATGTCATTTCCACCCATACATGCATGCAGTTTCCCAATATAGATGCCTTTTGTTTACGTCATCAGCTTCCAGCTGCGCAGTGCCTCGCCCGAGAAAAGCATGCACTTCAGTGCGCATACCTAAACCTCCAGTATGCACAGCTTCAAGTTTCTTGACCCTATATGCCAAAAAATAAAAAATCCTTCAAAAATCCATATAAATTCCCTGATCACTACCAAAATTTAATCATCTGTTCCTTTTGTCATTATCAATTTCCTGTAAGTTTCATCTAAATCCGTTCTCAACTTTTTTGAGTTTTTTTTTTTTTTTTTCCAAACAGACTAACAAACCAGCGCTGACAAAAACATAACCCCCATGGCAGAGGTAGTCATGGTCATCCATTTAAAATGATTACATGCTCTTAGTACAACTTGTGCAAGATATGAATTACAAACATAAAAAAAGAAAACAACAAAATGAAACAGTATAAGACATATTTGAAAAAAAAAGGACATAGTAACTGTAGTTCTAGACAATCAAGATGTTTTGGGTTTTTCTGACTAGCCAACAATATTTTGTAAACATTCAGGTAATTATACATGAAAGTGTTCAAGTGAACCATGCATATAATGTGATAGTGGCTGAATGGCAGGGGCTTGTTCAAAGCTTGACAGAACTGTGCATTTAGTAATTTTTGCACAGCTTTCTGTCCATATTCATCCACTTTCACTTTCCATCATGGTTAGCATCTATGGTCTGAAATCCATAGATGTTTTCAACTGCCATGATCACTTTAATTGTCGCACATGTTTGTAATCCTGGTGAATACGGTAATGGATGCAAGACAGGAGAAGAAAATAAAAAGGAAAAAAGACAACATTGTACTTATCTGTAATGACTGTTGTGCATAATTACTTTATTTTCGTTTTTCTTGCTGTTTCATAGGTTCTGATGTTTTATCTGATGACCACATCAGTTATTAAAGATTTTTAGGCTGCCATTATGCATACTCCATGTTGGATTAGAAATAGGATCAGGAATGTTTAACTCCCTTTGTGTTTTCACTATCGCATCAATGCTCATCTAGTTGGAATAACCTTCAAAATATGTGATACATCTTTTATAATTACATTTTTTTTAGTTATTACATATTTGTTACCATTTCTTTTCATATTTCTTCAGGAGAGAAGAACATGAAGTACAAAGAGCTGAAGAAGCGAGAGGAGACCATAGATGGTAAGTGCATCTTTCACTGAGGTTCCTAAAAGAGTACCAAAGTATGATGTCGTCAGGATGATGTAGCCATTCATTGCCATGGAAACTAGTTCTAAACAACCTCACCTGGCCTGAGTGTTTACGTGTGCACCTGGTTCCAACCCAAGCTGTAACAAAAGACTGTTACATTCTCACTTCCGTATTCTATGGTCCCATCAAGCTAAGTGCCTCTCACCAGTCGAATGGACCTGTAGATGTAGACCCTCAAACTTTGTGTCTAGACATTTCACGGATTATGCAGATCACACATCATATAAGATACGTCACCGGAGTGACATGGAAACTGTTCCATACAGACCGTGATGAGATCAGCCGATAAGTCGACATGTCAGGCAACAAGGCTTTCTGGACAATTTGGTTTATTTCAATAATTGTATAATTGTACTTTTTTTTAACAAGTTTATGTTGTTCAATTAATCTTTCTTGCATCCAGTTGTTGTTTTATTGTAACTGATTGATAAATTGTCCTTCATCAATGTAGAAATTAAATGTGACCCGCTACAACAAAAGGATCCGAAGGTCGGTGGAGGACAATTTTCTGAAAGTTGCATGACAGTATTCCCTTACTCTTCTACTTAAATTTCATACATAGCACAACTCATAAAAGTACTCAGTTGCGGAGATTTCGAGGATTTTATTAACGCATGTCAAGTGATGGAGGAAATCAGAGTTCCAAGAAAAACGCCTTCAAATATGCAGTACCAGCTGCCATAAGGAATCAGAACCATCACTTGCTATTGGGGGGGGGGGGGGAAGCTCTGAAGTCTAGTATATATGACATCTGTTTAGCAATCAGGAGGTCATTGGTTCGAGTCCAACCCAAGTATGTATGCCCTTGATTTTTTTTTTTTTAATCATGGCTACGTGTGAAACACTGAATATTTGGTGCTTATTTAAGTTGATGAAGAGCAATTCGTCATTCAGTTGCAATACCATGTACGTTAATTCTATGTATTCTTACATCCATGTAACTTCTATCAAAAATCGCCCAACAGAATTCCTGGAAACCTTTGAGAGCACCAAGAAAGAGGAAACCGTAAGTACGACTTGATATTTGAATGATGTTGTTATGTATTGCAGTGATAAGTATGGTAGACTCTTAGTATGATATCATACTTAAATGCTTTAACCCCTTTTTGGGCCACTCCCTCAAAACCCCATAGCCACTGTATGTGCTTGTCAAGGCTTTGGCAATGACAAGGCTAATCAGCACGTCAGATTGTAGACATTGTGTATGCTGGGCACTCTGCAATGATTGTCAAACATCTCCCTTTGTTTTTTAATGTACCTACAGTCAAACCTGTCTACAGCGGCCACCCAAGGGAGACAGAAAAAGTGGCCGTTATGGACAGATGGCCGCATGTTTGACTGTATTTTCATTTGTCAAAGACACTACATGAGATTGTGGTGGCTAATTTATTTATTTATCTTTTTTGCTGTTGTTGAATTGCCAATCTTTGCTGACTGAGCTGTGTGATGATATCCATATGGATGAACAAACATTCAAAGGTACTAAAAGTTTTGATAGTTTTTTAGTCTCCTTCAACATATGTTCAAACAAATGTCCCCATGCCAGTGAATGACTAGTGTCTGTGAGAAAAATTGGACATGGTAAATTCTGTCACTTACCGGCTTTCACTCTTATGAAACATTGACTTATCATTTTTCATGGCAAATGTTTTATACATAATTTTTAAACACAAAATCAGAGAGACTCGTAGGGTGTAGGACCATGCTGTGTAAAATTTCCAATTAGATACAGAGTTTAGCAATTCCTTTAACTCACAAATGCTTTGTTCCGTCTTCGTTCTTAGGAGAGACGTGGCGCAACAGAGGAAACCGTCGTGACGCTCCTGGCGCACATGAGTAGGGTAAGTGTGTGCGTGTTGGTGTGTATGTATGTGTGTGTGTGTTTGTTTGTGTGTGTACATGTACAATCAATGTCACATGATCTGTGTCCATGATTTCCTCATCTGGGACACGTCACATGACACTAAGAGTTGTTTGAAATAAGAAGAGGAACACACTCTGGTTAATCAGAACAGAATGACCTGGATGTTCGCGTGAATCTTTGGGTGTGGAGAATTTCCCGGTTCTGTCCAATAATAACCACTTCTTCCTCCACCAGAGTCACAGGCTGGCACATCAGTTGGTCAAGCAGCTAGAGACTCCCAGGCCTCAAATCAAAGTTCAATTAAAAACAAATTAATTACATAAGTAGCTGCAATGATATGTAACTAGGTAAATAACACACAGCATATGATTAATAAAAATGAATAGTGGAACCAAAGCTTTATGTCCATAATGAATAAAAATGTGAAATATGACAAAGCACCAACTGAAAACAATGCCCGCAAATGGTCCTAAACTAAAAGCAATGTTTGCGCTATCTTCCATCCATCAGAACCTTGGGAGGCAGAAGCACATGCCCACGCCCCAGGAGCTGTCCCGCATGCAGGACGACCTCAACTTTAAGCAGAATGAGATGCAGAAGTCAGAGGCCACAACCACAGGACTGACTGGAGGTATGATCATGGCGTTTGTGGAAGGACAGTGGAGCTTGAAAATGAAACAAAAACCACAATGCAGACATGCTGACTTTTACTCTTTTCTCCTTTTTTTTTCAGAATTTTGTACTTAGTCTACACTTGTATCTTATGGGGAGGGAGGGGGCAGGGCAAAAAACACTGCAGGTTTCATGGAAAATGCCATTTTACCCAAATTGTATGACTACACATGTCTATTGTAGATGGGTACAAATACTATTTTTTCCACCAAATATATGCTTTTTCAGCCCTCAGATTAATATTGCAATGCTGTTTACAAGGTTGGCATCCCTAACAATGCCTACCTGGGTGAAGCATGAACTAAACTAAACAAATTACCAGAGGGGAGCATTGAAGTTTTCTTCTTTTTTTTTTTCTTTTTTTTTTTTTGGGGGGGGGGGAGGGGGGTTCTCTCTCTTTGTAAACCAGTCAAAAATTAGTTTGTGTGTATTCAATACCAGAGGGTTATGTATTCAAATGTTGTTTTTCTCAAATTAAGTCATTTCTGTTTTAGTATGATTGATTTCTTCTCTGTATGACACTCGAGAGTTTCTGGAAATGCAGTTTTCCCTTCTCGTACACATTATGTGATGTATGTGTGCACTGTATGCGATCAGAAATCTGATAATATTTTGATGTACCTGCTTGGCATTTAGTGATAAAAATGTCATTGAAAATCATGATCTCGTTTGTAAAGTGCTGATTGAAATAAAATATGTAAGGGCTTGGTGTGATAATTGCATGACAAAGAAAGTTAGGAGTACACAAGTACAAAGATTAGCGCATGTGTCAAATAGTGTAGAGAAGAAAAAAAAAAGGAAATGAAAGTCATAATGTAGTTACAAACTAGCTAAGGTTTCAAGATGATACTTGAATAGATGGAAGAAAAAAAAAAAAGTAGCTATTTTTAACTATCAGGGCAGTTGATGCCAATTAAGCCATCAGTTTCAGATTTCTTTGGTCTGGTGCGATATGTTTTCATTGTGGATGCAGAATTTTCAAAAACATATTATTTGCAAAATCTATAACTTATTCTCTAATTAGCAACACATCTTAAAAGATAGAAGTTCTTCTTTCTCTCTCAAATTGCCCAATGATTTGTTTTTGGTAATTTGATGACTTGATGAACGTAACAAACCCCGTGTACTCTGGCTGCAATATACTGTAAAGGCAGAAATTTTCGTGTGCATTTTTGTGAATTTTGTGAGAGCCGAGATTCTCAAAATTAAAATGCACACGAAATTTCTTGCCTACACTCGATGCAGTGAATGCCTGCATGCAAAAATTTTATGCCTCAAAAAAGGCTGTCAGCTCCAATATGGCAAAAATTTCAAGCTTTGAACATTTCATGCATTACTGTAATATATGTGAAAAATTCATAGGTGCCAATTTGATGATCACAAAATTATCATTACTGTATCATGATTACAGTCTGACCTCTCCTATCTGACCTCTCTTTATTCGGATCTGTCTATTATCCGCATGCGATCTTGGCATAATCGTTTTTGATCAATCTGAAATTATGGGGAAAAGGGAGATGTCAATCTCAAACAAACTTCCTGCACAAACTGACATGAATTACATATTATCCTTAACATGATTAACATACATTCATATCAATTTTTCATCTGGATAACATGCATTCAAACGTTCACTTCCCCTAAATCATCGCAAAAACATGGACAGAAAACTTTTCATTAAATCAGAGCACGCTACAGGCAATCATTCATTGAGGAGATTATCAGAGAATTCAGAATGTAGACCAGCTGACGAGGACATGACATGTTCACGCAAAATTGATACATTTACATATAGCTACCATTTGGTAGGCAACTGTGTGTATTAACCCGTTTAGGACGGGCTGATTTTGCTACAACACGCATTTCTCATAGACACTTGCCCAAGTATACTCGGGACTCGTCCTAAACGGGTTAAACTCTGAGTCTTGTATATCCAGCCAAATCCCTTATCCGGATGAGCACCGGTCCCGACATTGCTGGATAGGAGAGGTCGGTCTGTACCCGAGGACCTGAAGGTTAAAAATGATGCATGTTTGATATCCCATTATTAAACACCACCTCCCCCCCATCCCCTCTTCCTCCTCCCAAGAATCTGCCCGTCTCCAGATGGATCTACAGAAGGTGGAGCAGCTGGAAGGGAAAATCACGGCGGAGCTGGAAAACCTCAAGATCCGCATCAAGGAGATGGACGAGGAGCTGAAGACCTACTCAGACCTAGACTCGCTGCAAAAGAATGCTGATGAGAAGAAGAAGGTAAGTTAAAGTCCTCAAATCCCCAAATGCATGCTCTTCCATTCATCCAATTAAACCTACACTTTGTACACATATGTAGGTCAATGAAGGTGAACATTTAACACATTTGTGACAATCATATCATTTTAATATTTTGTCAATTATGTGAAACTGTCATCACACATTGTCCACATGTACTATAGACCTATTAGGAGAATCATGCATTATGGCGGAGGCATACCAGTCACCATAGCGACATTTCTAGTTGTTTTCTCTTTTTTTTTTTCCAACAAAGGTGATAGCCCTCTCATCACACCCTACTCACTTGTTCCATCAGTCATTTCATTGTAAAGTACATTGCTTTATGAATATGCGTCATTATTATCTTATCATCATTAAGTTGGTCATTTTGAGTGATGGAATTGCTAGATTTGTCCAATCAACTATTGGCGCAAAAGGTAAATTGCAGGCTTCTCCCTTTATAATGAAGTCTTTGGCACCAGCAGTTTTCATTTGTTATATTGAAATTTCGTTACAGCTGAACAAGAATATACAAAGATGTATAGACAATAATTTTGGGCTTGGATTTTTACTTCTTTGTAATGAGAATTCATCATGACGGGAGTGCACGTTATGCATAAAGCTTCTACAATATAGTGCTCTGCTGACTGGCAGATTTTGCTCACCAATTGTTAGTTGCAGAATTCAGCCTGCAAAGACGTACAGCCATTGTGTCATGATACATACACATTGTATGAGCACAAGATAGATGCAAATCAAGTGTGTGTGTGTTTTTGATCCTCTTCTTTTGATTACTTTTTTGTGAAGGTCTAAGATATCACTCAATGGATTTTTGAAAACATTGTATATGGTTTTATTCTTTTGTTTTTTCCACAGAAATTGCAAGAAGACAAAGTCAATCTTGCGAGGAGGAGAGATGTCTTCAAGAAAAGTGAGTTCCAGTCACATGTTTCCTCAGGACCACTCTTCTTGGGGCACTGTCATCAGTGTTGTGCCACTGGGATGTGCCCACATTTGTGTAGAAAGGTGTAGTCAAACACACAAAGACTACGCCTTGATTGTGAAAATCCTCAAGTTACAATGTTAAATATTGCCTCATTAGCAAAAGAAAAATGATGTACCACTGTAAGCTTACTGTGATGACAACGTTCACAGGTGCACAGTTTTGCTTTACTTTTCTACTTATGTTTAAAATGTGTATGCGTCCATGATGGATTTTAGGTGTCTCTACAATGCTTAGGGATTTGTAGAGGCATTATGTATTCTCACCAGTGTTTGCGCTTGGTGATGTGTCATGCAAGAGTGTCAAGGCAGATATTTTGAGCTTGATTTGCTGGCAAGATCAAGTTCGACCTCTAACATGGCAGTGTTTAAGCGCTTCCAGTAGCAATAATTCAATTCAATAGATTGTTGAATACAGTGGACTCCCATTATAACGAAGTCCTCAGGACCGGCAGTTTTTTTGCGTTATATCAAAATCTTGTTATAACCGAACAAATAAGCAATGAAAATACATAGAGTGGGTAATGTTGCGGCCTGAATTTTTACTACGTTGTAACCGGAATTTCGTTTTAACCGTGTTAGTTATAACGGGAGTGGACTGTATGCCTTTATTGGGACATTACATTATTGTTGTCATCACCACGTATGTACAACTTGTATGTAATCATTCATCCTTCTTTATATCTACATAAATTCATGTGACGTATTTGTCAAGAAAGAGAGACAAAGACGAAGAGAAACCTACAACTGATAGCATCATTTACATATTACAGTTCGACCTCGATTATCCGGCGTCCTTTTATCCGGAAATCTCTATCATCCGGACGTGTTCACACAGTGAAGGACTTCTTTTTTTCATCCAAAAAAAAAACTGTGACTTTAACATCTTTCATGGATCTATTTCACTAATTTCAATATCTAATGAGGTAAAACATGTATGATTTTCACATGAAGATATACTTTTATTTTTGTGAAGAAGGGACTACAATTTTGCGCAGGCTAGCATAGATTACACCACCACTGCGGGGTACGCTACCTGCCTAGCTGCCAGTGCACTGGGACGGCAGCTTGGACGGCAGCTGTATACATGCATTAACATTGTGTCTCCCATATCCGGCCAATTCGCTTATCCAGATGAGTGCCGGTCCCGACATGGCCGGATAATCGAGGTCGAACTGTATTATGATCGGTGCTGTCCATGTTTGTAACCATCTGTCTATCTCTTCATCTTCAAACTAATTTGTATTTTGTGTATAATACTGTAAAGAGAAAGAGAGCAACCTATATAATTACAATTACAATATAATTATAATTACAATTACAATATAATTATAATTATAATTACATTCAAGTTCATGGCTCATAGATGTTCATCAAGAGTTTTGGCGTGTGACGTTCTTATTTTTCTCCTCCAGGCGTTCAACTTCTCTCCAGTCAGTATGAGGCACTGAAGACTCAGCTGAATGATAATGAGACACACTCGCAGCTGGGCAATCTGGAGCGAAAGTGGCAGCACTACGAGCAGAACAACTTTGTCATGAAAGAGTGTATCCTTTTCGACAACATGCACATGTGCACACATAAGTGTGTTGTTTTGAAGTAGACTTCTCTTGTGCTGCTATTTTTTTTTCTCTCTAATTCCCAGAACAGGTGATGCTTGAGAGTTGACTGGCTGTAATCCCACAGTAGTTGCTAGCATTGCTGTGCTAAAACTGATCTCAAAGGCCCGAATTCACAGAGGTGGTACAAATGAAACCATGGTTTAAACCATGGACAAAAACCATGGAGCGCCAAGTGTCGCATGGAATATTTCGTTACGAAATCAGTAATTTCGTCAATGAAATGTAACAAAATGACAACATTTTGTAACTAAATTAACATTTCGTCCATGAAATGATAATTTCATTAACGAAACGGTCATTTTGTTGATGAAATGACCAATTTCGTAACGAAATATTCCGTGCGACACTTGGTGCGCCGTGGTTTTTGTCCATGGTTCAAACCATGGTTTCATTTGTACCACCTTCGTGAATTCGGGCCATAGTGTTGAAGAACAGTAGGGTGGGGAGACACGGGTGGTCCGATCAAATCGACTTTCATCTGCTGCCCACTGGGTGTGTTTGAAAAACATGAATAGCGCCCATCAGTGAATATGTACATTGAAGCGTAAACTCATCAGTAATGGTTGACTCCTGTTGAGAGTCTTTGACTGTGTATGTACGTACCTAAAGATCAGTGATAAAGCTGTATACAGTTTGTTATAGAGATTCTCGAATATTATCTGAGCCAGGCCAGCCTTCTCACTCCATGGATTCTCCCACGCTACTGGGTCTTTACAGTTATCCGTACTGTGAAGCCCGTAGGTAAATCCTGCCATTCTGAGTGTTTTGTTCTTGTAGCCAAATAAATGTTTGCGACTTCAAAACCTGTTTACGAGCTTGATTGCAACTGTTTATGAACCCTGACAAAACCTTTTTTTTTTTTGCAAACATTTGCTGCTCAGTGAGATACCTCCTTTACTTTATGGCTAGGTGAAGATTAATAATAATGATAATAATAAAGGACATTTATATTGCGCAGCTACTACATAATAATATACTCTACTGTATATTACAAAATAGCATACATACAAGAAATTCAAACATAAAATACATTACTTCAAGAGATGACTTTTTAACCTGACCTTGAACTCATTAATTGTAGATTAAAATAGATTACTGAGTGCTGATCAAAAAGCTCAGCAAGTTGAATAAGCAAAGTGCCTGGACACAAAAAGGATTAAGCAAACATTCATGGTAAAGGCTGTATCATCTGTCATGATGGTTTCCTGTTGTGTTTTCCTTAACTCAGTCCACTCTAATAACAGTCATAGCAACTAAGAGCATGGAGAGCGACTACCGCCCTCTAGTGGCCAAAGTCAGAGAGCAGGTCAATGACTACAACCGCCTGATACAGGATATGCTAGTGAAGGGAGTCCAGCGCTAGGTGACCATCAACAGGGCTACCTCAGGAAGGGTCAACCAGAGTCCAGCAACAAATGATGTCTGCCACAGGCAATCATAGTGTCAAGTTACTTCAAGCTAGGGTTCAAAGGGAATGGAATCCACAATGTGTTCCACACTGTGTTTTCAGGGCATTTTTTATTTCCCCATCCGCCGTCAGATTCTATCAACTAATAATCCATTGTATTCCATCAAACATCTCCAGGCATTGTGTACCAAGGTTCAGTCATCTCTTGATAATGAATTTTGTATAAATCTTTGGTGGTACTGCTTTGTGAAGAGTGAAACATCGACAGAGACTCTGAATGGCTTTCTTTTGTCATCAGCCAGCGAAATAGAATACAGGCTCGTCGAGTTTGTAGACTTGTGACTGTTTGATGAATTTTCCCCCACATAAGTTAGTTAGAGTAGACCCTTTCACAAGGCTGATGGGCTATTGGTGAGTCTTGCCTTGGCTTTAAGTTCAGTACATCACATCCTCGCAAACTTGAAAATGCCAATACTGTAAAAGTGGAAATTTTCGTGGTGTGGAAATTTTTCATGCATTTTGCACAACCAGAAACCAGCGCAAAAATAAGAGCACACAAAAATTTCTGGACGTAATAATGTTCCACAAATAAATGTCTTGATTCTGTGGAATTAAAAGCACGTAAAATTCATTTCACCCACCCTAATGTGAAAAATTATGAGCGCGAAAATAACCACTTTTACAGTATATGATACCATATGCCAAGGTTCCATGATGATCTCCACTTGCAATAGCCACTTTATTGTTGTGATACACTTTTGTCACTTTCATATGATAATACATTTGTAAGTGATATCATCATGGAGGTACCTGTCTCTCCTTTTGACCTATTAACGCTCACATCACATCACAAAAATTGATAGGGAAGATGATTAGTGCGGACGTTTGTTTGAAGTGAAACAAAATTCTCAAGTGTAGCAGACAGTAGGCCAGTACGACAATAACATCCGTAGAATGTGACCATTCAACTGAGAGCTGAATGTGGAGGTTGAGAGTATCGGTTATTCATCTCGCCGAATGCTGGTAGAGCTGGCAAAACTTAATGAGGTGGCACCATCTGGCATGCTTAATGCGATTTCTCACGTAAGGATAGCTGCCTGCAGAACGTCACTCACATTTATTGAAATCAGTGTCACATTCTTTTCCTTCTCAAATCAACCATGATGTGCTCCTGTTGGCTGGAGATGAAATTGAGAAACTTGAAAAGGATGGTTTCTGTCAGAGAACAGAAATGAAATAAAAAAAGGATATGAAATAAAAAAAAAGATAAAGAATTGAGGACTTCAAATATTGCTTATGTTTTGACAAAAGGAGTACGGGGGAAAAATATCACACTGTTTTTAAGATCATTTGGTCTGTTGCTCTCAGTGTGGAAGTTATCATTCATTCTGCACGAGCTTCTCGAGCGTGTCTCGAAGCGGCGACCCAACCACGGTATTTTCCCGTATGTCTTCGAGGGGACGGAGCTCATTTTGCATTCCCTCTCACCTGAGCAGGCGTGTCTCTCCATGGCTGAGTGAGCTGCACTTGCCTCCCTCCCTCCCCACCCCACCCCCACCCAATCACCACATCCTCTTCTTCACCTGGTCTCATGAGATCGTGATGGGAATTTAGATGGGGGCGGGAGATGGGGGTGATGTCTACTGTTGGGGTCACTGGTGTTAGTCAACCCATGGAAGTTGGTTCTAGGATTCTGATTTGGCCAACACATCACGGTTGAAAGTCCACAGGGGCCTCGTTTGACTCTGTGATTTTGTTGAGAATGTGGAGTAAAGACCTTGAACCTGTTGTCATATATGCCAGCATATTAAAACCCATTGAGGATGGGCTGATTTTGCTACAACACGCATTTCCCATAGACCCTTACCCGAGTATACTCGGGACTAGGCCTCAACGGGCTAACTGTCTCACGACCACTTTCTTGAAATCTTACTGACATTGTACGCAAATTATGTTACAAAAAGGACTGAAAGAATTCATGGAGCCCTTCTGTAGACAGTGTGTGTTTTGTGTCTTTTATTGCATTAAGCACTGTAAATTCACAACCCATCCGTGATTTAAAAACTGCCTGTTTGAAAACACTTGGATATCTTCACACAACAACTTGTATCTTTGCATTGTCTTCTTAATGTAGCAAAAAATGAAATTCAAACCATAAAAAGATAGAATGATCAAATCCTACACAACTGGAGGTCAAATACTTGATGACCCCCTCCCCCTATCCCAATAAAAGCAAACAAAACTACACAGTTAATAAAGTAGTAGTCTTTTCTGAATAAGATACAGCTCCCTTTCTGATCAGGGATAGACTTCTAGAAAGACGTTTAGATGATATTATGAATACCTCTCCATAATCCAGTTGAACGTTTCTCATTTCATATACAAAATTTCCAGTGGTAACAACATGGATAATTTGCTGGAGATACCTCACAGTGTCTCTACTTTGAAATTATGTACATCTATGATATCAGAATGTGTCAGATACACTTTGGCCCAAATTCACTGAGTTAGTTTAAATTAGCCCATAGCTTATGCAAATCTCTTCTGCATAAGTGTGTGTGACAAATTGCATACAGAAAACAGACATCCCATAATGAATGCACGCTGATACATGTGTGTAAGAGGTATCTGTATACCTATTCCATGCTTTCCCAGAACTGTATTTAATCCATGGATTTGATTAAGACTGCCCTTGTGAATTCGAGCTTTTAAGTGTGGATTGACTAGGTACATCACACCTGGAAGTAGCTGCCCATCAGCTATTATCAATGCTTGTTGATCACCTTAGTACTCTGTATGTTGGAGAGCACAGTGTGAACATAGTGAAGCAGCTTACAAGGCATTTAAATGTCATACAGGAGGAGCTGAAAGTAGAAGATCTCTTTTGAAAAAAGAAGAACTTTATCATGATCCTGAGAATCATTTAGTGTCATTGATGTTCCCACATTTTTCTTTGTTCCCATTTATATCTGTTATCAATCTTTGGCATAACGATGGTGTGTATGTTTATTTTACTGCAGAGTAAAATACTAAATACACCATTTTATGAATTTACTGAATCTCCATGATTGGATTATGATTAAGTAGAGAGAAGCCTCAGTTTTCTTCTCTTTTTTTTTTGCTTCTGTTTCATTTTGTTTGTGTTTTTCTTGAAGCTTGCTCTTGCTGAAGGGCAATAGATGCAGCATTTATCTTGTTGAAAGAAAAACAAGAACATACTCAAATGTCATACACCTTGATCACAGACTACGTGTATATATTTAGTATGTAAGTAGTGTAAATATTATGAATATTACAATCAGATGGTGATGCTGTTGAGTCAGATGTAGAATTGAACATTCACAGTCGCAATTAATAAAATTTATAATTCATGTGAATGAGAGAAAAAAAAAAGTGGTTTCCTTTGTATATACAGCTGTGTACTGCCAGGAATTAATAGTTGAGTGTGTAAATTATGTTTCTCATATTTTCTGTGCATTCATTTTCCCTTTAATGAGTTTTCACCATTTTCAGTTTATAGCTGTACTTACAAATCAACAAAAGCAGCCTATTCATGTGTCTCGATGGGTATTAACTCATCTCTAACAAAGCAAGCTGTGATATTATTGTAATGTTATCGATACACACTGGCTATGGTAGGAAAGAAGTGTTTCTTTTTGTACCTCAAGTCACTATCTCATAGATTGAAAGAAATTATTGTTCCATCATCTTTCAGATAGATCAAGGTCTTACGCCTACTGGGATACATTTATTACGCACGATCACTCGCCGGGAACAGTGTCATAAATTTGATATTACTCGCTCCACCAAATTCAATCATGTGAGGCCGAGCTGAGGCCGCTGTTCCCGTTCATGCGTGTCCTCCTACAGGAAAATAAAGCGAGGATCTCATGTCCTGCTGTGGGGGCTGCCGTTCTACTTGAGATGAGACCTCCCACTGGAATTATTACAGCGTAGTCGGCTTGCTGCAGAGAGCAGGGAAGTTCTGGGAGGGAGAGGGTTAGAGACAGACAGACAGACAGACAGAAAAAGAGAGAGAAAGAGGGAGGGAGGGAGGGAGGAAGGGAGGAAGGGAGGGAAAGTGAATTCACAGATTTCTGTGTTCAAGATAGTGTGTGTGTCTGTGTGCGCGCGTGTGAGACGGTGAAGTTGCAGAGAGGTTGTGTGTGTGTGTGTGTGGCAGGGAGATAGACGGGGAGAGAGTGAATTTGCTCATCATCTGTGTGTTAGAGATAGTGTGTGTGTGTGTGTGTGTGTGTGTTTATATGTGTGTGTATGATGGGGAGGGGGGGGGGGGCTGGAAGAGATACAGAGAGAGTGAAGGTTGCCAGGAACCATGCTTATATGATTTATGATACGTAGATGACAGATACCTTGCTTCCAGCTCAAATCTGTTCTGACGTGCAGGCGTCATCTCAAGATAACCATCTTTTGCCACTTCTTTATTATCAATCACAATAGTAGTGATGATAACTGTGATTTGTACACAGCATAATGATTCTCCTGGATAATTCTCTATATATATTCTTGACATAACTGTAAAACTGTGAAATTGCACACGTAAATATGTACGGGGGGGTACACAAAGTTGAATTAATAGTAAAAATATGCATATCTATCTTTATACATCTCTCTCTCTTATGTATATATTATGTATATAATTCAGTGTGTATATATATATATATATATATATATATATATATTTATTTATTTATTTATTTATATATATAATTATATATATATATAATTATATATATATATATATATATATATATATATATATATATATATATATATATATATTATATATATATATATTACTATGTATGTATATATATTCATATGTTCCTAATTCCTCCGTCTGTTATTTTATTTCTGTATTTCTTAAAGTAGCAACCTGTAGTACCTGTGTTCACAACGTTTCTTTACTCCAACCCCCCCCCCTCCTTCCATGGTGTGTGTGTGTGTGGGTGGGTGGGGGCGTCCTGTTTCAGTGTTTAATTTTCTCAGCAGCAGCTGTAGTACTGCAGCAATTAGTGTCTATATACATCCAACCACCGGCATTTTTACAAACAAGCAACAACATTCCATCAATAAGAATGTCATCATTGTGCATGACATACGCAATGTAATTTTTTCAGCCATTAAACTGCAAGAACGCTGTCGATTTAAATAAATGAAAACTTTCTTGTCTACCGTGACCGTTATTTTGTCAAATGTAGAAACTACTGAGTACACATTATCTAAGTATCATGTTATGGAACAAATAAATGGTCTTTCTTCTCTCATACGACATATCAATAAATTTATTGTTTACTAGTTCAGGAAATGACAGCAACACTTGTTTTTGGTAAGGGGAGAAAAATAACTTTATTTGTTTATGCAAACATTGAACGAAACAAGCGCAAACAACAGGTGCGCGACGAATTACTGGACAACACAGAAAATAAACTTTGAATTACGAATGATTATGGTAATGAATATACATGGGGGAGAAGTGAAGAAAAAATAAACACACTGATATGGCGCTTGGGCGAAACGATGAACCGCTGAGAAGGCGAAGATGAAAATGCGGAAAAATATTCTTGGGAAGAAAGAAAACTCGCTGATTTTCTTTTCACTGCAGTCATCTCTGCGTGCTTACACATTGGCAGCTGTCAAAAATAAAGCAAACAAGAACGATAAATCCACAATTATTGCTGTGAAAATGGTGGTTGATAACCAAATTGAAGAAACAAAGTTATAACTGTCCTTACGCATTTACTGTGTGATAATCACATCTGATCTTATATGAAGTTTAATTAAAGCGATATATTGTATTGCAAATGCTTCTTAGTTTTACTATACAGTTTGAAGTAAATTTATCGTTTACTACAATAAATGTTGCTATTATGATATATTGAAGTTCATTGTATTTTGATCAAACTGCTTGAGATACACTCACTCACACGACTTCGTTGTCTTAAAATCCCATGAAACTAACATCGATGACGATTGACGAAATGCTAGTTCCATTTGATTAGCATTTATATTGCGTTAAGTTTGATTTAAAGACATTTCCACATCCTCGTAGTTTTTGAAGTTGCGCAAACAAAGGAAGAGGCTCGATATGAAATCAAGACAGGATATCATCGGCAACATTAATCTTTTCCTTTCTTTCTATTCTTAGGATTAGAAATTATTCGTCCATTTCGCCTTTCTGGGCCGGGAAGAAAAAATCTTATGAGAAACATTTTGCGATAATAGCGTTTGTTGATAGTCACTAATTGTAGGCTGAATAACGTCATGAGTATCCTTAATTATGTCGTCACGAAATTGTTGCCATATCCCCTTCTCACTATTGTAGTCTAAATATCTGTCAGTGTCATCATTTCGAATTGATAGGCAGGAATTACCAGTCTTTTATATTAATGATAAAAAAAAAAACCAAAGCAATTTCTGCCCGTTTGATACTATCACTCTGTGTCATACTGTCGTATGTGTCAGATTCTACCTAGATTATAAAAAAAAAAGAAAAAAAAAATCCTCAGAGCATAGAGTGCAAAGGATAGAACACGATTAATTGTTGCTATTAGCGATTTTTAAAGAGGTGGAATATCCATTCATTGTTCGATTGAATGGACACTTGTGATTATCCAATACTTGTACTTAAGAATTATTAGCGATTTGTAAAGGGATGGGATATCCATTCATTGTTCGATTCAATGGACACTTGTGATTTATACTTGTATTTAAGAACTATTAAGCTTAAGAAAAGGTTGCTTTGATACTGTGAAAATTAGTCCGAAGTTTTCTCACGTTTGCCGACATGACAACAGTCGATGATATGCATAATATTATACGTAATACAAAGTAGACCACATGTTATGTAGCATCCCTCAACAAAGAGAACTGCTGAGAAGTACCCCCCCCCCTCAAGATTTTAACTACTCTCAGTTACTTTTGATGTAACGAGAAATAAAAGACGACAACATTAGTGATAGTAACACAGCACACTTTTGGGTCAGAAACACTCATGATTATAATTCGGCAACTATTGCTGATAATTAATGACCCCTTATGTACATATAAGAAATAGTTATTGTAGAGTAAATAGTTATTGTAGAGTAATATTATTGTGTTTGGTAAATTATTATTTTTTTTTGTTATATTTTGTATTATGGTACAAGTTGTTTGTAAAGCGCATTGAAATTCTTTTCAAGTCTGAAATGCGCTATGTAAGAATTTGCCATTGTTATTATTATTGCTATTATTATAAGTTGATAGAAGCAGGAACAGTGCTTTGACCAGCGCTCGGATAAGAGGACGAAGGACAGATAAGCTTGATAGGTAGGCCTATATAAAGATTAAATGATAACAGTGTTGATCATGACTCACCGTGGCAGAAGACAGTCTTTCTGCTCCTTCTGTTACACCAGCACTCCTGGTTAGCCCTGTTACAAGCTGTCAAAGTGATTGATTGAATAGATGGTATACACTCTTAAAACATCCAGGTCAGAACTGACCCGGAAAGGACTCGTTGGGGTCACACCCCGTTCCGGATCAGAACTGACAAGGAATGGGGTCAGATATGACCCCATTCAGAGTCATGAATTGGGTTAGGGTGACCCTATTCCGGTTCTTCATGACCAAATTCCAAGTCTTTTTCGACACGGAACGGGGTGTGACCCCAACGGACCCGGTTCCGGGTCAGTTCTGACCCGGATAGAGTGTACGATGTTAGTACAATGAGTATAGGGGAGAAATGCACAATAGCAAGTCTATGTTGACACACACACCTTCTATTGAAACGTATATTTTTTGGTTTGTTTTGTTTTTGTTTGTTTTGGTTTGTTTTGGTTTTTTTTTTACTTTGTTGTGACCGGAATTTCGTTATAACCGTGTTCGTTATAACGGGAGTGCACTGTATAACACTACTGTATTTACTTACATTTACATACACTTACTACCTTACTCTTACTGTCATTGACTGTAGTCTTCTGTACTCTCCAAGAATCTTGAATTTTCACTCTGGGTGAATCACACACAAACACGCACACACGCACACACACACACATACACACACACACACACACACACACACATACACGCAAACATACATGATAATACACATTTGCACACGCACTTTCTGCCTAAACGCCATCTCTTTGAAATGCAACCGTTCGAAGAATATAGGCCTGACAAAATGAATGGCCGATAATGGAAAGTACATCGTGTTTAGCATGATTCACGTTGGCTGATATTGTGCACAGTAGCATTTAAGATACAACTGTGTACACTTAATAAACCGTTTCTGTAATCTACCAATGTTTCTTTTCATACTGCCTGGTAATAATCTGAGGCCTCTCTTATTCACTTGTACCCTCCTGATGTAAAATTATCAAGCACGAATAGACCGAGTATTATCAGTTTTTGCTCGGTGAAGGGCAAGCCTCTAGCACGCTTTGTGGTTGTTAAGGTAAGATCTTGTGAACAAAGCATGTACTAACTAACATTTTAGAATTTGAATACATTACAGAAAAGCTATTCTGATACACACTGGAAGTGATGCATAAACAGTGCATATAGCCTAAAACGTGGCGCACAATCAATGCAAAGCCCTTTGTGTTTATCGATTGGTCAGACACCAATGCATTTGTTCAAGCGGGTTTGGAATTGTTTGGAGCTACTTATCAAAAACATGTCAAATAACATGAAATTGTCCGTTCAACAAGTACTACGTTTCGATTTCAGTTTATAGGCAGAGTGAGAATGTTCTATTCACATGAGGATAGCAAAAAAAGGGGGGAAGAAATACGTCTTTATTTCCGTATCTTGTTCACGAAGTTTGTCAGAAAATGCCTGAAAGGGCTTACTTTCGGGTAATATAGTGTATATGAGATAACACCGCAGACAGTTCCGTCGGGAAATTAAAAAAAGAAGAAAACATAGTACATAATATAAAAACCTAACATAGTTTGGGAAATACATTTGATCACTGTTTATGCCAGCAACGACGGAGAAGTATTATGGTGTCCATATAATGACAACAAAACGTACAGAAAACGAAATGCTTCAAACAGCTCTACAGCGGTTATGGTTCGTTTTTCAAAGTTCCTTATTAAATCCGGAAATGAAATAAGCTTCTTTATTTCGAAGTAATCTGAAGATTAAATAAGATTCGTCATTCCGAACATGCCGAAAATTCAATTCGTTAATCCGAAAACGAAATAAGGATCGTAATTCCAGAGGTTCATTAGTAAGCCTACGCATCTTCTTTCAATTTTCGGAATAACGAGCCTTGTTTCATTTTCGGAATAACGAATATTCTTAATGGCAAATTTTTCATTTTCAGATTAAGGAACATTCGGAATAGCGAACTTTCGTAATATAGTGAAATGTCAAAAAGTGTTTAATTAACGAACCCTTTCTCATTTTTTTAGAATCAATAAACCATTATTTAGGCCTTTAGGGATTTTGTATTTTGGAATAACTATTGAATTACAGACTAAAGAAAGATTTGATCTTAATTCTAAATACATGCAGCTGTTCCTCAAAACGATATGTAAGAGCTAAAGTGGGTCTCGGATTTAGTTAGAGGTTGAGAAGCATTGTTCTACTGCTATGGTAAGGAAAGATTGAAGGCAAATCCTGTCCTCACATTGAGTTGTTTTTTGTTGTTTTTTTTTATCAAGGTCATGGTGCAAGTGAGTTGGTGCCAACTCGAAATTCTGATAAAAACTTAGCTTAAGGCGAAGACCTTCTGTTTGATTGAGTGTATCGCTTCAGCCTATTTCGCATTACTATTGAACATTAAAAAGGATTGTGTCCCTTGCAATTACATGATAACGTATGTAATTTCTTTGATTATAGAACAGTTGCATTAAGGATGGTGATACAGAAATCAACAAATCAAATCCATTAATCCATTACATTATTTCTTCGACCTCTTTTGTTTCGGTTCAATCGACTCACCGACATATTTGTTGATCTTGGAGCCCCTCTTCTCTGCCATCAGGAGTTCTTGCATGACTGGATCGCGCTTCAGGAACTCGACGTCGGCGAAGTCGTCGTCGTCCTCGAAGTCGAAGTCGGCCACGACGGCGACGACGAGGAGAGCGGAGAGGAGGAGGAACAAAGCCTTGGCCATTACCTGGTGCAGGAAGTTGTTTTGTCGAAATTATTAGTATGATGACGATGGAGGAACATGCACAGGCTGATAACCGTGACGTAGTTTTTGTATTTTCTCCTTCTTGTACATTTATATTTTTTTTCAGTAGGGCCTATTTATGTGTAACAAAGACATCTCATGTCAGATATTGTGGTTAAATGGGTTCCATGACATTTGTTCCTGCGACAATTGC
Organism: Diadema setosum; assembly: GCF_964275005.1. Taxonomy (NCBI): domain Eukaryota; kingdom Metazoa; phylum Echinodermata; class Echinoidea; order Diadematoida; family Diadematidae; genus Diadema; species Diadema setosum. Next base: position 5,907,460 of record NC_092697.1, read on the forward strand.
TCCCATGAAATATCTGCACCCTAAACCAAACATTAAACCTACCCACAAGCATGACCCTTACCCTAATCCTCATCCTCACATCAAACTTAACCTAAAAACCTATCACGACCCTAACCCTAACAAGAACTTGGAGAAAATAAGACCGGAGAAATTGTCGCAGGAGCAAATGTGTCACCTTTTAGATGATGAAGTAAGAAGAATTCATGAATCAAAATGATGGCAGAGTATTCTAACTTCGTCTTCAAAGACTGGACATAGTAGAATCTTGGCACCAGCTTTAGTTAGTCCGTGAATAAAAAAAAAGAGTGGTACTTGGTAGAAAAGAAAAAAAAAACACCTTCAACACTACTATCAAGACACTGAAAACATCACTCTATTGTATAGCAAGTACTTAAATTCCACGAATTATAAAATGTATGAATTCAAGATAACACATCTACAAAAATTAAGCTATAATGCAAGCTGGATAGCGAAAGGAAAATGATGCTGGTCACGAATTTTGTTAGCGTCTTGGATAGCGACGGCGACGATGATTACAGTTGGCAATGGTGCCCCAGGCGATGACGCTAATCCAAAAAGTCCTGGAAATATTAAGATTTACGTTTCCACGTTGATTGAAAGCACATAGTGAACATTCCTGGCGAATTCTCACCTTGTTTTTTCCGATGGTCGGGGATGGGATGTAAAGTCAAGTAGACTAAGTCTGGTTTGAATCTGAAAGGAAGATTTGCCTCTTCCACAGTTTTATATTGGCCCTGTCATCCGCCACACTTCCTACAATCGCCTTGTTCCCAACGGGAAACGTCTCAATTGGCCGATCATGATTGAAAAAAAAAAGAAACAGGGGAATTGGAGAACAAAAAAGAAGAAGACTGTCCCTTGAAGTCCGGGGGAGGGGAAGGAGGGGGAGGGAGGGATGGGGGTGTAGAAAGTGTGCCCACTGAAGCATAGGACCTCTCTGCGGAGTACTAATCATGTCTTTGCGAAATCTGTGGGGCGTAGAAATGCGTGTGTGTACGTGTGGTGGTGATGGTGGGGGGGGGGGAGGTGAAGGGGACGAAGAGAAAGAGAAAAAATTACTTCGCATATTATGAGGTTCGGATAGCTAATGGATTTGATGATGCGAGTAGAAACAACTTCTGATCTGGAGATAATTCATTGATGACGACAGTGTGACGGGCTCCTGGCCTTCAACGGGATAGTTGACCGTGACAATGACAGAAATAACTCGACAACAGTATGTTCCTCTTTTGGTATTTTCAAAAGATATAAAGAAAAAAAAAAAGTCATCAATATTTCCATCAATCATTAAGTTAATTTCTGCTGATAAGGATGAGGAATTAATGTTATCCGGGTCTGAGAATGCAGTGTGTGTATCGAGTAAACTTTAGTTTGATTTTTTTTTTCTTCAACTACAAAGGAACACATACCTAAGTGAAATCGAGGAAAACATGATAATTCTATTATGCATTGTGAATTATTTGTATTCGTAGTTAATTTACATGTTTATTCTTTCTTTCATAATTGTAAAGCGCTTTGAAACATGCTTGTCTTAATTGATATATAAGATTTCGCATATTATTAATGTTATTATAATTTTGTCATGCAAATCGTGCTCATAATTTGCATAGACAGTGTTACAATGATACAAATTCATTTTTTCATTTCAATTCAATCAAGGAAATTGACATTCGCTTCTCTACTGTATCAGGGGTAGAATTTGGGATGAAACTTGAAATGACAGCCAGTATCATTTCCACTGTCTGCATATCAATCAATTGATAAAATTATTGTAAAACAATGAGAATGTCGACGCGTCGTTTTCTAGGCTCTGAAAAAAAAAAAAAAAAAAAAAAACTTGATAAAAACGAGAATGATATGCTCTCCTTTTAATAGCCAGGGTAGATACTTAAGTCTTCCAGCTGCTCTACAAGATGGGCAACGTCATTATTATTTCCCCAGAGCTCGAGGTACCAATTCAATTGTACACGCCCCAGGTCAAGAGGGACATTGGCACCATTCGTGGTCTCCTTAAGCTGTTGACAGTCGCGACATTAGGCCTTCACTTTATTAGGGAGCTTTTACTTTTGCGGCGCGGACGTTTAGACGACGAATGCGTTGGCCCTTTCTCCTCTCTCCCTGCGTCAAAGTAGCTTTAGATTACGCGAAGACGCAGCATATAACAAGTAGTAAAATGGCGTTCCCATAATTATGATCATGGCAGCCTGTCTAGCTCTCTGCGTTGTGAATTTGAGCCGACGCAAAGATGACCCAGAACCGATCGTAAGAACTCGGACGACGCGAGAGCAATACCGATAAGCAATTTTGCGCATGCGCAGAACAGTTATTTATTTCCTCTGAATGTCCGCGTCGCGAAAATCTAAAACTCCCTACTACCGCAAAGGGTGGCATTCATTCACTGCGATGTTACTAACTAACAAACATTAAGTGCATTATAGAACGATATCTTCGTAAGATATGAAAATGGTAGTAGATTTTTTTTTCTCTATCTCTCCCTGTCTTTACCTTTTCCCCCTGTATCATAGCAAGAAGTCAGGCGTGGTGTTATTATTTTGCTTCTTCTTCCTTTTTTTTTTTTTCAAAACTGCCCGTGAAATTCTATGTTAGCTTGGATGTTTTTTAATTCGTTTCTTTCTTTTTTTTTTTCTTATTGCGTTGGAAAAAAAAACACCATTCAAGGTGACATTAAAGGGGATGGCTAGTAACTGATCAGTGGGAATTAGTGGGAATGCAGGAGGATGATTGTTCCAATCCTTGTGGGATTCATTTAAGAGTACATTATAAATCTATTGTTGTGTGGCAATTATTTGCTTCAGAATGGTCTCATATTCACGTAATGTGCAGTTTAATGTTTCCAGGTTAGCGTGCCTGGTCAGTGACGGGGCATTAATCTGCACATTACTTGAATATGAGACCGTTCTGAAGCAAATAATTTTCACACAACAGTATAGATATATAATGTACTCTTGAATGAATCCCACAAGGATTGGAACAATCATCCCTCAGCATTCCCACTGATTCCCACTGATCGGTTACTAGCCATCCTCTTTAAGATATGGGCCACGACCTTAGCACAAAACAGTGTTTGTAGAGAAAAAGTGTTTGAAAGAACAGGTGGTGATGCTCTCACAGAAACACATACATATCACACACACACGCGCACACATACACACACACGCACACACACACTCTTTCACACACACTCACACTCACACACCCTCATACATATTACACGCACATAAGAATTTAATTGGAAGGGTCACTGCGTGATCGGTAAAAAGAGAATTTTTATGTGAAAACAGGATGAAATTAGTGTGGAAACAGGATTTCTTTTTTTTATACAAGAATACCGCTGGCATTTGCCAGAACATTATCTCGCAATAAGTTAAAGGTATGCGTGATTTATGATTATGAATGGTACGTCGATTACACTCCAAGTCGAATAATTTAATCCCCCCCCCCCCTTTAAGTGTTCCTTCTATATCTTTCTTCTTTGTGTTGTATGATAAAGGTGACTTCTTGTTCTTTATATCCCAGTCACGACTGTTCGTCTGCGTGTTCATATTGAAACTATACCATACACCACTTTAATTATTGTCCTTTAAGGACAATGTGGCCCATTTAGGCGAAGAGTCCCCGTGTTGTTTAAATGTCAGAGTCACGGAGGGTAAAATTGCTTGACTGAAAATAACCGTGGGCCAAGGTCGACTCTCCATGTCATGGTCTAAAATCACATCATGTCGTTCCGGTTTCGCTCAGTTACTAGACCAACTCGATCAAATGTTTCGTGAAAATGACTTATTAGAGGACTAAGAGTTTTAACTATTCACAATGAAGAGTTTTTAAGTGGAGACAGGCAGACTTTTTTGTTGTTGTAATATTCGATGATATTTTCATGACGTTCAAAGGACGTCAAAAAAGCAAATAAACAATCAAAGCAGCAACAAAATAACAAAAAACCCAATATTGCAATCATACACATGCATGTATTACCCAAGTAAGGCATGTGTGTTTGTGTGTGTGTGTGCGTGTGCGTGCACTTATGTGTGTGTTTTATCTATCTTTTCAACCTCTAAATAACTTTTTTTTAAGTTCATGTATAGGCATAGACGAGCATAACACATTATACTCGAAACTCAGGTAGGAATATCACACATTATGTCGAATTTTAGCGAGGCACAACAGATGCGAGATTAGCGTATGATATTTCCCAAGGCGACATCTGGTGGCTAAGCCATGCAGTGGAGCAGTACTGGTAGGGCGAGCATGACAGTTTAGCGCACAAGCGACTCCCGCGTGCAGTTTTATTGAGACCATCCCCGCCATTGATTTGGAACAGGCGTTAACGGAAACTCGTCGGCTTGTTAATTGGAGTTGGCAAATTGATTGAATTTGAGCCGTTTTAGAGTGAGGAGTCTCGCATGAGCAGTGAATAGCCGGCTCATGTTACGTCCTTAAATTGTAATTACGTCCAAATGTGGCACTCAATAAAAGATTCTTTAATGCATTCCAATGTTTTAAACATGTTAAGCTAGTTGTCACACATGCTTGACGTCTTATTAAAACTTTGTGTTACTTTTCCTTAGGTTGCAATTCCAATGCTGTTATCATTACTGACATCTTTATTTCAATAATAGTATAATGATGCTAATAATACTCATTAAAATAATGATAATAATAATGATAATAATAATAATAATAATAATAATAATAATAATGATAATAATAATAGTAATGGTAATAATAATAATAATAATAGTAATGGTAATAATAGTAACTATAATAATGATAATAGCAATTATTATTATTGTTATCATTATTGTTAGTACTACTACTACTATCATCATCATCGTCGTCATCATCATCACCATTATCATCATCATCGTCATCATTATTTTCATCATCTTTTGGGATGTATATGGTGATAACTGCCCATGAAAGTTATAGAATCAATGAAATATGTATATACAAGGAATATTGTGAGGCCTACCGCGTATGATCTAGCAGCTGTTACGGCTAATTTACGGTTATAGTATAGTAGACTGTTGTTGTTGTTTTTTTTTCTAGAGGCACATCGAAGAGGCATATCATGCTAGTAAAGATGAAGGAAGTTTGAATAGACTTCGTCGATTTAACGATATTGTTACCAAAAGTCACTGTATTATATTAATTCAATGAGTAAACACATAATGAACCCACACTTACATAGCTCATTCATGATTTTTCTGTATGGATGATTTTAAAGAAAAGAAGAAGACAACAAAGAATGGTCTATATTTCATATCCTTACCTTGTGACGCAACCATTCATTAGCATCATAAATTTCAGAATGACAAGACTTTATAGAATCCATTAGTTCGTTTGGAGCTGGTAAGGTGACTTTTAATGGCAATTTTCAAACATAATTATCGACGATATGATATTGTGACATTTTCACTGGAACAAACAGACAAAAAAGTGTTCTTAGATAGAATGAAAAATCGCATTTCATTGAGCGTTCGGTTTGCATGTTCCTGAGCGCCGTATCAGATTAAATAGCTTTGTATCTCATGGTAGATTTATTCTGACGAATCATATAGCCATTATAGCAGATGATAAAAAGAAAAAGTAACATTATTGCCGAAGTGTAAGAGTTCGTAAGGCATATGACATCCTCTGATTTGCGGATTGTTTTGCTATTCTATATATATATATGCCTTTGCATCTGTGTATTTTTATTACTTTCATCCTTTGTTTTGTTTCCTTATATTTCATTTACGGCATTAGGCTTATCTGTGTACACACCACATGTCTTGATTAAATCTCAGTGCGGCCGTCTGTTGAGTCGTATTTCTCCCGCAGCAATGTTGTATAAACAAAGCAGGAAAATAAAAAATCATTCAAATATTTCCCGGAGTTTCACTGATTAAAGTTGTCGATGAATTCTCTGTGATGAAAACGAATGACAACTTCATTTTGATCAAGTTAATTTGTCCAGTTATACGTAAATCACTTTTGACACTATATTTTTTTCTGATATGAATTGATGAAACTAAACTGAGATATAAGATAGATTGTACATCATTCATCGTCATTGTTGACACCTTAAGCATTATTTTTGAGCAACAGTCGTTGGCAATTTATGTATTCTTTATTGACTTAACATGCTTAATGTCGAGGTAATGCAATGTGTTCATGTTAGCTCTTTCTCAATTCACGATGCATTTTTAATCTTATACTGAATGAAGGATCTTTCTAGATGTGCTAATTTTCAATTATTCTCCAGTGGCATTGCAGAGAACATGAATATTACCATAAACATGACAAATTTAAAGGCTGTTTCCTCCCCCTCCTTCCCCTAAACTGTTCCAGAAATGTCCCGGAGCTATATGACCTTCGTAGCAAATAACCGAAGCACAATACGATGTATTATCACATGTGATTCTATATTCGTATAAGTTTTGTGATCAAGAATATGAATAATAGAATATACCGTATAGATATTTACAGTGAGGTCCGTGCAGTCATTAGACGTACACCTGAGCTTTCCACCTCAGACAACAGCTGACATTGAAATAGTTTATAGTTAATACGTTATTATGTTCTTCTTTTTGGCTTAACTCTTCACGGCAAGAATTGCACTGGTGCCAGTATACTGATCCCATGATGATTGCTCTAATGTTTGATTTGTTGTAACAATTCTACTCATTTCCTGCAAACAAACAAAACCACACAATAGTTCAGCGGTGATGAGAGCCCGTATAGGACTGCCATAAAACTCCACAGTTACTTCGACAAGCTTCACATCTACTTCTTCCGGACGTAGTCCGATTCAGGCACGACAGGTTCATCCATTACGCATGCGTAGTAGAGCTCGGTGAAGCAATTATCTTCCTTGGCGACCACGCCCCTCTTTAGGTCGATCGTGTAGCATGCTGTGAAAAAATAAGAATGTATAATACGAGCTAGCACCATGACTCAAACAGTAGGCACATTTGGTAGGACAGGGCTTCTTCTCGGTATAATTGAATGTATTCAGTATCAATTCCAGTGTACTAAGTTGGAACCGCGCACCTGGCGCCTGTCACACTTTGGCGAATAGGCCCACCGTACAAGAAACGGGCGATATTTTGCTCATCAGTAACTGTTGTTGAAATCGTTAATCCGGTGGACAGTGTTAAGTTTCCGTTTAAGAGGAACGCATATGCACGGTCCAGGGGCCGAACAAAACGCACGTGAGGCAATTATTGTGTAAAGGACAGTGGAACGTGCACACAAACGCATGCGAAACGTATATGGACCGCATGCCGACAGGACAGAAACGCAAGAGGAACAAATGTGTGACACATGAGGCGTACACTTAACGTCAGAGAACCATGCATAACTAGGCGTTTGATGAGCTGTACACATAGCCGTTCCATCCGTGCCATCTCTTGCAGCAACGGACTCTACAGGACACCTAGCGGATGGACAAGAGTGGAAAACGACAAAATACAATACAGATACAGGAGAAAGCGTACAACTATCGGACAAGGGTCAGATCGCGCTATCCGTTTTTAGCCAGAGAGAGAGAAAAAAAAAATGCGCATGCACAAAGTTTTCTGGCCGCTCTGACGGAAATTACCGGAAGATTAACGTCCATCCAAAGGTCAAAAAGGGCATTAAACGCTTTTTAACGGATATTAACGGATGCCAAAAATCGACATTCGTTTCTCATGCGTTTGCCTTATCCGGCAAAGTGAGACAGGAGTACCGGTATCCTTGCATCTCAACTACGTAGGAGAGGAAGAAAGCAACAAAAACGAAACTAACAGACAAAAATGGGGCATGATCATCTGCTTTAAAGCCGAGCGCTATATGGATCTTATTGAGGAAGGTGTTTATTATCTCAAAAGTGCCTTCAAGTCTGATATCATTATGAATTTTGCACCGCATCTTACAACGACTGCAAGCCACGTGCCCTCCGTTGTTGAATCACCCGATTTCTCTACTTTCTATATCTACAGAAATCGGTGTAATCACGTGACTATTCCCTCATATAATCGTCTATCATACACGTCCAACGTGTCCCACCGGGAATCGGTTCACACCTTGGGCTTAAATTGTCCATGCTCGAGTCATAATTTACGCATTGCAACATTCAATTACAATGCAGAATGCTAATTGACCCCAAGTAATGTCTTTTGATTATGAAACTGCATGCTACTTTGTTCATTATGATCATCGTCATCATCATCATCGTCGTCATCATCATCATCGTTAGTTTATTATCATCATTATCGTTATTATCGTCACCATCAGTAGCAATTTCTCGATTTACCTGTGACCCTACAGTAGCCCGACACAAAAAAGAAAAAAAATCGAGACCCTGTTTCATAAAACTTGCATAAAAATAACAAGTAATGATAGTTGTTATAAGCTACTGAAATCCTTGCATCTGATTGGCTAAGAGCAAATTTGTCATAGAAAAGTGGCAGTTGTTACTGATAACAAGTTTTATGAAACGGGAGCTCGATGTCAAGAAACTGATGACATGGCATCTCTTGTACAGAAACTGACAAATATAAAGAGAAATATCGTCACTTTTACGACACCATAACGATTTTTCATACGGTTTAATTTACGGTACCAAACTCAACACAATTCAATGACATTGTTAATGGTCGTGATTTGTTTTTGTTTGTTTTTTTTTCTCTCTCTCTCTCTCTTGCGACTCCTCGATTTTGCTTTGGAGTGCTCTTTCATATTCCATCTCTTGCTTTCATACTGCAATCCCAGGGGCGGATCCAGGAATTCCGGAAAGGGGGGGGGGGGGGGGGGCTCCAAAAATATTTCTTATCAGGGCTTCAGCGCAATTTTCCACTACAATCGGCTGACAAAAATTAAAGATGGTTTCTTCAGAAATTAATGGGTGGGAAGCACCCGCATCCCCTTTCATTCTTTGTTCCTTTTTATTTCTTTTGTTTTAAGAAAAAAAAAATAGGGTGTGCGCACCCGGGGAGCCCCCCTCTGGATCCGCTTATGAATCCGGAAGGAAGATTTCTCCGTTTGAAAGCACATTAATTTCTAATGACACACACTTAATAAACGAGATATCGACATTTACGGTAGGAATAATTAAAGGTCCAGTTTACCTTTGGGAGCAAAGATTTTAAAGATGTTCAAGATATCACATTATTGTTTGATGCATATGTGTATAGGTCCGTTGTATCACAAAACAATCTGTTGTATCACAAAACATCCTAGCATATATATTCGCAATAAAGCCTAAAATATGAGGAGATATCAGTATTTTTCTCATTAAACCATAACTGTAGACGGTTTAATCTGGAAGAATTCTTATTATAGCTATTGTTCACATTGTGTGTATTTAACAATACATTTCACTTCACATCGATTATACGGATTCAAATTTTTACAGTGGTTGTTTCTATCCCTAACTCACATTTTAGAACTATATTAAAGCACTAATGCTATTGCCATCATTTCACCATCTATGTAAAGCCTTAACTTACAAAATAGATCATTAAGACTTGAGGATTTAGATTTTTTTTTTTGCATTTTGTTTCTAGTTTTCTCTCACTTTTAATATCAAAATCTTTATTTATTTATTTATTTATTTATTCATTCATTCATTTCTAATCTTTTGTCAGGGTAGCCCATTCACCAATAAATAGTGGTCTTCCATGGAGCCCTGGATAATATTAATGAACATATTTACATTAAATTGCAAAACGTATGTACAGAAGATAACAAATAGATACATACTGTACATTGCAAAGTAACATAAAAAATACAGTGTATGTTATGCCACAACAAGAGTTCACCAGAATGCCGAAATAACAATCAAAATGCTATTATACAGGAATGATTAGCTAGCCCAGAATAAATTTGGTGTGTTACTTACATATAGCAACTTTGCTTAAACAATCTCTTAAATGGATATATGGAAGAAGCTGATCTAATTGAATATTCCAGCCTGTTCCATTCAAGAAGAGAAGATACGATTGGGCTGCACTTGTGACAATCAGAGCGAAATCTTGGCACACGTAGACTTCCACTGTCTATTAGCCTTGTGTGATGTTCATGTAGGCCTACATCCCTAGGCTTAACTAAGTGTACCTGAAGGTATGAAGGTGCTAAGTTATGGACGCATTTATATATCATCATAACGCGACTGAACTCGAAACGTTTGTCTAGTGTCATCCATTTTAAGACTTTTGAATAAATCAGCCGACGGTGTGTCATATGTTTTGTCCAAAATTATTCGTGCTGCCCTCTTATATCTACAGATTATGTCTTTGTGTGAGTGTTTGTGCGTGTTTGTGTAAGCCTACAGACATCATCCTTCCATGAAATTGATAGAAACTTACCGCCGGCATGAGATTGCAGCGTATTGATCCAAATACGGCCGGACATCGATGCATCTTTGGCGAGCTTCACAACCCGCTTATTGGAAGCGTCATTCTACGATAGAAGGAAACACATGTTATTATTATTATTATTATTATTATTATCATTATTATTATTATTGTCATTATTACCATTGTTGTTATTATTATTATTATTATCATTATCATTATCATTATCATTATCATTATCATTATCATTATCATTATCATTATTATTATTATTATCACATATTCAGTCAAACGAAAGTGACAATAACATTAAGTTTGTGCTTGTTCGCCTCATGTAGGAAAGCTGTTGCGGCCGATATCACTTTTCGTGAAATATAATAGCTTCAAACGTCCTCTTTTAATCTTCATGTGTTTCGAATTTGACAGCTATTTGTGTTGCAGTGACAGACTAAAGAGAAAGACAGAGAAAAAAAGGCACCCCCTGAAAAAAAAAAAGCAGAAATGGAGGGTAAATAGATTTCATTTGCATCGATATCGTTTGCGTTTGCATAAAATAATGTTTCAGGTGCGTCGCATATCGTACATAATATAAGAAATAACTACTTTTCTTATTTTGCTATGTTAGGTCATCTTTAATCTGACATCTAGTTCGACATCAAAAGAATAAGACGTACGGAACTGAAACGGCGCTTTCTATTAATGTTCAGTATTACTATTTTCAGCTTGCGTTTAAAAGTGAAAAGAGACGCACTCCGAGGGATACCAAGTAGTAACTGGGAACGATTGGCTTATACCTTTTACAAGGTATTCGTTAAAAAAAAAAAAAAAAAGGTAAAAACTTTTCAATCCACAAAGAGCACTGCCCTACTTTGGTAAAAGGAAGCAAATGACATTTCCATGGATATTGACTTTTTTATTGATTTGGCATATTTGAGGCGTGCTCTATTTAACTGAAAAATCCAAAAGTTACAATTTTGGCCCATTTCTGAGATATTCGGGTGGCAAAAGGAAGCAAATTACAGCCTCATGATATGATTGCCACTTGCTTCCCTTTGCCAAATCATTTATATTTACACACAATCTAAAATACTTTGGCAAAAGGGAGCAAGTAACATCCTTATGATATGTCACTTGCTTCCTTTTGCCAATTTTTTATGTTTGTACAAATCTATAATACTTTGGCAGAAGGAAACAAGTATAACATTCTCATGATATGATTGTCACTTGCTTCCTTTTGCCAGATTTTTCATGTTTGCTAAAAATCTGAAATACTTTGGCAAAAGGAAGCAAGTTACAACCTCATGATATGATTGTCACTTGCTTCCTTTTCCCATTTTTTATGTTTGCTGCAAATCTATAATACTTTGGCAAAAGGAAGCAAGTTACATAATAATGAGTTTCTATGGGAAAATCAAAATTCTTCGAATTGTCATAAATGCATAAATGCATCACCATTATGACTTGCACGAATACCGACTTTTTTTCCCATCACAAATTTCCATGTTGAAGGGTCTACCCAAAAACATATTTTCTTCATTTGTAGCATTTTTACTCGATGTCACTTGCTTCTTTTTGCCAAAGTAGGGCAGAGCAGTGAAGGTAGAAATAGTAGCTGTGTAAAGAGATGTTTCTGCCACTGTTTTTTTTTTTTCTTTCTTCTTCTTTGGTACACATTGTATAATTCCATGAAAACAGGACAAAGATGGCAGGGATGGATGCAATTTTTGAGATTGACCGGGCCTTCATTCGAGAGTATTACGAGGTCTTGATAGGATACGACTTCTACTTACTGCATTCGAGTTTGAGACGAGGAATAAGTTCCCGTGGACTTGGTGGTATTGGTACTTTTGACACCAGTCCGCCGCCTTCGCTGCCGACAATTTGCCCATGTTGGTACCCTCCAGGTCTTGGGCCAGCAAATTTTCCTCGTTGAAGACGCTGACGCATTGGTTCTCGCCGAACTTTGTCCATTTCGGATGGCAGTAATTAGATCGCTTGTTCGACGACGAAGGAGGAGCAGGAGGAGGCGGCGGAATGGGTACGGGGACTCTGAAAGTGAAAGCTGGTTTGGACTTAGCGGCAGAGGGGGAGGGTGGGTTCGATGCTGCTGACTTAGCCTTGCTTTGGACCTGGCCTCGCATCGCCATCAAGCGGGCCCTCAGTTTCGCAAGATTTAAAAACCGCTTCTCTCGTCGATGCTCGCTCCCGGCGGCTTGGGTCGCTACCAGCAAACCCCCGAGGAGACAGGCAAATATCAAAACTTTCATGTCCCCCTTGAAATGCAACGAGATTCTCGGTATAATAAGTCGTCATACACGAAAAACTTGAGAGCAGCACTTACTCGAACATGAAGTTCTTTATCTAACCCGGCTGAGAATGTTGATTAGTTAGGACCTATACAGAGCTTGTCATTTAATTCACGCTGTGGGAAACAGCAAACCTGGCAGCCAAACGCGAGGTCATTCAAATTCTTCACACCTCTGGCCAAGTTTAAGAACGATTTTTTTTTTTACATGTAATAGTGAAAAATACGCACGATTAGGCAGACACACACACACACATACACACAACATACCTACTCTAGTGTAAAAGAATGTAGAACATAAATGATATTGACATTAGTTCACTCTTTTCATTTGGGGCTTGTCCATCACTATCGTCCTTTTCTCCTGTCTAAGATTTTGACAATTAATCTGTGTTATAGATCCGATGCAGCCCTTCGTAAAGCTTCCATGGTTTAATAAAATCTCAAAATTCTAATGAAAGAATGGAATAATCAAGGTTGATACAGTCAAACATTCAACGTAAAAAGAATGGACAACGAATTCACATACAATCAATTTTGTAGCGTACACTCACAAAACCAATGTCCCTTTAATCTAACGATTTTTTCTTCTTCCGTTTGGAGTGGTGGGTAACAGCTGGCTGTGAATGGGCTCAATATTCTCAGTTGTGATTCTCGCCTGACCTCTGTTGTTTATGAGTTTCAAAACTTAGCCAGCATTTTTGCAATCATCACGATCGTAATGAGCTATTGAGCTAATGAGCTTTGCAGTTCTGCATACACCAGTTTCTATTATCCAAAGCATTACTCCGTCTTTAGGAAAGTTTTGATATAGCAAGACGAAAATAACGGTTGACGCTGAACAATTTTCAGTGTCAACTGTGCAAAGTATTATGAAGGTGTTATATAGTATTTGTCACAACTTTAATACACGTGTACAGTTTTAAAACAAAGACAGAAAACACGATTTGAGTTGTTAAGAATGCATTGAAAGTAAATAAACATATTACAATGTATGTTTGGGGGTTTTTTGAGAGAGAGATTTTATGTCGTATAATAGAGTGATTTTACCTCTGAATGCTGATTATTTCGAAATAGATTGGTGCATTGTTTGTATAGCTTGCAATAATTAATTACAAGCTTTGGTAGATAATGAGTAATCATTATATATACATAAATTATTTCAGCAGCTTATGTCATGTTCAAATTCATGAAATTCTTCCGTCGAGATATTTTCATTGCAACTGATTGACAAATTACCATACATCGACGTAAATAAGCACTGATCAATTTATTGCTTATTTACGTAGATGTAGGGCAATTTTGTCAATCAGTTGCAAGCTTATACAATTATATGTATTCGGAAATTATGTTATGAAAGTTATACAACGCAGCCACGATAGAAGATGACATGTGTGAAGTTATGACACGTAAAGGTGAGTGAACCCGCAGGTATAAAATAGGTAGGCCTATGGGTCTTGGTGCAATGGTGATGGTGGACCTTGTGGTGATAGTTGTGGTGATGGTGGTGGTGGTGGTGATGGTGGTGGTGGTGGAAGTGGTAGTGGTGGTGGTGGTGGTGGTGATGGTTATGGTGGTGGTGATGGTGATGGTGGCGAAGCTCACTTTAATCCTTGTCCGCCCGTTGAAATTGTCCTGCATGCTGGGACATGCAACCTCATAGTTAGCCCGACCAGACGCTGTTCATACGCTACGCGCTACGTATGTACAGCGGCGACTGGGCTGTGTATAGTTACCTCATAGTATACAAGTGTTGTCATCTTTTCCTGTATTTAAAAAGCAGAGTATTTTATCTCTCAAAATTTTAACCCAATAATGATATATATTATATATTACAAATATATCATTATCTTTTTTTTTCTTTTCTTTTTTTTTTTTCTTTTTTGATAAACAGAGTGCAATACAATATTGGGTACCTGAGTCCGCCAAGGGAGGAGGTTATTATTTTTTGACACCGGGAACTGACACATCAAAATTGTTTTGTTGTTGTTGTTGTTGTTGTTGTTTTAACCCCGCGTATTATTTCTCTCGGTCTTTTTCTTATTCCTGCTTGATATTTATTGTTGTGTAATTTTGTTACGTACCGTATTCTCTATTCATACTTTATGCCTCCGCCACGAAGTGGTGCCGGAGGCGTTATGTTTTCGGGTTGTCCGTGCATGGGTCCTTCCGTCCGTCCGTCCTTCCGTCCGTCCGTAATGAATTTTGTGGACAGCGTAACTAAAAACCTTTTTGAGGTATCCTCATGGAACTTGGCATGTATGTGTATTAGGGGGTGAAGTTGTGCCTATCAACTTTTGGGTGCACATGATCAAGGTCAAAGGTCAAAAGGTAAAGGTCTTATGTTTAAAATTTCATTATTTCCCCCATATCTATGCAATGCCTGAAGATATTTTCTTAAAACTTAGTGTATACATGTATTACTCAATTAAGATTCTCTGGTGAAAGTTTGAGGTCACGAGATCAAAGGTCAGCGGTTAAAAGGTCAAGCAAAAATGTTAAAATTTCACTTTTTTTCTCCATCTCTTGGAAATGGTTCAAGGTATCTTCACGGAACATAGTATATATGCATGTACTGACTGGCCGTGATTATCTAGGGAATTTTGGGTTCATGGGGTCAAAGGTCAAGGGTAGCTTTTCAAAATTTTGCTATTTCCCTCATATTTATGCAATGCCTGGAGGATTATTTTCTTTTTAAACTTGGTGTATGCATGTTTAAGCCAACAGAGATTCTCTGGGAAGTTTGGTTTTTTTTTTGCCAAAAAGGTCAAAGGTCAAAAGGTCAAGACTAAGTGAAAGTGATTAGTTCTGTGCTTCTTCCTCCATATCTCAGAAGTGGCTCAAGTTATCTTGAAACTTACTTGTACATGTATATTTATGCATGTTTTGCCTGACAATGATTCTTTTTTTTTTTTTTATTTTAGGGTCGAGGGTCAAAGGGCAGATAAAAATGGTAACAATTTACTATTCAGTACAAAAATTGCACTTTTTCTCCGTACCTTGAAAATTACTCAATGAATAAAATTATGAAAGGGTCATAAGTCAAATAAAAGTCCTAAAATCCCCAAATACATGCTCTCTCATTCATCCAATTAAACCTAGGTCACGGAAGGTGAACATTCAACACATTTGTGACAAACATGTCATTTTAATATTTTGCCAATTTTGTGAAAATGCAATCACACATTGTCCACATGTACTATAGACCTATATAGGAGAATTGTGCATTTTGAATATGGCGGAGGCATATCAGTCGCCATAGTGACATTTCTAGTTTTGTTGTTGTTGTTGTTGTTGTTTTTTTTTAAATCTTGTTCATATGTGTACAATGTACTTTTGTTTTGATTGTAATGTTGTGTATAAATTTGAATATAATGTTTCTGTATCGTTTTATTGTGCAGGACGCCTTGGTAGAGTAGTTCTATAACTGAAAGGGCTACCCTGTTGAAAAAAAAAAAAAAAAAAAAAAAATTAAACACGGAAATTTTAAACAAGCCCGCGTAGCTTGCCCGGAAAGGTGTGACAGGGCCGCGGCGGCGGCCGCGGCGAGCGGACCGCGGCGGCCGACTGTGTACCGACTGCAACTGATGATCCGCTGCTGACGTTGTCGAGGTGCATCCTATGCTGTCTGTAGTGCTAGTGAGGAGGATCAAGGACATACTAAAATTCAATACGGGAGATTGTTGGAGAGTCCGTTTGTGTTCTTCTGTGTGAATGTCAACGCACAAGTAAGCCAAGGCAAGCCGATGTGTTTACAGTGTGAACCAGGAATGCTTAATATCTACAACAAAATCGCTTTATTTTATCAATCGTCGTGCTGCCTACGGTATTACAGTCCCATACATACAATTTCATGTGGCAAAGTGAAACCCTGACCAAGCAAGCAAGACAGGTTCCATACCGTAATCCACAGCTCCAACTCTTAAATTTGGTATCCATTTGAGGTTATGGGGTTTTTTTTTTCTCACTCTCTCTTGCAAGGTCCTTGACTTAACTGTCGAGCTGTCATTCACCAGACTAATGATTCGGTATTATGCACATATTATAAATGAATATTAGTAGATTCTAGATGATCCGAGGATTAATAACAATGATAAATTAGACCCTAGGCTCTAAGTCTAATTGATAAAAACAAAGTCTTCCATAAAATTGAAATGGAATCTAGAGTAATTTTAGACCTCTAGATCTAGATCTATATCTAAGTTTACTAGACCTACTAATTTACTCTACACAAACTAGTTCTAAGCTGGTGAACTGGACAGAGGGTTTCTCTACATATGGGAATGAAATCCATCCCATGTTTGCTTAGCATATGCTGCCACACAACATCAATCCACAAACACACAACAGAACACAACACCTCTACCAATGGCAGCAAACACAGCAGATCAAGTAGCCATTACAAATATATGTGTTGTCAAGCCCTGTATCAAAGGCTTGTAATTTATGTTAGAATTTCTCAAGGGACAAGGCTGGTGGGAAGAATACTTCAACTATTCCATGCAAAACTGTGTTGGTGGTTGATTGAATTTTTATGTCAAAGCCATGTTGTTCTATCTATCTACACAAAGTCAAAGAGATATCGTCTTCGTATATAAATGCCTGAACTACACAGATGGAGTACAACGTCTATAAACTGGTTACCGGGGAGACGGACGAGAAGGAGGTGGTCCTCAGAGAAGCGGATGAGAACCGGCAATCATTGAAGGTATACAGGTTGCCCTTTGGCCTCAAGCTGCTCAAGGAAACGAGGGGCTGTTTCTACCTCACATTTATCACGACTCTGTGGGCCTACAACTCCTATTTCATTCCCACACTTGTGCTTGGCCCAATGTATCGAGATCAGCAACTCGGGATATGGGCCCTGTGGGGTGAGTAAAATGTCACCTTTCCTTTTATTCTGAATTTCACATTTTGTGTGTTTCCTCATAAAAGTCTTCGGTTACAAGCTTTGAGAAGACAAAAATGAAATCAATTGTTCCCATCCAGCGATATGCACTTTTATGTCCCGGGTAGAATTCTAACCAGATCACTTAGCCGACAATTCTAAAAACTGATGAAATAAGACAATGTGGATTTTGTTTCCTATTGTCATTTGGGCATGCATATAATACTGTGTAATCTTCAAAATCCCAGTGAGGGAGTGCAGTCCATACATGTTCAGAAATGATTGTAGTTTGATCAAAGTTTTTGTAATGAAAAAAAAAAAAAAATGATTACCAATGATCATAACTTTATAGTGCACATGATGAGAGTACAGAGAGAATGCGCCTGCTGCACTTAATTGTAGGTGCATGATGCTAGGGGGGATAGGATACTATGACCCCTGCCCTTCCCCCTTAAAAAAAAAACAAACAAACAAAAAAAAAACAAACAAACAAACAAAAACCAAAAACCAAAAACAAACAAACAAACATATATTCTGCACCCCCTGTTGTGTTTTGTTTTATTTTTTTTTTTGTAATGCCATTCTTACATGTATTTGAGGAAGGACAATTTTCACAGGTATATACAGAAATTGTTGATTCGTTTTGTTTGTTTATTTGTTTTTTATCTCTTTCTGTTTCCAGTCTTCCTTTGTCTGTCTGCCTTGACCTTCATATCACTTGTCAGGTCATCTACCTCAGATCCAGGATTCATTTCACTGCACCACCGGGCAACGACTGCAGGTGGGTACAACTATGTAGTGGAAATATGGAATGCTTCTCACTGTGGAAAGTTTGCAAACTTTGCATGTTACTGAACTTGAGCAAAGGCAAGAGCATACACATACTTGTATGTTAAGAAGTATTAAAATGTGCAAAAAGTGCACAAAGTACTCATACTCATACATGTACTTGTGATAATTATTGCAAACAAGGGAATATTACTGAAACTGTTCCAGCATGCAAAACTTATCACTTGAAAGATTTCACTTTAAAATGTTTTATATATCACACTTGAAATTATGTCTGCAAAATGACCATATATCGGTAATGACGGTAATAAAACCATATTTTTGTAGAGTTCATTGCTAACATAAAGTTGATATGAAAGAATTTTTTTTCACTTTTCTAACTTTGTGCCTCTAAATGGATTTGACTTACTCATTTGGATAGTCAAGTATGGACAAACGTTTTATTCTGTGATATGATTAATCGGCAATCTCACATCATGCATGAACTCGTGACTCAACAACATGGTCATGCCATCATGTGTGTAGGCCATGAATCACAAAGCTTGTGCATATTAATATATCCATTGCTAACCCACAGATGATATCTCGGATCTTGTTTCGCAAATTGCTACCTATACACATAGTAGATGTAAATTCATCTGCATGTTTTTCTTCTTATGATTTTGTTGTTGTTGTTCTTATTATTATTATTATTATTATTATTGTTATTTTTATTATTATTTTTGTTATTATTATTATTATTATTATTATTATTATTATTATTATTATTATTATTATTATTATCATCATCATCATCATCATCATCATCATCATCAACATCATCATCATCATCATCATCATCATCATTATCATTATTTTTCTCTGCCCTCTGTGCAGATCAAATAAACTGGACCCACTGCAGGAAATGTTTGATACAGCGCCCTCTCAAGTCCCATCACTGCAGCAGGTGCAATCGCTGTGTGCGCAGAATGGATCACCACTGTCCATGGTAAGCCCTGCCGATTGGCTGCAGTTCAGGCCAAACTCAGTAGATGTGATTAGACTCTCTTCATACAATGGTGTCATCACTCTGACTACATTAAATAGATGATGCTACCTGTCTGATGCAGCATAATACCTACTTGTTCTCCTTGCTTTGGGGGTTAGTCCTATCATTGTCATTTGTAGAATCAGAATTTGTGACCCACCACAACAAAAGGATCCGAAAGTCGCCGACGGCTGAGCCGAGAAAAATGAGTTTGAAGTCAGATCACCAAATCAGTCAAAACAATCAAATTTCTGTTTTTGGCATAATTAAGCAGTCTAGTGTATCGTCTATCATCTGTCCAAATTTCAAAGCTAAATGATAAAAGAAAGGTGAAATTAAAATTCATGTTTTTCTCGGTCATGATTTTCTGACTTTCAACATAATAGAAACGTGTCTGAAGATTTAGAGTTAGCGCTGCAGATAGACTCCACCCCTAGCAGCGACAGAGTGATCTTATTGGTCAGTGCGTGGCATCCTGGTTACTGATTGGTTGTGTGTTTAGCCACTGGCGCTAAGCTTGAATGGACATCGTGGAGGTTGCTAGGAGCATACCTTCCATTGTCAAGAGCTGAAAACTGTCTCGCCTCCCCTTGATCACGATTGCACTGGAAGGAAAACTTTGAAGGCGGTTTTCTCGAAACGCTAATTTCCTAAACCACTCAACGTGCTCTAATGAAATCCTTGACATCTCTGAACCGGGTACTTTCATGAGTTGTGTTATATATGAAATTAAAGTGGAAGAGTAAGGGAATAATGTCATGTCATTTTCAGATAATCAACCTCCCCAACTTTTGGAGCCTTTCGTTGTAGCGGGTCACATTTGTTCTTACCCTTTTATTTCTTTGTATTAATGAGTCCTATATTTGTATGCCTTCTGATAAAAATTCTCATTGTTATGCTTTGCAAACATCTCAATTTTCAAGTCTCCATTTTCCTATTTTATCATGTTTTCTCGCTGTACTAAACATAATTTTCTCTCCTGACAACATTTCAGCATAAGTTGGTAACATGCCTGTGGTGGCAAAGTCTCTCTGTGTGTTGTAATGTTAATTGGAATAGCACCCTCTATTGTCGAATATTGTACAACCCAACAAGTGGCCCATCATGCCAGTATGTCAGCCATGCGTGTACACTGTACCTCTCCAAAGTCTTACACCAACCATGGAGCCACTCCATACACTGTCTGATAATACTCCGAAGAGAAACACCAAATATTACAAAAAGACTAGATAACCTACATGTATGAAAGGTTAGGCAGCACTGCACAATGGCACTACTGGTCCAACAGTCCAGACTGGTAAAAATCATTGTCAGACCAGTAACTTTAACAGGAATGGACCAGTAAAAAAAATGGAAAAACTTGGTACCTACTGGTCCGACAGACAGGTTGGACCAGTAGAAAAAAAAAAAAAAATGGGTAAGCATGCAGCTCTGGGAGGTGTGTTTCACTTTTCTAAGAATTACATGTAAGTGAACTCGTTTTATTGCAGTCCTCACATTTGCAATTTGTTGGTTTTTTGTTGTGTTTTTTAACCAACCAAGCCCTCCTTGGGTTCTTACAGGAAGACTTGGGTTTTGCCATGCAAAAATTACAAATTGTGTCTTCAGAATCTATGCCAAAAAAAAAAGGTGAAGCCCCCCTGCATTTCAAAGGATGTGTGACCAAGCATCCCAAAGTGTGTTGGGTATTATAGAGGAATTCATACTCATCAACAGCTAGTCACATTTTATCAAATTTGTATTGCTTCTTTCTTCATGACTTGAACTCTCCTCATTCTACAACCCAACAGGCCTACACATTTGTATGAACAGAATAACAGAGGTTAGACTGATAAATTCTATTTATATGTGTGAGACCTCCAGTGTGGAATATGGTTAAGTTTCCTGCCCTGTCCAAAGTCTGAAGAAAGACAAAAAAAAAAAAAAAAAAGCTTTGTATTGAGCTCCTGAAGTGCTGTTCATTGTAGGGAAATAGTGCCCTCTATTGTCAGGTACTTACACATGGACAATGAAGCACTGGATTGATTAGCCTACCCTTTTTAAGTCAAAGGTATTTCTAATCTGTACAAAGTACAATAAAGTACTTGTGATTCTGCAGTGATTTCAGAGGCTGATTCTCTTTATATCAGACAAAAGTCTAAGATGGCTACCTGACTTTTCCTGTGATTTCTTTGATTATCTGTAACATCTAGCAATCACCCCATCCCCATGACGCAATCACCCCATCCCCATGACAAAAAAAAAAAAAAAAAAATCAAACTTTGACAGAGCTCTTGGAATTAAGTTTCCATCATTGAAGGGTAAGCTAAAAAAAAAGAAAAAAAAAAAGAATTTTTTTTTTTCCCACTTAACCCGTTGAGGATGGACTGATTTTGCTACAACACGCATTTCCCATAGACACTCGCCCGAGTATACTCGGGACTTGTCCTCAACGGGTTTATAGCATACATGATAGGCTGTGACATGAGAAAATAAAGGGCCCGTAGTGCATAAAATATCGAAAGTGAATTTTCACTGCCACATTGTGGAATGAACTCTGAAGCATATAGATATGCAATACCGTTTTGTGAAATTCCACTCCTAAATGGCCCAATAATGACATTCAAGAGCATGTTTTGTCCAAATCCTGCCACTTTTTGATGCATCTATGCATGTGCGCGCAGTTAGCTAGCTGATCCTTTATTGCGCTTATTGCTTAGTCAAACTTCCGCGCCGTATTCTGGCGTCTGTACGCAACAGCGCTGAGGGCCCTTTTCCTGATGTCACAGCCCATGTAAGTACCTGGTAGGAAGTGTTTTGATGAAATTTTGATGAAATGCTCATTTAGTCAGCTTTAGTTCACTGGCCAGTTTTGCCTTTGTAGGTATTAATGACTTGACCTGACTACGAATGACCTGACGACAGCTTTAACCCATGGAGGACGGACTGATTTTGCTACAACGTGCATTTCCCATTGACCTCTGCCCGAGTATACTCGGGACTCGTCCTCAATGGGTTAAGAGGAAGAAGAAGAAGAGAAAGGTCAGTCTTTAACTCGTTGAGGACTAGTTCCGAGTATACTCGGGCAGGTGTCTAGATGGGAAATGTAGCAACTTTGTAGCAAAATCAGTGCGTCCTCAATGGGTTAAAGCTGTCGTCAGGTCAAGCATGAACTTCAAACAATACACGTAGAAAAAAATGACAGCATAACTCATCATTCTGTACAGTGGATTTATACATACAATATAAGGAGAACCAAGAATACGATAGGTTGTAAATTGCCCATCTGTATAAAGGCAACTTTTTGAATGAATCACCACTCTCCATATTTCTTTGAATTACTGTTGTCAGTCTTTGCTTTTCTTTTTAAATGTACTTAAAATGTAAATTGCAATCTCATGAACCTTGTATTATTAGTCATATTATTTGTTTTTTGACTGTTTTGAAATGTAGAAATGAAAATTTTAAGTGGTATTAAACTTTGCTCTTAAAACAAAATTAATGTATATGGGAGATGAGAAAAATATTTTTTCTCTAAACCTTGCATAATAATTAGCAAGTTAAAAAACTTTGTAAATCTTGAAGTAATCACATCATATAGATCAATAATAGATTTATACAAGAAAACAGTCAGGTACCAACTTTCCTCCTCAAATAGGAAATAAATATAGACAACAATTATTGATTCCCCCCCCCCCCCCCCCCGCATAACTTTATTTAAGAATGTTTCCAGATATGACAATCATGCAATTTGATATCATACTTACACTTCAAATACACTGTACAAACACTGGGAAATCAGAGGCTGCACAGACGAAAGTAAATTTGCGCAAGTTTATGATTTCGTTCAACCTAATTCTATCATGAACATAATGTCCGCCAGCAATGAAAATATGCAATGAAACCTCTTTTCCTGTTAGACATGGATAAACAAGTAGAACACTGAAACAGCGTCGCTTACAAACTCTATGTCAAGGACGCAGTTGTGTACTATGCAAATATTACCGCTTCTCCTTGTCAGATAGGGGAGAAAAACCACAAATCTGAATCTGAACATTTCCTGACAGAGACCCCAGCGTAAGCAGAATTTATTTATTCAGGCCCCACATACTTCAGCTTTTTGTTGAGATTACGATATTAATAACGACAAAGTGGGGTTCTCAATGGAAGTTGTCAGTGCATTTTGACATCCGTTGCTTTTGTTGCTGCATTTGTACAAGAAAAAGTAGAAAGCTACAGAGTTAATGCATGGGTTTTTTTTATAAATTCAAAGGCACAAGCCCGAGTTCAGCAAATTTCAGTTTAAAAAGATAGATTTGTATAAATTCTTATGTCAAATATTCTATAAAAATATATCTACTCTTACAAGTGAGAAATTACTGCCTGTATGGGCATCTTTTCCTTTGTTTTTTTAAGGGCCTTGTAATATCTTCCACTGACTCAGAACGTCTTGACTCTAAGGACTTTAAACTCAAAAATCAATTTGTCAGCAGAATTTAATTTCCTATTTTTTCAAAACCAACTTGCAATTTTCTCAGCTTCAATGTTTGCACTTTTATAAAGGTAATGCACCAATAGCTTGCATTTGATTCATGTACAGTTTTTTTTCCGTTAGAGAACATACATGTCAGATGTTCTCCCCATGGATGAACCTGTATACATGTACATGTAACAAAATGCTGCGCTATCATGCAATCATCTTTATTTTTAGGCATGCTGAATGGTTTGATTATGACTTTAATATCCCTACCGTACCTTCATTGTATTTTGTTTGGTGGGCAATGTCCACAATATTAAGAGCAGTGAATGCAAAGCTTACCCACTTGTGACAAGATCAGTAGACTTAGTCACATGATCCTGTCACTTTCACATTCTCCCATTTGTGGCATTACATACATGTACCTGTGACATGTGATATATATGAGGAGTTTAATTGCAAAATGGGTAAAGTGCCATTCTTAAACATTTTTTAAGTATTAAAGTCCATCATCAGATGAGAGCAAAATAAAACCTTGCCAGTGATGCCGCACTTGCGCCAAAACAAGGAATATTCTTGAAGTTATGATGAAAAATATCCCATGGTTTTTTTTTGTGTGTGTGTTTTGTAGCAGCTTTACTTACAAATATCTCAAAATGAACAAAAATGGAGTTAACTCATTTTGCGATCAAACTCTTTGTATAATGTTTGGATTGTTTTTTTCGGTGTTTTCCCCGACAGAATGCTGTCGGATGTGAGGTGATGGTCATTTTGCATGATATGCTTCCTGTATGCTCTCGTACCAGGTGTTAATTACCTTGGTTTGACAGAGGAATCATTTTCCCTTCATTGTTTGTTTGTTGTTGTTGTTTTTTTTGGTGGTATGTGTGTGTGTGTTTGTGTGTTACCATCACCACAGGAGCTTGACAATGTCATCCGACTGTTCTCATATTCAGTATACTTATACAAATTGTGTTCTTTTGATTCTTTTACACTCTAAGGTTTCCAGTGATATACAAGTACTTTGTCCTACTCTGTTTCCAAACCCTGCTGCAAAGATAGTATTAAAGTTAAAGTTAAAAGTTATTAAAGTTACAGTAAAGCACATCTCTGAGGAGATTTAATAGACATAAATAAATATATGATGTAGTAGAGCAATTTAAAACATCATGATTTCAAAACCAAATAAAGAGTTTCTAATTTTACAACTTGATCTGTTGACTTTTAAATTCAGAAAGGAGGTACTTTGAATAAAACATTAATGAACTGATTTTTGAACAAAAATCTAATTCTATGTTTTTTGTGGGGTTTTTTCAAGCCAATTCACAAAGTTAATTTTCTTCCCTTTTTTTCCCCCAAGGCTTATGCAATTAATGCAAAGTACATGGATCTGCATCTACAAGTAGATCAGATCAATGTTACAGTGGTTAACTTTGTCTCTGTGAGATGTTTGTGTGTATGTATGTGTCGATGTAAGTTCCCGTTGTAATCCCATTTTCTTTGCTCATTTTCTGCTATATGTATACGTGTATCAGAGAGTCCAAACTTGCATCTCCTTTTTGCAAGTCTCAATAGTAGAGCAGATATGTAACAAAAATTGGTCGAAATGCTCACATCCGACGGAAAGTATGAAATTTTGATGGGGCGCTGATTTCAAATATTGCCGGATCCAAGAGATCTGACCTCAGGGTCGGCCGCCATTTTGAATTCCAATATGGCCGCCATCACAAAACAAATTCAAAGACCCCTGTCTTCAGTTCTGAATGACCTGTGGCACCAAAATTTGGTACACATGAGCGTTTTGACACATTGACTTTGATGGTAGATTGATTCGGAGTGTCTGACAAACATCGAATGGCCGCCATTTTGAATTCCAATATGGCCGCCTCGACGCAATATTCAAAATTCCTATCTCGATTTCTAAGTGGTGAGTGACCCTGAAATTAGGTGTAAACAAGTATTTTAACATACTGAGTTAAAATATAAACTGATGTGATGTGTCTGACAAACGCAATGCCTGCTATTTTGAATTCCAATGTGGCTACGAAGACAAACATCACGACTAACATTCACGGGCATGTCAAAAAGTTCAGCAAAAAGGAAGCATGATGCACCTTTCACTGACGTCACAATGTAAATACATCAGCGCGCACTCTATCAGTTACAAACGCGCGCTCAATCAGGTAGCCTAATTTACAAATCCGAGATAGAGATTTTCAACACTCCAACATGGCAAATATGTATAAAAATTCAAATTGACTGCCGTGCAGCTTGTCAGACATGTCAAATAAGTCTGCTATTGAAGTCATCATATCACCATGCTTTAATATTTCAAATTCCAATGGCTAATGTCATTCAGAACTGAGGATAGGGATCTTTGACGGCGGCCATATTGGAATTCAAAATGGCGGCCGACCCCGTGGTCAGATCTCTTGGATCCGGCAATTTTTGATATCAGCGCCTCAAAATACCCCTATATGCAAAATTTCATACTTTCCGCCGGATGTGAGCATCTTTTTCACATATCTGCCCCACTACAAGTCATGTCACATGGTTCTATTTCTAGTGTTACATCACTTACAATACTTTATACAGTATGCTGTGTATCTTGAGAGAGGATTTCTCAAATTGAGGCTTTAGGCATGATGATTTTGTGAGTGGTTGAATTCATGAAGTAGACCCACAGTGACCAAATAAAGAAATAATTATTGTCCCTTTTCAGGAGAAAACGGAGTGATTTTCCACATTTGAGGTGATGTAAAGATTTAAATGCAGTTGTGTAAAAAACAAAAGACAATAATTTTTGAGATGTTAACCCATTGAGGATGGGTTGATTTTGCTACAACACGCATTTCTCATAGACACTTGCCCGAGTATGCTTGGGACTCGTCCTCAACGGGTTAATTTTAGGAATATGTATCAGTCGACTCGCAAGATCTGAGAAATGAGAAACACTGTGAAATACACTGCATACCAGAATACAATATCCATCATTGTAAGATTTGCATCTTAGTCATGTGAATAAAACCATACAGGGATATCAGTTTAGTTTTCAGGCCAAAGCCTGAATTCATGGTCAGATTGAATCAAATTTCAGCTCCTTTCCATGTACAAACTAGCTTCTTGCAGAATATTTTCAGGTCCTCTATTTTACTTTAATTGACATTCTCGTTCATTAGCTTATCTTTGCAAGATCCACACTTCTTTTATGAGTGCCTCTTTTACAGCACCTGATGTTTCTGCAGTCATAAGTCTCTAGCATATGCTCAGTTGTGTGAGGGGAGCGCATGCACATGTTTGTTCCTTGGGCACAAGAAGTCCACATTATAGTCCTTGTAATCCTGATTAAAGCAGAAGTAAGAATAATGCAGACGATTTTAATCCACTTGTGTCTTTATAATAACCTGTTTTAGATGACTTTTGATAGTACACTCTTTTTATTCACATCCATGATTATCTGAAAGGAACATTGAACTGTTTTTGTATAGATCCAGTAGATGATTTTTATTTCTCTGTCTAGAGATAACCATCTGCATTCAGGGGCGATCCAGGAATTCCATAAAGGGGAAGCGCCTTTACAAAATTAAAGGGGGGCGCACGCGCCCTCCCAATTTTTTTCTTTTTATTTCTTTTGTTTTTTTAACAAGAAATAAAGAGGGGGTGCATACCCGGTGCGCCCCCCTGTGGATCCTCCACTGGCATTGCCTACTTTGGTTGAGAGTACACTCTCATTTTATTGTCACCCATGTGAGTGTGTGAATGTGTGTGTAGATATTCATGTAAATGTTTGTCAATACAGCCTTGATTTGTTATTTCAGTGTATTTTTATTCTATAATATGTTTTGTGTACCCGCCCACACTGTACAGTTTTATAACCCTTTCCATTGTACAGCATCCTTTGCACCAGATTTACTTGGTGTTGTTGAATGTTTCATCGTTTGTCCCCTATCCTGAGCTCTAAATCCATGCGCACATCCACAATCACTCGAATACACGTACATACTTAGACTTCATCTCACTGTCAATGTCTTCCTATTGTTCATTCATTTTTTCTTCCTCTATTTTCTCCCCCCGCCCCATTTTAGTGTTTCTGTTTATCTTTGGCTGCGTTTATCTAACTTGAGAGAGAGAATCACGTTTCAAAATGCGTTTGGAATGGTGTTTGCGAACGTGGCTTGAAGCGCGATTCTCGGAGTGCAGCGTTTATCTAACCAGCATACAATGGCGATTCAAGCGTTGTCACTGCGCAGCTGCTTTGCGCCATTCGACCCAGGAAGTAAAGGTCAACTGCATACCACCATACATGCCTCATCAGTCACACACATAAAATGGGTAGAAAACACAACCGTGAGATATAAACGTGTTTCAAAATGTCATTGCGTTTATCTGCTCACAGAAAGGCGATCGTGGTCTCGAACGCGTTTCAAAATGCCCTTTGAATACCGTTTCAAAACGGGTCTTCTAAACGTGTTTGAAAACACGGTTGTGTTTATCTAAACCCAGAAAATTGTAAATAAATAAACGATAACTATTTTGAATTTTCCCTCTATATTTAACCTCACAAAGTTCTATGATATTTTAGATTTGATCATTGATCCTATGTTGTAGACACGTCCGTCATACAGTTAAATGTAAATCGAATTTAAGTCTCGAATTTTACCCCGAGGCCTTGATCCATGTCAAGCTGCTGCTTATGATCGCGTTCTCCTGCTTTCCTGTTATTATAATAGTTGTAAATGCTTAATTACAAAATCAATTTATCTAAATCCCCCTGTTTTATTCTGTTTCTGAAATTTGTTTATTGTAACGACATGACATACTCTGAATGAATAATCAATCATTATTTACATAATTTACAACTGTTAATTCAACAATTTGCTTCTGGACATTTTTGTGTGTGATATTACATGTATGCTATATGTCTTATATATCGAATACTGTCATGTTCATAGTATGTGTATATGTGCTTTGAATTAATTTGTAAGACAGTATGCTGGCTTTTGCGTTGTGTAATAATTTCTAAATATGTGTATTCTTTTGTTATGTGTGGTTTGGAAAAAGGCAGGAATAAAACCAAACCAAATCAAAGCAAAACCAAAATGCCTCAAACGTGTTTAGGATGGTGATTCTGCCTCAGAAATTTTTTTAGATAAACGCACCCTTTGTTTTCCTTTGTATACTGGCTTGGCTATTCTTTCCCAGGCATTTGCTATCAAAGCATCCCCCCCCCCCCCCCCCACAAATGGTTTTGAGAGGAAAATGCACCCTGGTGTTTGGGCCTGGACACGGCGATGATCAACAAGGAAGGAGGAAGTGCAGCCATGCGGGATGTTGCCCTAATGTGGAGGCAGGGGAAGTGGACGTCGATTGTGTGGCATGCTTCTAAATATAGCCCCACCCCCCATCACCTGAAGAAGGCATTCTCGCAGGAACTAAACGCTTTTGTCGAGGTCCGCACTTGTGTCCTCTCGTGAACTGAGACAGATCTCCTGCCTTCATTGTGTGTCCTCCACCCCCACCCCCCCCCCTGAAAAGAAAAGAAAAAGGATGATGCTTTACCCGTCAGACTTCCTGACTTTCCACTTTATTTGGGTTCTGTCAACCTACCAGTTTAAAGGAAACCTATCTGACAAGAAAGAGTAAAATTTTACAAGCGCAGCAGTGAAAATCTGATCAAAATCGGACTGGAATTGAGGAAGTTGTGAAATTTTGAAGTATCTGTAATCGTCACAAAACACTTCTTGAACAGTTGATATGAGTTGATAATGTCATCGCCTCACAACTTGCCTTATACAATAGTTTGTTCTAAAAATCTTGAAATTCCCACTTTTTTTTATTCAAATGCAAGAATGCCCCAGTCTCAAACCCTGATATATCTGACCAATTACTGTACGAGCTGAAATTTTCGCGTACAGATATTTTCGCGAATTGCTACTTGGAGGACATTTTCGCGTATTGTTTATTTCGCGGTTACGAGGGTCTAACTGACCTTAGTTAATTGTGCGTTGTTATTTTTGTGTGTTGTTATTTTCGCGGTTCGAAGGCGATTCGCGAAATTCGCGAAAATAAAACCACCGCGAAAATTTCAGCTCGTACAGTATCATCTGGTGTTATTCAGCCAGGAATAATATTGCATTTCACACTTTTGTATCGCAAAAAATGTAGTTTTCATCAATTTTTTTCTACATGAAAATTGATGACATCATCAGCTCTCTCATTTGCATATTTGTATCAACTGTTTGAGAGCTATTTTGCTGAAAAAAAACCCCTAAATTTCACAACTTCCCTAATTCTTATCCGATTTTGATTAAATTTTCACAGACTTAGTGCTTACAAAATGTCACTTTCTTTTTTCTGACTAACTTCTTTTTACTGGTTAGGAATATTGAAATGTGAGAAGGCTATCAGAAAATGTGTACAAGAAGATAGGTTGGATTATCTGTAGATGTTCCTTCTGTGAGATGTTCTCAATGGAATTGGAAGTGTATTGGGTTTCCAATGGAGGAATCATCATGTGAGCAGTGGTTTTATCCCTTGGAGTGATGAGCACATGGGAGCAGTAGGAGATGAGATTCAGATGTTGACACTGGAGACGGAGGAGGTTGTGGGAGTGTCAAATAGTCCTTTGATTTAACAGTCATCCAATCATTCCATCATGTTGTTGGTTAGGGTACCATTTAGGCAGTGGCGGATCCAGGCGGGGGTGCACTGGGCGCCCCCCTTTATTTTACCATATGGAGATGAAACAAAAACCCAGCTTTAGTGCTTCAAAATAGTTGTAAAATGTGAGTTACGGATAGAAACAACCAGTGTAAAAAGTTAATCAGTATAATCAATGTTACGTATTATTAAATATACAAAATGTGAACAATAGTTATGATAAAATTGTTTATAGACTAAATTGTCTACAGTTATAGTTTAGTGAGAAGAATAGTGATATCTCCTTATATTTTAGGATTTATTGCAAAATTTTTATATGGTAGGATGTTTTCTGATACAACTGACCAAGTAGCATCAAATGTGATATCTTGAACATTTTTTAAATCACTGCTCCCAATGGTAAACTGTACCTTTAAAACAAAAGAAATTAAAAAGAAAAAAATGGGGGGCATGTGTACCCCCCTTTAATTTTGTAAAGCCCACCCCCCTTTACAGAATTCCTCGATCCACCCCTGAATAAGGGGAGTCTTCTTCTTCAGGCAAAAAATGCCTGGTCGATACCATTTGCTGACTGTCACCAAGGAGGTAGCTTCACCTAGTACCTCCTTGCTGTCACTAGACATCTGGGGTGAACCACAAGGGGTCGACGTCATTCCCCCATATTCTTGGGTAGGTAAAATGTACGTTGGTAGACCACTTCACTGGGTTAGCACCCTGCTCTTTGCGGTGAATGAATGAAGTGGGATCTTTTACGTGCATAACTATTGAGTCATGACTCCGCAACACACAGGACCTACATTTGATATCCCATCAGAGGGACAGAGTGTTTCACATTTTAGTAGAGGAGACAGCATGATTACACCCAACAATGTTCAACTAGACTCGAAGAGTGTAAATGCTCACGTGTTAGTTTCTGGAACAGTTGTGTTATAAAATGTTAGACAATATATTGGCAGTGTTATACCTTTTAACCGTCCTTCTCTATTTCTTTCCTAACTCTCTATGTGACTGGATGAATTGTCAGAATCGGGTCTAGGGCAATTACCCCCTGGGCAATTACCCCGGACCCTTCCCCTGTCCCTAATCCTAATCCTAATCCTGAAACTAATCCTAACCATAACCCAAACTCCTAACACTAAACCCAACCGTAACCCTCATCTTAACTCTAACCTTACCACTAACCAGTAATTGCCCGGATACGGTTAGAATCCATTTATCATATCTCCTAATCCATCATCACTCTTTTCTCTTTCTTCTTTCCTTTTTCATTTCCTTTCACTCTCCCTCTAGCTCTATCTTTTCTTGCAACCCTTTATGTAGTATCTTCTGTCTTCTTTATCCTTCTGCATTTGTCTATCAAATCATCCATCCCCTATCCCTTTCCTCATCCACTTTCCCATCTTTTTTCTCCATCTTTCTTTCTGCAATTTGCATTCTCTTGCACTTTCATCTCTTGTATACTCTTTCTTGTGATCTCATCCTTAATTATTTCACCCTTTCTTATACCCATTTCATCTCACCTTTTAATCATTGATTAAATGTGTCTTTTTTTTGCATCTTTACTTACATTCACCTTTTTCTCTCCTTTTTCATCTCTTTTAATATATCTTCCTCTCTTTCTCTCCCTCTCTCTCTCACACACACCCACCCCCCCACAACACATACACACAACCCTAGTTTCTCACTCTCTCTTACTCCTATCCAATGTATTCATCCTATTTGTTTGTTTGTTTGTTTGTTTGTTTGTTTGTTTGTTTGTTTGTTTGTTCCATCTGAGAAGATGGCTGGATATCTCATATATTCAGCTGCAATAGCTGGTCTTCCATGGGGTCCAGCTGGATGTGAGGTGGGACCACTTCCCCGGGTTAAACACCCTGCTCTTTGTGATGAATAAACGAAGCGGGATCTTTTACGTGCACGAGTTGTGACTCTCTCACACATGGCACAGATGTCCTATCCGAGGGACAGAGTGTTTTGCCTCTTACTAGAGGGGACGGTATGATTACACACAACATTGTCTAGTGGGACTTGGGATTACTGTTTCCCTTTCTGTTTTATTTCTTCTGCTGATGTTCTAATCTTCTTCTTGTATTTTCTTTTCTCACCTCCAGGATTAATAACTGCATAGGAGAAGACAACCAGTGGATTTTTGTGCTGCTTCTACTTTACGGTCTCTTGCTAAGTGGCTGTGCCTTACTTCTAGATGTATTGCACTTTTACTACTTCAAGCCTTGTTCTGTATGTGATAAAGTGAGTAGAACTTTGTAATGTTCAAAATTCTCCAAAGTTTACTGTAGTAGTCATATTTCTAGAGTGAATAAGTGAAGATTTTGTGAACATTATCACTGCATGATATAAAAACTTCAGTATGTTGTAGCAGCAATATAAAGAAGATTTTATTTTAATTCAAACCCTTTTTTTTTAATCTCTCTTTCTCTCACTCTATAGGTACATTTTCTGTGAATCATGGGCAATTTGAATATTACATTATTATCATAATTATCATCTCTTCCAAGGATGGACACACTATATGCACGATATTCCTCATGTTTTAGCATCCGTAGCATATTCCACTCTGCCACCATTGTTACAACTCTCATCAGTGCCCCGTCAAGTGTTCCTATTCTATTATGTGATGTTTCTCGCACACAGGATTCATTCGTATGGCGGCACCAGCGCTACCTCATGTACGGGTGCTTCGGCTCGGGAATGTTACTGGGGTTTTTCTGCATCTCACAGTTCATCACCCAGGTTTTCAACATCAGCATGGTATGTACTTCTCTCTGTCCCACTAATGGCAATGGTCCTCCTAGAACATCTTAAAGGGGAAGGCTAGTAACTGATCAGTGGGAATCAGTGGAAATGCTGGGAGATGATTGTTCCAATCCTTATGGGATTCGTTCAAGAGTTCATTGTATATCTATTGTTGTGTGAAAATGATTTGCTTCAGAACGGTCTCATACTCAAGTAATATGCAGATTAATGCTGCGTCACTGACCAGGGACGCTAACCTGGAAGCATTAAACTGCACATTACTTGAATATGAGACAATTCTGAAGCAAATCATTTTCACACAACAATAGATATACAATGAACTCTTGAATGAATCCCATAAGGATTGGAACAATCATCCTTCAGCATTCCCACTGATTCCTACTGATCAATTACTAGCCTTCCCCTTTAATCCCTCTACCTCACATGCTACGTCTTGCATTTGCGGTGGACATTGGGGGTGGGGATTGTAGACAGTAATATACTCTAGAAATCATGTTGGGGTGACATGACATTTGCTCCTGTAACAAATGCTCCGGTCTTACAAGGTGTATTTTCTCCAAGGACGTATTGTAAGGTTAGGGTTAAGGTTAGGGTTGTGATAGGGTTTTTAGGTCTAGTTTGATGTGAGGATTAGAATTAGGATTAGGGCTATGGTTATGTTTGTGGGTAGGTTTTATGTTCGGCTCAGCGTGCAGATATTTCATGGGAGCAGTATTGTTGCAGGAACAAATGTCGTGGAACCCATGCTGAAGGTATGATTGAACACCACAGAGTTATCAATAGATTCACCAAACGCTGACTCTCTGATTTTCCTGGTCATGATTTCACCAGAAATTTAGATGCACTTCAGTATATTTAAAGGAGTGTAGGCATTTAATGCAATGTTAAAAGCAGCATGATAACTTGCTTGGTAACTTTAACTTTCAAAAGCTTCTTGTATACATTGCACTCTGATATTTGGACAGGAGGTGGTTCAGATTTAAAACTTTGAATGGATTTCTATAATACAAATATCAAATCTTTTCCCTTTTTTAAAATATTAAGAGTAATGACTACTTCTCTGTCACAGTAACATGATAACAAGCGTGCATTCAGATTTTTACGACAAGATTTTCGACAAAAATTTTTTCAACATCAGTGTCAGTGCTGTATCTCCTCTTCTATGTTGGATATTTGGTGTTCTGTCTCTGCTCAATAGATTTTGACATTCAGCACATAGTATACATATCATTCTTGGCAGCTGCATGCAACCAATCATAGAGTTTGGCTAAATTTGAGAGGATGGGTCGTCACCTAATAGACCAGGTTCCCATTTCATTGAACAAAAATGTCAGCATAGCAACTCTTGCCAGAATAGCAACTTCTCGTAGCAACAAATAAATCAAGAATCTTGTTGCCACTGCATCCAATTGCCATTCCAGCTAGAGTTGCTATCATAGCAACATCTTTTTTTTTAATGAAATGGTGCCCAGGAAAGTGTGTGTGTGTGTGTGTGTGTGTGTGTGTGTGTGTGTGTGTGTGTTTATGACTCTGTAACGAGGCATGCACCTCTGCATTGCCTTTTTGGTAAGTGTGACTTACCTGAGAGACTAGTCTGACGTTTTGGACACACATTTTCATGGTTTTTACTGTCAGTGGGCTTCATTGCCTTTTGCTCCGAGCCCTCGACTAATACAGTCAAACCTGTCAATAGCAGCCACCCAAGGGAGACCAAAAAAGTGGCTGTTATAGACAGGTGGCTGCTATAGACAGGTTCTTTAACATACTTTTTCTCTCGAAGGGAATTGTTTTTAGTGGTCATATGGCAGGTGGACACTATAGACAGGTGGTCGCTAAGACAGGTTTGACTGTAACAGGTGGGATGTTAAATAGACAACAGACACATGAACTCTGTAAAGGGGGCACTAAATGGATTCTTTCATTTTTAGGTACTATAGGCCACTGAACCTTGGGAGATATGACACATGAGTGAAATGCCAAAATATTAAAGCAAAAAATATTATAAATAGCTATTAATGATCCTATAGTTGTTCTAAACTCTGATCGGACACCTGGTTTTCTGAGCACAGTACCGTTGTTGGTTAGATATTGGTGGAAATGTTGTGAGGGGGAAGAAAAAAATACTACTACTACTGTAACATCACAGACACCCCTACCTTTGATTCCACGGATGGTACTGATGAATGCATGTATTCAAGAATAAATTAATAACAAAATAAATAGGAACATTTATAGTTTTTTCTAATATACTGGGAATAACTATACATATTTGTCAGTAGAGACTGCATGGTTTTGGTGCATTTGTTCTTTGATATTAAAGGTTTTATCAGAAATGATGCATCACCAAGTAAACTGTAGCAAAGCACAGTGGCACAAAGACATGACTTTGACATTAGCTTTCTAAATTCTGGTTTTTGATATCTCACGTAATCAGAGGAAAATGAATTAGATAAAGGGATTGTTTTTTGTCTCATTGTCGAGCTCTTTGTTGTTGTTGTTGTTGTTCCTATCACTCTATAATTCTCTCTCTCTCTCTCTCTCCCCCTCTTCAGAGCATTTTGAAATGATTGGTTCTCTGAAATTAAATCATATTTATTTTGGGTGCGGTCAGACGAGCTGAAGCCATTTCTCTGGGGATGCATTGTTTTAGTCACTTGTGGTGTGGCTTCTGTGGGTTTGTAAGCATTGCACTTGTGCCCAAGCCAAGAGTAAAATAGGAGATGACAGGCTGCCAAGAAATCCTGAAGCTATGATAAGTGGCTGGGCTGGGTCACTGGTAATTGAGTCCAGATATTTCATTTAGATCGTCCTCAGGTAATGCCTACCTTTGCACTGTCGAAGGTCAGTCTGTCCGTGTGGATTGCCCAGTGCCCGATCCAGCGTGTAGAAGTTAAGACAATCATAGAATCACTGCCATGATCGCTTAAGGGCATTTCAGAAGGAAAAAAGAAAGAAAAAAATCACCAAAATGAGATTAGAACAAATAATGGGTAGCCCTTGGGTGCCCGTCTAGCCTTTAATTGTTCCTTTTTAATCCTCTCTGTGCTTTATTTGCTGGTCAGTGACAGTTGGCTTGTTGGCGTTTTCCGCGGTTCAGCTAAAACATCATGACACTAGGTGCTACACGCATATGAGTGTGAATTATGTAATCCCGCTGCTCCCTGTTGTTATCCGATGCCATGTTTTATAAGACTGTAACATTGTCAAACATTTTGGTTCAACTCACACGTCTGTCGGATTTCTGTCACCATTACCTCAAAACTTAATACTTGAAGTATGTGGGCTGGTGTACAGGGTTAAAGGGATGGTACACTGTGTAGTATTGGTTGAGGTGAGGATTCAGCTTTGAACATTTTGTGAGATACTTAGAAACCACTTTATGAAATGTTAAAGAGCATAATATTCTAAGAGGAATTCAAAGTTTACTTGACGAAAATCGTTTTTGAAATGGCTGAGATATCCAGAAACAAAGTAAAACAGAGCGATCCTAATAAAGGGTGGGTCCCACTTTTTATTAGGATTTTTTTTAATATCTCAGCCATTTCAAACCTATTTTCATCAAATAAACATTGAATTCCTCCTGGAATTAAGCTCTTTAATTTTTCATAAGAGGTTTCTCATTATCTCAATGAAAAGTTAGAAAACCGAAGCCAGGTCTCAACCAAAACTATAACATTCCTATAACACTTGAAGTGTTTGGGATGGTGCAGAGGTTTAAGCCTGGGCCAGCATGTGTTAACAGATGGCAAATGCAGATGCAAACCAGTTCATCAGTGCCTCCTGTAAATTCCATGAATTTTCTGATGAGGGCAGTGCTGATAAAGTGAGGAGAATGTACATTTCCAGAGACTCGCTTAACCTGTTGAGGATGGTTTAATTTTCCTACGACACGCATTTCCCAGAGACACCTGCCTGAGCATACTCGGGACTCATCCTGAATGGGTTAAATGGGAGATTCTCCTACCTGGACCCCATAACAAACTGGAGACTATGATTGCATGAAAATGCACAAAATAGCGCACATCAGGGGAGCAAAGCGGATGTCTCTTGTGGCCGGGTTCGGGGCGGTTGCCCCCCCCCCCCCCCGAAATTTTACACCACTATTCCGCAACATGCAAAGATTTTGCTGCGCCATTTCATAACTCTTTTCATTAAAGTCTCCCACATATTTTGAGACCAAATTTGCGTTGTCTGGGTACACCATTTTGAAGTTACATAATGTTTGCATATGCATGTCAACCCAAAAACAGCTCAAATTGGCGATATTGTATACGAATCCAATGCGAATTGTGGTTTGTTTGTTTTTTTAGGTTTTTTTTTTTTGTTAAATTGATATAAATTAGATTATTTCAACTTTTAATCATTTGAATTAATCAATTCTAACATAGATAAGCTTGAAAAAGTGCCTGCAACAAATTTTGGCAAAAAAACAGTAGAAAACAAAAAGTTGAAAAAAACAATAAAATACATCAGAAATTCACAAAACAATAAAAAACAAAAGAAATTGAATGTGATTGTGCGATTTTTTTTTTGCAGAAAATTGTTTGACGTGTCTTGAGGAGTTCTGACACAAAAAATTTAGCAATCCTTCAGTCTTTTTAACAGAGCTACAGGTGAAATAATGATTTTATGCATAAATTTGCCTAATTGATTTACTAAAAATGGAAAATTAGTTTTTTTTTTTTTATTGTATGACCATATAATCTTGTAGTTGAAGTCCACCTCTATGTTAAGGCAAAATTTTGCAGCGATCGTGCTGTCGGCGGCCGAGATCCTCCCCCTCCCCCCCCCCCCCCCAGTAAAAACTTAGTCTCAAATAGCCCAGTTAGAATAGGGTTACGGGCCCTGGAAGCTCTGGGGACGTAGATGCTCTCTGGTGCTGTCTAATAGTCTTTTTTATTTAACACACATGACAAACTAAAACTGGGCAGGAGAAAGCTAAATTTGAAACAGGAGAAAATACATCTTCAGGAGCAGAAATGTAAACTCAAGTCGGAGGGCGGGAGATTTTGCAGAAAAGTAACCTCAAAGCCGGAAATCTCCCGCTTTTGAGTCT
Organism: Diadema setosum; assembly: GCF_964275005.1. Lineage (NCBI taxonomy): Eukaryota > Metazoa > Echinodermata > Echinoidea > Diadematoida > Diadematidae > Diadema > Diadema setosum. The sequence goes on from NC_092697.1 coordinate 5,945,777, forward strand.
GTGCATTTGAAAACAAATTTGTGAAGTTTAATTCTGCATTGTGTATCTCTTAGGGTAACACTGGGAACAACAACAACAACAACAAATAAAGTAAGAGCATACCTCTAAGACGTCCGTGATGTTTTCATGAGTGTTGAAATGTACTTTGATTACCTGAGAAGCTGTGTAAAGTCTACCCTTGTTGTTTTTTGCATTTTTTGTTTTTTGCATTTTTTGTTTTTGTGTTTTTCTTTTATGGTGGAAGATAAGGAACAGGGATGAGGGGTTGTTCCTTGTTATTGTTGTGTATTCTTTAATACTGGTGTTTTGGTTCTTGAAAGTAGTTGCATTTTGTGTTGTGCTGTTGCTGGTAACAGATAAGTGACATTCTTAAGTTGCCTTGGCGAAACATTTTGGTTGTATCACCGTGCATGTGCCAGTAGTCTGAGGGAGTGCTTGAGATTTGCAAATCATGTCACATTCATTTTGCAACGCCTCGTTAAAAATGAACATGGACACATGTAGTACCCTACGGCAAATGTCATGTGGTTGGACTGACAGTCACTCTCGTGGATGGTTTTGGTTCTAGTTTTGGTCTAGGATCTGATACAGTGGCTTTAATCTGGATCTGTATCTTTGGACCTACCACAACTGCTGTGTAGGTTATTATCTCCAGACGATGCAAGAGCTTTAGAAAAAAAGAAAAAAGAAAAAGAAAGGTGGGTATGTGTTGACAGATGCGCAGATTTTCATGTTGTCGCTCTGACAGATTTTTATGTTGTAGTCACTCCTGCAGACACACACATAGATGATTGGTGTTGATGCATGAAATTTGAGGTTTATGAGATAAGCAATCACATTATCTGAAAAATGAAAGCTTAAATGCCATCATCTGGAGAGGCCGCTATTTTGTTTTTAGAACGTTTTGGTGATTTGACTCATTCATGCAAGCGATAAAAGTACACTTTTAAAGGCGCAGCTACAGAACAGGACCTACGTGACCACCACTGAGAGTATTAAGCCAGTAATTTCACGGGCAATTCGCAAGGGAAACACCTTAAAGGTAGGGGATACCTTTTACAGACCTCCCAAAATGCAGCAAAACATTAAATATGAACCTCAGGGGACTTGTTTAGGCCACTGCTGAGAAATTTGGAAGTTATCTACAATTTGAATGATGCACAAAACTCAACTACTCAGTAGTTCTGTGTGTCAGCCACACTTAAGCCTTTTTGTTGCAGTCTTCTGTATTTTCTTTTTAAACTATAAACACAAATCTAAAAGTATAAGAGCTGATGTAATAACATAAAGAGTGTGTGGCAAGAATGTATATAGAAATGTTTGTAAGTTTTGATGAACTTTCTTCACAAAATATACATGATGGACACACATGCAGTGCATGGGTCTGCAAAGGTAGCCTAGTAATGTACTGGAATTTACGGTGAGCCCCGAAAAAAATTCAATTCAAAATCTAACGGTCAATAAAAATGTACTAAATGTTACCTTCCACTTTCAATACTTTATGGGAGTTTCTAAAATGATACTCTCTTCAACATACCACTGTATTTACACAACTCTTCATTTAAGACATGCAAATGGGATTCCCTACTTTTAAAGCTGATAACCATTTATCAGACACATGACTTAAGAAGGCATGATGCAATCCCACGGTGCGCCGGTGTACGTTCATTTTTGTCCTTTTCTACAAACAATGTCATATTTTTGTCTGTTCTCCCCGTCGTGCTATCTTTATTCATCATTTTGTCCTTTTCTTTTGTTTTTATTCTGTGCAGGATAAAACCACAGTGGAATCACTGATATACGGAAACAGACCACTCCATGAACAGTAAGTTTCCCGGTGACGCGACATTTGCTCCCGCAAAAGTCGCTCCGATCTTATTTTCTCCCAGGACTTAGGGTTAGGGATTCGGTTGTGATAGGGTTTTAGGTTTTATAATTTGATGTGAGGGTTAGGATTAGGGTTAGGGTTATGTTAGTGGGTATGATTTATGTTTGGCTTAGCGTGCAGATATTTCATGGGATTAATTGCTGCAGTCTGAGCAAATGTCATGGAACCAAGTTTCCCTCACATATGGGCTTAGTCTTGATTTGAAAACAAAATTACTAAAACCAGGAGTGACCTTTCTGAAGTTGTCTCTCAGACAACTCCTACCCATTTAAAGTATGCTGACACTTCATTGTGTTTCTGTATGTTTGTGTCTGTATAATGTGTGTGTGGAGGGAGATTGTATTAACCCATTGAGGACGAGTCCCGAGTATACTTGGGCAGGTGTCTATGGGGAATGCGTGTTGTAGCAAAATCAGTCCTTCCTCAACGGGTTAATGCATAGGAAGAACACATTTAAAGGGATGATTTGGTTTTGGTTGAGATAAAGCTTATGGTTTCCAACTCTCTGTGAGATAATGAGAAACCACCTATAGAATGTGACAGAACATACAATGCTAAGAGGAATTCAAAGTTAATGCATAGGAAGAACACATTTAAAGGGATGATTTGGTTTTGGTTGAGATCAAGCTTAAGGTTTCCAACTCTGTGAGATAATGAGAAATCACTTATAAAATGTGACAGTGCATATAATGCTAAGAGGAATTCAAAGTTAATGCATAGGAAGAACACATTTAAAGGGATGATTTGGTTTTGGTTGAGATAAAGCTTATGGTTTCCAACTCTCTGTGAGATAATGAGAAATCACTTATAAAATGTGACAGAGCATACAATGCTAAGAGGAATTCAAAGTTAATGCATAGGAAGAACACATTTAAAAGGATGATTTGGTTTTGGTTGAGATAAAGCTTAAGGTTTCCATCTCTCGGTGAGATAATGAGAAACCACTTATAGAATGTGACAGAGCACACAATGCTAAGAGGAATTCAAAGTTTATTTGATGAAAATCTCAGTCATCATCTTTATCTTTGCCATCTTCAACATCATCTTCATCTTCATCATCATCATCATCACATCAATAGGGCGGTGAGTTGGCTCAGTCGGTAGCGCGTCTGCCTCACGATCACGCGGCCCGGGTTCGAACCCGGGTCTGGACTGAGCAATGTTGTGTGTAAGCATACCGTCCCCTCTAGTAAGAGGCAAAACACTCTGTCCCTTGGATAGGACATAAAATGGAGGTCCCATGTATGAGAGAATAACAAAATTACTCATGCACGTAAAAGATCCCGCTTCATTCATTCATCGCAAAGAGCAGGGTGCTTAACCCGGTGAAGTGGTCCCACCTCACATCCAACTGGACCCCATGGAAGACCAGCTTAACGTAGCTGAATATGGGCTATCTAGCCATCTCTCAGATGGAAAATGAACAAACAAACAAAAATATCATAATCTCCATCATCTTGTTTATCATCGTCATTGTCATCATAATCATCATCATCTTTATCATCATCATCATCTTTGACATCAATGTTATCAAAATTCTCATTGAATTGGCATGTCTGTGTTGGCAAGACTGTTGATGTGCAGGTGAAGGAGACTTTGAATGAGACCAATTTCCTAACACGTTTCCAAACTGGCCATGTTGGTTTTGACAGGGACTTTTCCCCGTGCGTGAACCAGATCAGTCAATCAAACCAGGATCAGTGGTAGATAGAAAAGAATCAAAGAAAAAAAAGAAATGCTCTAAATTCCCTTCCTGGTTTCATCTTTGCACGCACGGGTAGGAACCAAGATTTCTGATGTTCTGAGACATGTTTCTGTCTTTCTTGCCCTAGAAACCCCGATAATGTATCTCCTACATCTTTCTTATCATTTGAAATCAGAGCACCCTACTTTTTTCTTCCGCTTTAAAAAGAATATCATGTGTGGGTTTTTTTTTTCTTTTTAAATTCTAAAGATCTCATACCAAGACAATTACAGGCATATGAAGTATGAAGGATAAAAGGTGACCTGGCATACTAACCACATAAGCAACTATAATAAATGAGTTTCACACAAACTAAAAAAAAAAAAAAAAAAATGTAGAGGAGGGGGAAAATGTGTTATCTTCGTTTAGAAATCAACACAAAAACCAAAACCTCTTTTTCTGCCCCAGTTTTCTGTCAGCTTTGACCCAATTCAGCGCTTGAAAGCGGAGCATTGGAATTCTCTTTTTATCGGAGACGTGAATCACTGGATTTTTAATGATAATCAGCTGTGGGGAACAGGGGAGAGGCTCCGCGCTGCATGTTTGTTTGCTTTTCCAGTTGTTAAAAAAGGAAAGTACCTTTCTCCCGTGTCCTTTTTTTCTTTTCCCTTTCTCTCCCTCTTTCTTTCCTCCGAAGCTCAAAGGAAAAGATCGTTAGTTTCCAAGCGGGCAAAGCTGGGTCCTTGCCTTAATCTGTGGAGAATATGAATTAGAACGCTGCAGCGTTGAGGGAAAGAGAGGGAGAAATAGAGAGATAGAGAGAGATTAAAAGTTCTATTACCAGCTCGTGCGTAAGTGTGTCTGTGCGTCTGTTAACCTACAGAGTGTTGAACTCGTGGATTCAAAAAAAGAGTATAAATGCTGAATTTAGCCAAAGCTGGAATTTCAGGATTTTTTGCAGAGGTTGCAGATCAATGACATCTGACAATGCCTGTCGGGGTTGTCTACCGTCTGAACGTTTTTGCAATCAAAGTGTGGTCTGGTTAAATGTGATTCTCTTTGAGAAAAGAGAGAGCCATTCCTTGGTTCTTTGTCATTCCCAACTCCAAATGAACTATCTTCTCTTGTAACGTCTGCTATGTCTTGACTAGCTAATCATGCATTGAATATGTGGCATAAGCATGAGGAGAATCTGGGAATTGATTAAAAAATGATAGAAATTTGATTGAGACCATTACTCTAGTATCTTTCATATCAATCCATGTTAGGTTCACGCCAAGTTGCCCTAACTTATCCTGTTGAGAACGAGTTGATTTTGCCATAAACCACATTTCTCATAAACACAAACACCTGCCCAAGTATACTCGGTACTAGTCTTCAACGGATTAAATGTAACTTGCACTTAGCTACCTTTAATGATAAAGGTACCCTAAAGGTCTCCCAGGAGATAAGTAATACCTCCTTGGTAACTACAGCTAGCAAACTTAATGTTACTTAGTGCAGCTCCCCTATTAAATCACAAGAAATCTTGTGGTTAGGATGTGCACCATGCGAGTAGCTTAATGTTAAAGGGATTGTATAGTTTTGTCTGAGAAGGGGCTCAAGGTTTTCAGCAGTTTTTGATGATGATTTTTTGAAATAATGAGAAACCTCTTACAAAATATGAAAGACCATATAGTTCTAAGAGAAATTCAAAGTTTATAAGATGAAAATTGATTTAAAATGGCTGAGATATCCAAAACAAAGTGATCGTAATAAAAGGTGGAACCTACCTTTTATCAGGATCACTTTGTTTTACTTTGTTTTTGGATATCCCAGCCATCTCAAACTGATTTTCATCAAATAAACTGTGGATTCCTCTTAGAATTGCATGCTTTTCAACATTTTGTAAAGTGGTTTCTAAGTATCTTGCAAAAAGTTAAAAGCTGAATCCTCGCCTCAACCAATACTATATCATCCATTTAAATGATAGGCACACTCTCTGTGCAGTGTTGTCATCAGCTGGACCATGTGAATGCGCACAATTACTACAGCGATTTCGCTCGAACACTCTTTGCGCATGAAACTGGGGTCACTGTGTGTGGCACACCACACTTTTGAATTTTGCTGTGGATTTTAGCTGGTTGTCCCATCACCAGTGATAAGCATTAAGCATCATGTGAACATAACTCGTAGAATGGTAGCTAATGTGTCTATCATTGCTGATACGGTAACTGTGTGAATATGACTGTGAGATATGGGACACCTAGTCAGTGGGATTGTTTGTAAATTTCTTAGCATCATGATGCATCATTTATGACCCAATCTTGTTTTCTTTCTTCTTTTTTTTCACCATATGATTGCCTGTATATATCTTCTCTTGAGTCTTTCCCCACTGCAATCCTGAAGTGAAAGTAAAGATGAAGCAAAAGTCAGGGAAAGTAGGAGAAACTGGAGAAGTTCCCAAACTTCTACCAAGTGATTAAAAGAAGAAAAGGACAGCAGTATACAATGTACATACACCTACTTACCCTAATACACTCAATGTACATTACTGGTATACGTCTTTCCATACATACACACATACATATATACGAGGATACATGTACTTATACACATACATACACATACATTTACATTAAAAAAAAACAAAAAAAAACAGTCAAACCTACCTTAGAGGCCACCTGTCCATAGCTGCTACCTGCTGTACACAGCCACTGAAAAAAATCCCCCCCCCCCCTCCTCCCCCGAGAGAAAAGCCATATTAAAGGGTGTGTACAGTTCTGGTTGAGGTGAGGATTTAGCTTTTAACGTTTTGCGAGATATTCAGAAACCACTCTATGAGATGTCAAAGAGCATGCAATTCTAAGGGGTATCCAAAGTTTATTTGATGAAAATCGATTTTGAAATGGCTGAGATATCCAAAAACAAGGTGAAACAAAGAGATGATAATAAAGTTGTGGCATGCCGCCTTTTATTATGAGCACTTTTTTGGATATCTCAGCCATTTGAAAACCAATTTTCATCAAATGAATGTTGAATCCTTCTTAAAATTACATGTTCTTTCATATTTCATAAGAGGTTTCTCATTATCTCACTTAGGAATGTTATAAACCTGAATCCCCACCTCAACCAGTACTGTACAGTCCCTTAAACCCGTTGAAGACAAGTCCCGAGAATACTTGGGGGGGGGGGGGTGTTTCATAGAAGCTATTCTGAAAGTTATGAATGACTTAAGAATGACTGGTGATCAGTTCTTTTGCTGAATCATTGAAATTCTGATAAGTGTAACACATCAGAACGTGTTTCAGTCGTTCTTAAGTCGTTCATAACTTTAAGAACGGCTTTATGAAACACCCCAGGTGTCTATGGGAAATGCGTGTTATAGCAAAATCAGTCCGTCCTCGGCAGATTAAAGACCCTGTCTGTAGCAGCCACTTTTTTAGATCTTCCTTCGGTGGCCACTACAGACAGGTTTGACTGTACGTACAAACAAACAAACAAACAAACATACATACATACATGCATCCTTCCATCCATCTATGCATAAATACATCGTACATTAAGTATGTACATGGGTCCCCTCCCCCCTTTTTCCCTGAGAGAGGAATAAGGGCAAGGGAGAGAAAAAGGAATCTTGCTGGCGGAAAGCGGTTTATACCGAGTGCTGGTGCCAAGAGAGGTTGGATTCCTGTTTAGGATTTTGGGCTTGGTGTTTAAGGAAAGCAGAGCATTTGGAAAGGCAATAGGGGATTTTGAAGAAGTGATTAAGGGTGGAGTTCTTCCCCTGTGAAAAAGGTATCCATCCATCTACTGATCTATCTCTGTTTCTTTCATGGCAAAACTTTGTAAAGAAAAAAAAACATAGTAAAGGATAGCATGAATGTTTAAAATAATATAGACTTGCTATCAAGTAGAAGTTTCAGATCCAAGCTACAGCCAGACCCTCTGTAATACTGGCTGTTTGTAAAAAAAAAAAATAATAATAATAATAAAATAAATGAATATATAAATTTAAAAAAAATAAAAAAATCAAGGATGGAATTCTTTTCCTATACCATGTGTCCATACTTCCCCCAAGCTGTCTTTGTGTTTTGTTTTTCCATGGGATATCTCAAAGAACTCATTCAATGCAACATGAACTGGCTGTTCAGTGAAATACTAGCATTCAAGCTAGGCACTTCCTATCAACAAGGATTGGACTTTTTTCCTTTGAAAAGGCACTCTATTTTCTTGATGATTATAAAACTGAACAAAAAAAAACCAAAACATTAAGTAAAGTGTTGTAAAAGAGCATAAAATGGCTCGAAAGGAGAAATTATCAGTTGTCATTTGTACATACAGTTAAACTCGCATAAGTCGATCTTCTCGGGACTGAGCAAAACACATCGACTTAGGCGAGTTTCGACTTGTGCCTAAGTCGAAAAAAAAATCGACTTACAGTTACACCACGCGTACATATGTATAATGTACATGTATGTTGTCTTCTCTGGAGCCGAGAGCTGGAGCGGTGTGCCCGACAATTGCCCTTCAGCAAGACACTATCCACATTGATGCTAGCCTTTAAACAAGGCGACTCGCTCTGCGTGCCCCCGTATAGCGCGTTTACCCCACAAACCTGTTGGCCGGCGAGCGGAGCGAGCCGCCTTTATCCACTCATTCAGGGATGTGTACTTTTGTCATTGTTGTTGCTTTATATTCTTTGACAAATTTGCGTACAAATTTGACGCAGAAAATACACACGGCACACTACGGCACACACGGCACACTACTTAATATTAACGAGGCTTGCCTTGGTGCCGTGTGTATTTTCTGCGTACACATCCCTGAACGAGTGGATAAAGGCGGCTCGCTCCGCTTGCCGGCCAACAGGTTTGTGGGGTAAACGCGCTATACGGGGGCACGCAGAGCGAGTCGCCTTGTTTAAAGGCTACATTGATGCAGGCCAGGGCTCCACACTAACTTTTATTTTGGTGGCCCAATCGGGCCACCAAAATGATTGATTTTTCTTTTTTGGTGGCCCGAAAAAAAAAAACAACTAAATCGGTCCTACTAAGCATAGAAAAATGAATATTAAGTATAACTGAAGTGATACAGGACGGTACCCACGTCTGAAATAAATAAATAGAAAATTTAATCATCTTATACCGTTATTCTGAGTTCTAAGATTTAGCAGATAGGCTTATAGATTATTATAAAAGTTGATGCCTGTTAAGGTGGTCAGAATTTACGTTTGAAATGAGAAAGTGGGAGCATTTGCAGACATTTGTAAACATCCGACATTTGTTTTAGCATCGTAAAGAGCCGAAAGTTACCGTTATTTATTTCTGATTGTAAAAGCAATCATCCACCATTTACAAGTATTTTAACACCTTCCGGAGACGAATGTTACCGTTAATCATTTTCAAATGTAAAAACAAGCAACCGACATTCATTCTAGGATCTTACGGAGCTGAATATCATCCTTATTCATTTCCGAATGTGAAAGCAAACATCCGCTTTTTATTTTATCATCTGAGCCGATTGATACCGTTAATCATTTCCACATGTAAAAGAAACAATCTGTTACTTATTTTAGCATCGTACGGAGCAGAATATATACCGTTATTTGATCTCCAAATTCAAAAGCAAACACCCGACATTTATTTTATGATCGTAAGGAGCCGAATGTTACTGCTGTCCACTTCCGAAAGTGAAATGAATCTGACAATTTTTTCAGCATCGTAAGGAGCCGAATGTTATACTGTTTTTCATATTCTAACGTCAAGGCAGACATCCGACATTTACTTTACCATCAAACGCAGCTGAATGTTACTGTTATTCATTTCGAAATGTTAAATAGCAAATGTCTGATATTTATTTTAGCATCTTAATTATTGAGCAGAATGTTACTGCTATTCACTTCCGAACGTAAAAGCAATCATCTGACATTTATTTTGGCATCTTCCGGAGCCGAATTTTACATGCTATTTACTTTCGAACGTAAAAAAAAAAAAAAAAAAAACGAACATTCGGCATTTATTTCATCATCGTACGGAGTTGAATATTATTGTTATTCATTTCAGGGCGTCAAAGGGATCATTCGACATATATTTTAGCATCTTCCGGAGCTGAATGTTATTGTCATTTACTTTCGAACGTAAAAGCGAACATCCGGCATTTATTTCATTATCGTACTGAGTTGAATACTATTGTTATTCATTTCCGAATACGAAGGCAAACATTCAACATTTATTTCAGCATCTTCCGGAGCCGTATTTTATCCTTATTCATTTCCGAACGCAAAATCAAATATCTGACATTAATTTCAGCACCATACGGAACTGAATCTTACCATTATTCATTTCCAAAAGTATAAGCAAACATCCGACATTTATTTTAGTATTATACGGAGTCGAATATTCATTTCCAAAATTAAGAGCAAACATCTGACATTTATTCTAGCATCTTATGGAGCCGATTGTTACCGCTGTTCATTTCCAAAACTGAAGGCAAACATCCGCCTTTTTTGGTGGCCCGGCGTGCGTTTTTGGTGACCCCGGTCGCAAATTTACCATTCGCGAAAAGACTCCGCTAAATATAAAGCATAGATCGCTACACTCGGCAGGAGCTACGCCGTCCTTTCACCAGGACTCGGTAACGGAAACCAAAATCTCGCGTGAGTTCTTGCGTTACCTATCGTTAATGTCAACGAAACATCGTTAGTTTGTGCTTGGGATCGTTACTCATGGTTACTACAAACGTTAATTTTCCCGATCGTTAGTTTGCGTTACTAGCGATTCAGATGAAACCGCTTGCGTTAATGAAACGTTAATGTTTATTAACGCAAAGTTTCTTTTGGTATATACTGTATGTAAACAAAAACTGGCGTCTCGTGATTTTGACAGTGATTTATTACACAATAAAATCTTATTCGACTTAGGCACAGTGAATTCAATGGTTTTTCTGTGAAAATGTTCTTGGAATTTCATCGACTTAGGCGAGTATTCGACTTAAAAAATTCGACTTGTGAGTGAATTAATACACGTAAGTCAATGGGGAAAAATCGGGACTTTTTGAAATCATCGACTTGCGCGATTATTCGACATATGCGATGTCGACTTAGGCGAGTTTAACTGTACATCGTGTGTCTTTTTAATTCATCCTTTCTGGCATTTTCTCACACTAAATGGATGTGTTTGTCATGAAATAGACTTCAAGTGGCAGTGATGTTTGCCAGTAGGGTACCTCAAGGATTTTTAAAAAATAAAAAGTGCGTACAAATTTTGTTGATGAGTTCTGGTCACCATGAAAACTGTGGATTGTGGGAGTTTGCTTTGATATGGTGTGTTGTAGTGATGGATTTTGCTAATTTTGCACATAACTGTTAAGCTACTCTTAGACTTTCGTGGAAGCTCATAGTAAGTCATTATTGTTATGCTGCAAGTGCAATGCAAAGCTAGCTTTAAATCAGTGGTTTTTACCAATTCATCTTGGATGAAAAATCAATTTCATATGTGACCCACTGCAACAAAATGATTCGAAAGTCGGGGAAGGTTGATTTTCTGAAAATGACATGACATTATTCCCTTACCTTTCCGCTCTAATTTCATATATAACACGGCTCATAAAAATACTCGGTTGCAGAAAAATCTATGATTTTATGAGAGCATAACGAATGGTCTAGGAAATCGGCGTGTAGAGAAAACCGCCTTCAAAGTTTTCCTCCCGAAGCGATCATGATCAAGGCTTAACTGGTCAAAGAAGTGGCTGATGGGTTTCAACATCCAGAAATGCGCAGTAATGACTATTACAAGAAAGCGCAAGCCCAGCATGCAAAGGTACACTCTACTTGACACCAACATCCCACGAGTAGATCAGTATAAATACCTTGGAGTCACAATCACACATGACCTCCATTGGAGCGCCCACTGTCAGTCTATGCTTTCTAAAGCCAACCAAACCCTAGGTCTGTTGCGGAGAACTCTGACTCCATGTTCCAAAGAGGTGAAAGCCCAAGCTTACAAGTCACTCGTCCGACCACAACTAGAGTATGGAGTTGAAGCCTGGAATCCCTATGACGTTACTACCATCAACCGATTAGAACAGGTACAACGAGCTGCTGCCCGTTTTGTCTACCAAGACTATAGACGTACATCTCCTGTCACACCATTACTATCTAAGTTGAACTGGGACCTGTTACACACTCGCCGTCTTCTTGCACAAGCAACAATGTTCTACAAAATACAACATAACCTGGTGAACATCTCCTTCCCAGCCATCATAATCCCAGCAACCTACATTGGTAGAAATGACCACCTCCTCAAATACTCAGTCCCGGAAGCCACAATTGATCCATACAAATATTCATTCTTCCCAAGAACAACAAAACTGTGGAACCGCCTACCATACTCTACAGTTACTTCAAGAACACCTACTGCCTTCCAAGAGGCTGCCCTCCCATCTATTCGGAACATGCAGCCCCCAGTAGGATCCAGAATACTATAAATTCACCGGCTTGGTTTTTACTTGCACATGGCAAATTTTTATTTTGTACAATTGATTATAATTGCCATCTGTAAATACACTCTGTCCGTCGGCCGTTGATGTCACCTGGTACCATCCCAGTATAGCTTCCCACGAAAAGCTGCAACAGGGATTACTCCTTCAAGGTTCAAGGTTCAAGGTACGACAGTTTTCACCTCTTGGCAATAGAAGGTCTCCCTATAGCAACCTCCATAATGCTCATTCAAGCTTAGCACCAGCGGTCTACGCATGACCAATCAACAACTAGAATGCTATGCACTGACCAATAAGATCACTCCCTCGTTGCTAGGGGTGGAGTCTATCTGCGGCGCTTAAGCCAAATCTTCAGACACATTTCTGTTCCGTTGAAAGTTAGAAAAATATGGCTGAGAAAAATGCTAATTTCTTGCCTTTCCTTTGATTATTTAGCTTCAAAATTTCAGTTGATGATAGACAAAACATCGGACTGCAAAATTATGGTCAAAAACACATTTTGATGGTTTTGACTGATTTTGATGATCTGACTTCAAACTTGATTTTCTCGGCTGAGCCATCAACAACTTTTGGATCCTTTTCATGTCACATATTTCCATATTTGAATGGAAAGGCACAGCCTTCTGTTGTGGCAGTAATGACCACATAGAACAAATTTTGCAGTTATAGCTATCATTTCTTCCCTCAAGAATTACCTCCTGGAATTATCCATCTTTCTGTCAAGTTCTGTAGATCAGTTCACGATTAATAATAGCACCCCAGTTTCTTTTCTATAATATGTGTATATGTGTATATACATAAATACATATATTCTACATGTATGTTTGAATAGATATATACACTGTACATATGCATATATATTCGGAGCTGGGCATATTCTGTAACAGGGTATGGAATGCCATTGTCTACAGTCACATCAACAACAGCAAAAATCATCGAAGTGCCCCAAGGGACTGACAATAACCATCCAGCTCTTATCCGATCCCCTGAAGTACAATCATCATCATCATCACCCACTTGTTAGGCATCCTATCAATCAATGAGGCTGATTATCAATCGTCCAAATTTAGATCAGAATTACCTCATAGCAAGGGTAGTGATGTCTTGGCCCCACAATCTAATTGATCACAAGGCACTCATGCGTGATCATAAGTTTGTGATTGTGAGGTTAGTGACACTTTGCAAGCGTACCTCTAAATTAGAAACAGAGCACGGAGCAGGCATCCAGGGAGATTGTTGCCGGTTGTCATGGCAATGATGATGGTTTGCACGTGATTTGCATGCCGCGGTGTAATATCAATGCGAGGCCAAGACATTGGTTTTGTAGCTTTGCCCGCCGATCATTGCTTTTGGTGTCTAAATTTGGAAACTTTGTGATGTTTGGGGGTGCAGATGGGTAAAACGTTGTCGGGTGAATGATTATATGCCATATGGATTTTATGCTGGCAAGCAGCAGAATATTTAACAGGGGTCCTGCGCTTGCCTCTAACGTTTCTGTATGCTACACAAAGAGCTAGAATGCAATTCATTGCTGGATGGGTGTATTTGACATTGCATATGCACATTAGAATATGCTATTGTCAAGAGATCTATGCCACTTTGCGTGCACCTCACATGGCATGCTATACGCCTGAGGTATATCTTCACTCATCACACTTTGAAACTTTTTTTTGTATAACAGGTGGGGGTGATGGCTCAGTTATAAAGCTATTATGGCTGTTGTAGGACAAATGTGGACCTGTTAACCCGTTGAGGACGAGTCCCGAGTATACTCGGGCAGGTGTCTATGGGAAATGCGTGTTGTAGCAAAATCAGTCCGTCCTCAACGGGTTAAAAGTCAGTTTGAAAAGAAAGAATAATGTTTTACAAGCATAAATGTGAAAATTTGATAATAGGGCAATTCCATGAGAAATGTTCACTTTAGTGAAAAAATGAAGTTTTGAGTTTCACTTAAGTTCTCAAATATTCTAAGAAAGTAACATATATATTTTCATTTTTCACTGGTCGCATCTTTGTCATTACAAAATTTGGTATTTTTCTCAGTCAATGAAAATACTGTATGATATGTTGCAATGACACAAAAATTTGGCTATTTTCTAAGAGTTTAGTGTTCCTGTCTCTAAAGAAGGCCAGATATGTCCTAGAGGCCTTGTTCAGCTTTTAAATTATAGTCCAGTATATATATCGAAAGAAAATCACAACCATCTTACTTAGCTTTCATCATTTTTTGACCCATTGATCCTCAAAGTTGTGTGATTTCTATAACATTTGAAGTGTCACGTCCGTTACGTTTTTTACTATAAGTTTTCATAGCCAAGAGGAAATTAGTGTGAAGTTGCTGGAAATTCATTTTCTATGTTAGGATTGAATCCCCTAGCATGTGTGGAAACCACTTTTCTATACCACTTCTAGTTTTCCTGTAAATGGCGTAACGGACATGACACTTTGCGTAACGGACATGACACCTCATATAAGACAAGTGGCAGAAATAACACTGTGGCCCAGTGAAACAGGGTGGTGATTAGTTTTAATTGCTTGAGGATAGTAGGACATTTCTATACTTCAGTATAATAATTAAGTCTCCACATCACTCAATAAAACAAAACCAAGCAGACTTTGCTTTCTGCCACTGGAAGACTGTTGATTTCAGATGATCTTGGTACCCTGTTACACCGGTTTGATCCATTCCCACCTCTTGTAATCCTGACTGATAAACAGCAGCTGTCATTCCAAGGAGTATTTAGACAATGGAGTTTTCACTGTTTGCCTTCCCTTTAATACTTAAAATGAGCACTTTCTACATATAAGAACATTGTAGACCACATTTAACACATATCCACCATGGAGTCAACACAACAGCCAGGAACTCCTGCACAAATGAATCCTTGTGTATCCAACGAGCATGATCACTGATGATACAGCAGTATCCAAATGTCACCAGCATCAATGTCTTCAATGATGGTGTTGCCTCATAATTTAAAAAAAAAGTTTGTGCTGCATCCATACATGTACCTCTCTCATCTCTATGACTCTATAAATCTACACCTTCAGTGGCACGTTAATGAGATATCACTTGCCAAGAGGGCTGAGAATGGAATTGTTTGCTTTATTAAGCATGTTGAAAGTCATGAAGCTCTGTCGTCAGAGAAAGTCGGTCTGAATGCTGCCTATCCATTTCATCAATACAACTAAACTAGATGTACCTCTATGCCAAGGGATATACTGGTATATATGACAGCACACAGCATCGTACAAAAAGCACAATTTTGAGATGCTATGAGAAGATGTTTATCCACTGTAAGGTACACTGTATAATCAGTTACAACCAGTTGGTAGGGAAAGCATCCAGTATTTTAACTAGTCCTTCTCACAAGCTGGTGAGAATAATGTAACCAGTACACCACTCTGGCAAGCCTCAAGAAATGCCTTTAGAAGCAAGCAATAAGTTGATTATACAATTTGTATGAGTTGAATTTGCCGTAAAGAAAACAAGAAATACTTTGTTGCCCAGGTGACCACTCGACATGGAAATGGATAATATGTTGTGAAAATTCTCAGAAAAAAAGGGGGCTTGATCATTCACATCTAGCCAAGAAAGGAAAGCATTTGTTGACAATGATAAAGAACTGGTACTACATTGTAGCAGTGGAAGTTTTAACAATAGTCTATCCAAGATTTGATAACAGAGGATGATTCTATTCCAAGGATGACATTAATGCCAAAAGAAAGAACTTTGCAGAAATGAAATAAACATACCTTATTTCTTTCAGATGATAACACTAATTTGATAATCGTACCAAACAGTTTTGTGGTCCTGTTTCATTGCATAAAAATTGATGCAATCCTGAGTGCATTTTAATGATGTTGTATTCAAACTTTTTATTTCATACAGATCTGGTTCATTTTGTTTTCTTTGCCTATCCGCATACATGGAGACATGGTCTTCTGTGTTGTACATGTGTATGCCATTGTGGTACTCTGGGCATTGTACTCCATGTGCTTTAGAGTAGCTGTTAGATCACTGAAACCTGAAATGAAAGGACTTTTTGATGTTTTGTTCAAGAACATAATGTAGTTAGCAGAGTGCAGTTATTTTAATCTTTTTATATTTAAACAAAGAAGTGAAAATATGGTTCACTTTACAAGGGTGTCATGTCCGTTACGCTAGTGTATAATATTAAGTATCAAATATTAGGCCACTAAGAAAAAAATAACCATAGTATAAGATAGTAATATGTCCTGTTTTGCTATGGTGGGTGGTAGTAACTGGAAATAACTCACTAATTGTAGCTAGCTGGTGCAGGAGCGAATTTGTTTTATATTTGTTTGTTTTTTAAAAATATAAAAAGACTAACCCCTCTAAAATGATATAAATATAAGAAATATTACATGATTGCAGTTATGATGTGTGTCCCTATGTTCTAACCTTACTATGCCAACAATTGAATATCTCCTATACCTTGTAATAAAAAAATTCTCTTAGCTTAAAAAAAGTGGACAAAACTGTCATGTCCGTTACACTCGAAGTGTCATGTCCGTTACGCAATATTTTAAACTATTAAAAAAGAATGAACAGTAAAACTACTCTAAATTAGGACTTTATGAGTAAAGCATGACCTAAAGGTTTAATCAAGACCAAAACCAGCTTCATCTTATCCAAAAATTCACAGGAATTTTCATAATGGTAAGTAGATCAAAATGCCTTGTCCATTTTGTGTCATGTCCGTTACGCTCGCTAAAAATGCAATTTCTCAACAACCACTTGATAAATTTCCATGAAATTTTCTGTGTATGTTACATATACTTAAATGTGTCTGATAAACTCAATTAGAATCTTTTGGAGACTCCCAATTTCACTGTGTGATGGTTTGAATCCCCCAAAAGTGGTCTGAATGTCATGTCCGTTACGCTGGAATTGACCAAGAGTAAGAAAAAAAATGGGAAAGTTATGAAGTTCTTCAAATTCTGTCCTTTAACAGTCATTATGAATCTGCAAATAAGTGAATTAATAATGTCATTGCCTCAAAACTTGCCTTATAGTTTGTACATATAATTTTGAAATGTGTGTATTCTTTTGTTCAAATGCAGTTACGCCCAATCTCATATCATTATATAATATGTGACTAATCATTATTTTGAAGTTATAATAGTCATGAGTAACATTTTGTTTTACATTTTTAATGCAACAGAACTTAATTTTCATGAGGATTTTTTTTTTTTTTTGTGTACATGATCAATTGAAAATTGTGAGGTGATGACATCATCAGCTCACTCATTTGTGCATTCGTATCAACTGCTGTTTGAGAACTGTTCATGCATGAAGGGGGGGGGGTGTGGTTTTAATACAATCCATGCACGTGATTGGCTAGCGATGTGTCATTCTGTTTGGACTATTGAGCATGAGTCTTGAGTGCACCAGGGGGGTGTTTCATCAACGTTTGTCGGTGCTGACAACTTGAATCACCATAGTAACAGTCAGTGACCAGAGCATCTCAGCCAATCAAAACCAAGGATTTTGCTGAAATTGGTCAGCGCCGACAGTTGTCGGCGCTGACAAGCATTGATGAAACACCCCCCTGAAGAGTGTTACCGTGAGAACGTTTATACAGAAGGGTTGTCGAAGAGATGTCGGGGTAATGTCGGGATAGTGTCGGGGTAATCACCCTTTCTACAATGTAGCTAGAGTAAAATACGGCAAAAGCTACCACGCCAACCTCCGAGCAGCATTTTGCGGGGACCATTTAAACAGGCAGTTTAAAAAGAGACTGCCCGGACGTTGTCATGGGAACTGTGGTTTGAGAGGTTCTGTTAAAACTGGCTTTAGTCGGAAGGAAAAACAAAAAACAAAACTTGTGTGTCTTTGACATACATGTACTATATTTCATAATGACTTACAAGGCTGCACATGCATTTCAGCCCTAATTCATGATGCTACATCGAGGAAATCACATATTTCCTGTCTTTTCTCTTCGTGTCTTTGTTTCGAAAATAGCCATGTGGTGAAGTAGCGCAGCCAACTGGAAAAGATTTTGATTACCTGCTTTCACAAACAAACAACGCAACCACAGAAATTAGGCAGAGGACAGAAAAGTGGTATGTTTAGCATCTGGGGTCAGGGTCAGATACAGTCCCAAACAGAAAACCCACTACAAAAAAAAAAAGAAAAAAAAAAATGACAACAGAGAAGCTTATGTGGGTGTACAGAATACTGTCAAAAAAAAGAAGGAGAAATGATATTCAACTTCAAGATTACACTTTCACTTGACAATTATCTTTCAAAAGACAATAGAGTGCTTTTTACACTTGAGTGTAAAAAGGTCAGTATTCTCTTTAGCCCAGGACAAGAGCTTAGTACGGTATTTATTGGCAAGTGTAAAAAGCTGAAAAAATTGGTACAGGATTAACGATGTCCTGGGTCAGAGAAAGTACGGGGTTAAGAAACACAAGTGTAAAAAGGGCTTAGGCTTTACAGGTGCAGTGCTTGGGGAAAAAAAAGTGGGCACAAGAAGACATTGATATTGCTAATCGAGCAACGTGAATGTTTGTCATAATTTGCGCGGAAGATTCTTGGGGCACTAATTGTTGTATCTAGGGGTGCGTTCGAGCGCTCTAAAGCGAACCAAAGCGAACTGAACCAAAGCGTACCGTACCGAACTGTGCCAGTTTTGGAGCATTCGAGCGCTCTGTGGAGAAAGCGTACCTCATGAGTTATTTCTAGAAAAGGTCACGCTTGTTTGTAGCAAGAATGTCATTCACCTGTCGCTTGAACTACGTACAGCTGTCCCGAACAAAGAGAATGATGTCTTTGCATTGTGACGTATGCGCATGATACGCGCATGCTTTACAACGAACTTTGGGTATAGTGGGGGCCTTGCATGTGTTATTTTTGATTTTCAGTTCAAGTTGATGTAAAAGTTTAATTTTTGGTACCATTGTAAAGGTAATTGTCTATAGATCAATTTTGGTTCGAGTGTCAAGCACACAAGTAAGAAATACTCAAAATGGCCGCCAAAATCCAAGATGGCCGCCAACTTCTAGACTTTTGTCAAAAAATTGGATAAAACTCTCCATTTGAAGTGATTTAAGTGCTGAACCTGATATTTTCAAGAGTAATGAGATTATTGGACACATTTAGAAATAAAAACAATTAATGCCCTTTGCTTAATTTGCATAAATTTACATAAATTCCATTTTTTAAGCTTTTTTCCTTAAAAAATACAATTATTTAGAGACAAAATGTATATAAAAAATGAAATAATCACAAGGAAATGATAATAAGGAAAGAATTACAGCGAAATCTTCCAGAAATGTCCTAAAATACATTTTCAGCACATCCAATGAATAGGGGGTCAATAGCTCCATGTTTTACTGAGGCATTATACTCCAAAGAAAGGTCTTGGAACTGCTAGCGCACCCATTTGAAGTGATTTAAGTACTGAACCTGATATTTTCAAGGGTAATGAGATTATTGGACACATTTAGAAATAAAAACAATTAATGCCTTTTGCTTAATTTGCATAAATTTACATAAATTCCATTTTTTTTTAGCTTTTTTCTTAAAAAATACAATTATTTAGAGACAAAATATATATAAAAAATGAAATAATCACTTTCAAAGCAATGTATCAATACATTGCTTTGAAAGTGACTGCTATACAGAATCAGAGCGTATGTGAGTTTTGTCCTGGCAGCTCATATTACAGGATATAATAGTTGTTGAATTCATGTTCATGGAATACAGCAGTGAACACAGAAATGTACACATGCAGGTTACATGATCAGGAGTTGATATTTTCACATGTTGTTAGATTTGCGAATAGTACCCAGATCGCAGAATTCCCACAAATAACCCAAGGAAAACAGGTACGGTATGAAGTCTCGTTAATAAAGATTGTCTTTGATGCGTTTGAGGTGACAAAAAATGATGTCAAGTATCAAAACTAAATGCAATCGTAAAATTTGCTTTGTGTTTGCTCTGTGTTGTGGGCTGCTCAGGTACAGCCCTGTCGCGATTTATACAGCGACTGGGCTGTGTATAGTTAGTGTACAGTGTATTTACATAATATGCACAGCCCTGTACAGTGTATTTACATAATATGTGTATGCACAGGCCTGTCACATCATTATCACAGCAAGTCATGACTGGTACTCTTTAATAGTGGTCTCAGTCTGGTGGCCCCTGGCTGGGCCCCCTGCCTTGGCCCCCTGCCTTGGGCCAGCACTTAGGCTCCTGGCCTCGGCCCGGCCTTGGGCCCCGTGAGCCCCTGGGCCACCGGGCCACCGGGCCCCCGGGCCTGGGCCCACTTGGGCTCTGGGCCCCTGGTTCTGGGCTAAGGCCCGTGGCCTTGGGTCCGGCCTTAGGCCCCGCCTTTGGCCCGGCTGTACTTTGTACATGGTCTATGTGAAATCAAGCTTGTCTGTAACTGTATAATTACAAATAATTACAAATAATCACAAATGATCAACAGGTCCATACTATGAATATATGAATATATGTGAATATATGAATATATATTATTATATATGATTATATAAATGTGATCAGGCGTTCTGTTACGGTGTCAGATCTGCAGTCATTCATATATAGCAAATTTTATGCATGTATAAATGGCATACATTCATGTGTACAGTATGCTACACTACCGCTATGAAGTAACTTAATGCTCTACCGGGAAAACCGTTCCTTACTGGTAAAATATTGTCTTACCGATCTGCTTTCATTCAAGCATTACCGTTTGAAAACCGTTGCAAAGCTGACATGACTACTGGGAAAATACTCACGTAAAGAGAGGGCTTACCGTTGGCACAACTTTTACCGTACCGTACCGTTGTTACCGTACCTTTACCGATTTTACTGCAGAGCGCGCGCACGCGCGCAAATCTGTACTTCCACCAAAGATAGTAGATAACAAGATACGAAGGCGCGCGATAAAAATGGACACATTATGGCTACCCTACATGACGATACAAAAGAGAGCTAAGTACAAACTCAGTACACCTAGGAACATCATTCATTTCCAAAGGTAGTGGTATCTTTATTATCTTAAAAAGATTTAAAAATTATAGTCTTAGCTTTTTTTCGATTAAGGGGATTATTTTGAAGAACGAGATTTTAGAGTAATAAGGATTATTTCGTGGAGGTAAAAATTTGGCAACAACATGATCTCACAATCAAAACGCTTGATAAACAACAACAACATGTTCAAAGACAGCGCGTCTCAGGCAAAAGACACACATCACCTGAGACGCGCTGTCCCTGAAGCCGCTGCTGCTGTTTATCAAGCGTCAAGGCAGCGCGTCTCAGGTGATGTTGGTACGCTTTTGGAGCACATCGGGAAGTGGTCCACTTTTGGCTTGGTACAGTACGGTACGGTACACTTTAGGAGCGTTCGAGTGCTCCTCTGGCACGGGTGCGGTACGGTACAGTTCGCTTTAGGAGAGCGCTCTAACACACCCTAGGGTGTATGTAATACAGTGGCTCTGTAGGAGATGGGCAGGTAATCTTTGCACTTCTGCAACAATATGATAATAGGATCATGCATGAGGATTTTATGGCCAAGATGTAAGACAAAAAGTTGTGTCAGGCTGGAGATGAGCAAGCTAAAATCTCAGGAAACAGAATTTCATCCCGTGCTGATTGGAGCTGTGGGGTACACGTGTCATGTCATTGTTTTCTGTTTATTTTTGTTTTTACTTTTTTACTTTCGATTCGATAATGACCAAAATTGCAAAAAGAGGCCCCAGTGTTAAAGAGCCAGTAGCGTGGGGGAAACATATGGGTGGTCCTACTGAATTCATACTCATTCGCTGCCCACCGGGTACATTCAAAGACCACAAATAGCCCCAGTCAGCCGCGCATCAGCTAATTTGTGTTCTTCAAAGTGTATGCTCATTGGTAGCGATCAACTGAAGTCGAGATTTTTCAGCTGTGTGTGTCCTTACAGAGAGATTAGTGAGAGCTACAACATTGTATACATAATTCTTGATTATAGCCGAACTGGGTCAGCCTTCCCTCTCCATGGTGTCCCCGGCTACCTGGTCTTTAACCCGTTGAAGACAAGTCCTGAGTATAATCGGGCAAACATCTACGGGAAATGGCGTGTTGTAGCAAAATCAAACCGTCCTCAACGGGTTAAAGGGATGGTATAATATTGACTGAGATGAGGATCGAACTTTTAACTTTTTGCCAGATACTAAGAAGCCACTTATGAATGAATGTTACGGAGCATACAATTCCAAGAGGAATTCAAAGTTTGTTTGATGAAAATTAGTTTTGAAATGGTTGTGATATCCACACACAAAGTAAAACAATGTGACCTTAAAAAGAGATGGGTCCCATGTTTGATTAGGATCCTTTTGTTTTGGATGTCTCAGCCATTTCAAAACCAATTTTCATCAAATAATCTTTGATTCCCTCTTTGAATTACATTCTCTTTCATATTTCATAAGAGGTTTTTCATCATCTCACAAAAAAAGGTTAAAAACCTGAAGCCTCATCTGGACCAAAACTGTAAAAGGCAGGCCTCTCTCCCACAGATGCAATTTGGATTATGGGAAGACTGAAATAAGGGGATGGAGATATGGATCGATGAAGGGGATAAAAGTTCATAGAGCACTTGAACTTTACTGTCAAGATAACTGAGCAGTAAATAATAAACAGTCAATAATGTGAGGAATTCCCCGTGGCCGCTCGTTGAGGAGCAGGGATGGAGGGGCGGGGTAGGAGGGAGGGGGGGAAAGTGGGATGGGAGGGGACATTTCACTGATGTCTATGTAATTGTCCGTGACAGGAGGCCCGGGTGATGGAAGGCTTGATATAGACTACCAATTCAGACCCTTTGTTAGAAGTGCATGCATGTGTGTCATTTGGTTCAAAGCAGCTTGTGGTGATAATCACCACTGCTTTTACTTCATTAAAGTGAAATAAGAAATCATATATTTGCATATTCATTGCGCAGTGATTTTTCTGTAAATTGGTACGGTTCAGTCAGGGCCCTGCTGAACGACTTCCCAACAAGAGGCAGTAAGTTGATGTGAGAGCCTGATTTAGTCTGAAGAAAGAGACCCTTGCATTCTCTCCCCATATGTTTCCAGTAGTTCATTCTTCTCTTCCTCACATGTAGGAGGAAAGGTGAACTTAAAGGACAAGTTCACCTTCACAAACATAAGGAGTGACAGAATGTAGCAATATTAGTAGAACACATCATTGAAAGTTTGAGGAAAATCGGACAATCCGTTCAAAAGTTATGAATTTTTGAAGTTTTTCTGCAGTCAGCGCTGGATGAGAAGACTACTGCAGTGTATGGTGTCACATGCGTACAACAATATAAGGAAAATATAAAGAGAATTTCACAAAATTGTATCTATTGAAAAAAGTACACATTCCCTTGACTCGTTACTGACAAATGTTATGGGTAATATTATTCCCCCTGCCTTTAGAAAGAGGCAAGTCAAGTGCTCTTTTATTATATGAAAAAAGTGGAAAAAAATGTCGAATTTTCTTCACATTTTCTTTATACTGTTGTACGCATATGACATCACAAGCTGTAGTAGTCTCCTCATCCAGCGGTTCCAACACAAAAATTTTAAAAGTTCATAACTTTTGCATCGATTGTTCAATTTTCCTCAAACTTTCACTGATGTGTTGTACTAATATTGCTGCATTCTCTCAATCCTTATGGTTATGAAGGTGAACTTGTCCTTTAATTTCAGCATGAATATAAAATCTACAGCTGTGTTCACATGGTGACCTAACCATCGATGGTAGCTACCACTGATGAGACAACTGTAGGTTGACTTGCTCCTTTAACCCATTGAGGATGAGTCCCGAGTATATTCGGGCAAGTGTCTATGGGAAATGCATGTTGTAGCAAAATCAGCCCATCCTCAATGGGTTAAGCTGTTAAAGACGGACTGATTTTGCTATAACATGCATTTCCCATTCACCCCAGCCCAAGAATACTCAGGACTAGTCTTTAATGGGTTAAGGGGAAGTCCATCCTGAAACTTAAAGGACAAGTTCACCTTCATTAACATAAGGATTGAGAGAATGTAGCAATATTAGTACAACACATCATTGAAAGTTTGAGGAAAATCGGACAATCCGTTCAAAAGTTATGAATTTTTGAAGTTTTTGTGCAGTCACCGCTGGATGAGAAGACTACTGCAGTGTATGATGTCACATGCGTACAACAATATATAGTAAAGGAAAATATAAAGAGAATTTCACAAAATTTCATCGTTTGAAAAAAGTACACATTCTCTTGACTCATTACTGACACTGAGAGTGACAAATTCTGATCGAAACTCAGAAAGTTAAGATTTTTTTTTTAAATTGTAATTAGTGAAGTGCAAATTGGCAACCCAATGATGTATCATCTGAGCCCACCTTCCATGTGCCATGTGTATGAAATTTCATAGAATTTCTCCTTTTCCAGTTATTGATGATGGAATATATTTTTTCCTTGCAGGGGTTGCGTAAAAAAAAAAAAATATTTACATTGTTTCTGTATTAAGGGTGCATGTACGATTGGACATTTACTTGATGGGAAAATTAAGATTTTCTATTTTACCGTACAGAGCACTTGAGGGTGACCGTGTATGTGAAAGCAAAGAATTGCCAATTTGTGTTTGATTGATTGCATCAGCAAAGAATCTTAACCTTCTGAGTTTTCGTCGGAAATTGCCCAAACTCTTGCTAACCTGTTCCTGCAATTTTACTGCTTCTACAGCGCACTCCTGTAAATAACGAACAAGGTTATGATAGAATTTCATCGCAATGAAGTAAAGATTCAGGTCCAAAAGTTATCATCTGCATAACTTTATACACTTTATTTGATCAGCTATAACGAAACTTTAATATAACAAAAGAAAACAGCTCGTCCCAAGGATCTTTGTTTTAACGGGAATCACCTGTTTTCATACAAGCTAATTTTCCAGGAGCTTTATCTCTTAAACCTTGACCATGATCATATGATGGTATTAAAGTTAAGTCTCACAGTTTTTATCAATGAATACCACCTGACAGTGAAATTTTGCAAATATATGTATTATGCCATATGCAATAATGCCTGTTTCATGCTTAGCAAGCATTGGTGCAAAATTTTGAAGTAAGTAGCTAAAAGTGCAGCTACTGCCCACGATGCTAACTAGCCTGATCATGGTGGACCGCAAACATGACAGGCCTACTGTAGGCCTACACTTTAGGTACCTACATGAGACTTTTTTATGAGGTAACAGTGGGTAAACAATTTAAGGTGTTAAGGGGTTCAGCTTATTTTATTATATGTTTATTTATTTAGTCTTATTTCAATAAGGTAGCCCAATCAGTAGGCAGGTACTGTTCTTCCTTGGGGCCCTGCACATACAATAGTAACAGATAACAAAACAATAACATTTACACAGAGTACAGCATACAGTACATGTATGTGGACAGGTACAGTTCTTCTACTAAACCTGAACTTGAACCATGGCTAAACTGTGATGACATGAATTATAAACTAGATTCATATAGACAACTAACTATGTTCACATGGCCTGCTGAATTCATTCACACAGGCCATTAACTACATTCATTAAACAGTCAACTTGAATTGAAGCCAGCTCAGTATGAACCTAACACATGTTTTGTTTAGTGAGTCCACGCTATAATAATAGTAAACCAGTCAAATGACATCAATGTTATGTATGTTGGCTTCCTACAACCCCTTGCCCTGCATATTATTTGGCACAAGTACCTCTTGATGTACAGTAGTAGATGCTTTTCCCCTCCCGGGGCTGGGCAGTTTGTGGAGAAACTATTTTAGGATATTTGTGATGAATGGATGTTGTTGTTTTTTTCTTCTTCTTCTTGCTGCTTCCACTTGAGGAAGGAAATGAAAGCTGGATAACGAGAAGAGTTTTGTGTCATCATTGTAGAATGACAAGTGACTGCAACAGCCAGTGGATGTTAGCAACTTTGTCTGAATACTCTCCATTTTAACAGTTCTCTCTCCATTTACGTAGTTATTGATTTATTTATTCGTCATCTTTTTTACATGGCCTTTGGCACCTTTCTCCTCAGTCACATCGTCATCAGCTCACTTTTTTTTTTTTGGGGGGGGGGGCGGTAGTCTAAATTTTTCTTCAGGTTTTTGCTGAAGCCTTTCTTTATAAATGAAAAAATGAGCAAGGAAAATGAGATTCCATCGGGATTCAAACTGGAGACCTCAGCATTGCTAGACTGGTGCTCTTGCCGACTGAACTACAGAAAGCCATAGTACACTGTTCATAACCCAGAAACCCCTATTAACCTGTTGAAGATGAGTCCTGAGTATACTCGGACAAATGTCCGTGGGAAATGTATGTTGTAGCAATATCAGCCCGTCCTCAGCGGTTTAATTCTCAATGCTCATGTGGTCTGAAGCTTACATAAACCTGACATAAACCCAAAGGATAGAAATCAACTTGGAAGGATAAATATGAAATATACTGTACAAGTAAGATGATAAAACAAATGAAAACTAGCAGCAGGGAGAAAAATATAAATAGACAGATGTTTCTATGACATGTCTGAAGCTGAGGCTAAATCCCTCAAAGCAATCCCTGCAGGAAATACACACCACTTCGTTGTGCACGAAGGAGCCCTATAGCTCCCCAGCGTATTACGCTTGGTTTAAATTTGCCTTGTTGAGGTGGGTTCTACAAGTTTCAGGTGTAATGTTCTCTGCTTTCTTTTCTTCTTTTTTTTTGTAAGCTTTATTATGTCTTACAGCTAAAGTAAGCAAACTCCTCAGTTTGAAACAATCTTGGACGCTGGAAATCTTTCAAAGACTAAAAAAAAAATGAAAAAAATTAGTCAATGTCAAATCTGCTATCTCTAGATGAATCAGACTTCATTAATTTGTCTTTTTTTTTAATTTAACTCTTCAGTGTTTTGTTTTAGAAAGGTAGGAATCGTTCTTGAAAATGCTCTTAAGAATTCATTGATATTTAGTTCTGAAGTCATTTCAGTTTTTAAATGGTGAACATAGGTTTGTACAAATGTATTATGTCTTTTATCACTGTTTTGATGTTGTAATGATTTTGATTAGCATAGATAATCATAGTTAAAGCTACTACTTAACTGATATTGCTGCTGTACCGTGTGATTTGCATTCTTGTGTGAAAATAGAGCATTTCATGATAGTCTGAAGCATAATGGAATGTTTCCTTTTACTTGACACAAGCATTTCCATGCCTGTGCTTGTAGTGTAGAATGGACCTTCCTTTCCCTTCCCTCCTCTTCCTTTTAACACTGAAGAGTTCAAGTACTTAAAAGCCATCTGAGTGATTTGACTTAGACTTCACTTACAAAACAGAGAAAATATTATGGAGGTAGTCAAATTTCATGACATCCTGCGCTCCAGACCTGATGTCGCAGCACTTGATCTTTGAGAGACCTTTATAGCCCAACCAGAGATTTTTTCTTTGAGTAAGAATGACAGTGTAACAGCAACACTCAATTGATTAAAGGCATAATTTACCATTTGCAGATGAAAGAAAAACCAAGTATTAGTGCTTTAAAATTAGTTCTAAAATGTGAGTTTGGGATAGAAACAACCACTGTTAAAATTGGAATCCATGCAATCAATATTAAGTATTGTTAGATAGACAAAATGTGAACAATAGTTATAATAAAAATGTTGCCCGACTATTTAAAAACCATCTACGGTTATTGTTTAATGAGAAAAATACTGATATCTCGTTATATTTTAGGCTTTACTGCAAAAATTTTATATGGTAGGATGTTTTTTGATACAGCAGACCTACACATATGCCTCAAATGTGATATCTTGAACATTTTCAAAATCACTGTTCCCAGAGGTAAACAGGACCGCTAAAACTTAAAGGACAAGTTCACCTTCATAAACATAAGGATTGAGAGAATGCAGCAATATTAGTAGGACACATCAGTGAAAGTTTGAGGAAAATTGGACAATCGATGCAAAAGTTATGAATTTTTAAAATTTTTGTGTTGGAACCGCTGGATGAGGAGACTACTAAGGCTCGTGATGTCATATGAGTACAACATTATAAAGAAAATGTAAAGAAAATTCACCATATTTTCACTTTTTTTTGCATAATAAAAGAGCACTGACTTGCCTCTTTCTAAAGG
Organism: Diadema setosum; assembly: GCF_964275005.1. Classification (NCBI taxonomy): domain Eukaryota; kingdom Metazoa; phylum Echinodermata; class Echinoidea; order Diadematoida; family Diadematidae; genus Diadema; species Diadema setosum. The sequence continues at coordinate 5,973,962 of NC_092697.1, forward strand.
CAATGGGAATAATATTACCCATAATGTATGTCAGTAACGAGTTATGGGAATGTGTACTTTTTTCAAAAGATGAAATTTTGTAAAATTCTCTTTATATTTTCCTTATATTGTTGTACAAATGTGACATCATACACTACAGTAGTCTTCTCATCCAGCGGTGACAGCACAAAAACTTCAAAACTTTTGAACGGATTGTCCGATTTTCCTCAAACTTTCAATGATGTGTTCTACTAATATTGCTACATTCTATCAATCCTTATGTTTATGAAGGTGAACTTGTCCTTGAGGTATTCAGATATGCTCCAAACAACAACAATAACAGAAAAGGTTTGCCAATGCTTGAATGTCAGAATTTACAGGTCTACATCTTTAGCCTACTCATTGTGAGATTTTAAAGTCACCATAAACTTTGTAAAGCATTATCCAGGTTTCCAGTCGATTAATTGGTATACTCTGAACCACTCCAAGTCAGTTCTCTGATTAATTATGTCACCACTAGCATTAAACTCCCAAAATTCAGATGGCTCTTAGTTTCTTCTTCTTCTTCTTCTTCTCGTGATATTGCTGCTGCATTTCAAATGTTCATTAGACATGCTTTCTTAAAGTAAGAACATCAAAAATATCCTTTTACTCTGGATGACAAATTTTCCTGCATTTTTTTTTTTTTTTTTTTGAGACCAAAGTTGGACAGAATAGCCTGGTACTTACATGTACATCCATTGTAGGTCCACAGAGTTTTGTCATTGACGATCGTAAAAAGTAATGAATGAGTAAATAAGTAAACTTGCTAGAAGTGAATGATTCTGTTAGATGAACTGTGCAGTCCTCAAGGATTCATAGAATTACCAGATTATTTGATTTCCATTTGTTTTTGTTCTTCTTTGTTTAATCATCTATGTGACCCGGATTATGATTGAACCCTCATTAATTTGTGATCCCAAACAATTTATTTTAAGTTTCTTTCAAGTGCTGTCACATCAGTGAAACTGTGGTAGGTTTATTGAAAGTCAAAATGATCTTACTAGTGCCTGTACGTTCTCAAGACGATTGGTGTCCTGGAGAAAGTGTTGTTTTTTGGGGGTTTTTTGTGTGTGTTTTTGTTTGTTTATTAGATTTTTTTTTCTCTCCTGATGGAGCCAGTCATAGACTGCTGAGCGTGGAAGTTTTGAATCGTAAATAATCGTCAACAACGAATAGGATGATATGTATTTGAAGATTCTTGTCGTATTATTCAATATTGGCCCTTATCTGTGGATTTATCAATGTCACTGATTTCCTCTATTGAATTAGTCTAATAACCCATGTACTCTGCGTGATCTCTCGACTCTTGTATCTACACATCCATCTGGTAGACACCATATCCTCCAATTAAAAATCCACTGTAATGTTCCCGTTCTCCAAATCAAAAGACTAAAGGGCGTACATGCGTAGCCTGAGGCGGCGGGAGAAAAATTTGTTGAGGGTTTATTTCATTCATGAGCCGCGAACTTCAAAGCTTTTTTTTTTTAACCTTCTTTTTTCTGTTTATGCAGGGAAATCAGATAAAAGCCTTTCGTTGTAGCTTTGCGCGCCTTTCGGGCTGCCGCAATTTTGAGACCTGGAAATATTTTTAGCAATTTTAGGGGAAACAACCACACTTTTTCGGGATAATGCTGATCACTCTTGGTTTTGCTTTTGTCCGATGATACGCCTCCGCAAATATGGGGGAAAAAAAGAGGTCGCTTTGAATTAAATTTCCAGACTGTGTCTCAGATCCTTTCTCCTTTTGTCCCTTTTTTTTTTGGGGGGGGGGGGACAAAAGGGTCACCAAGCACTAGTTGAGATAATTTCAACCCTTTGTACATGAATTAAATTGCTGCTTTTGTTTGGTTTGGTTTTGTTTTTTCTCCCTCTACCCATCTCTCTCTCTCTCTCTCTCCCTCTCCCTCTCTCCTTTTCTTTGTTTCTCTTGTCCAGACATCCCTGTCCCAGCCCCCTCCCCCCCCCCCCATCAAGAGATTCTCAGAATAGGGGTCTCAAAATGGCAAGCATTAGTCCTTTGATTAAAGTTGTTCATTTCTTATGATCTCCGTTTAATCAAGTTTCACATAGAATTGAGTCAGAGCTGTCTTTTCTGTGTATCCCACCAAGCCAACTCACTTTGTGTGATTTTGCAAGACTTGTTCTCTTCATGTTAAAAGTTTCTTTAGTTATGATCTTTACTGTGTAATGCTCAAAATATAATGGGTCTGGGAAAAAAATTCAAAACTTTCTTTTTTATTCTTCAAACTGTGGCCTTCAGAAAAACAAACAGTGTGGTTAATCAGCCTTCTGTTACATATCAATCATAAAAATAAAGTTGAAATATGTCTGATAGAAAAACACAGTAGGTATTAGTCTGAACTACATATTTTTTATCCCGTTGAGGAGGGACTGATTTTACTACAACACGCATTTCCCATTGACACCTGCCCGAGTATACTTGAGACTCGTCCTCAACAGGTTAAACACCTCTCTTCCTGTACATATGTTTACATCTTCATTAACAAGCACTCATCACACACACAGTGATTAATGATTAAGGACTTTTTCCCTTGTAACACATTTTAAACAGCAACAACGACAATAAAACAAAAATCAAACAAAAAATTAACCTCTGACATGACATTCACCCATGGATAGATTGCATCATTTCTTTCTTTTTTCTTTTTTTTTGGGGGGGGGGGGGAGGGGGCAAAATTGAGCAGTCTTAAAGTTCAAATTGTGAAAGTTTGTCAAAGCCATATGCTCTGTCTTCACAGAAGTTTGTTATTTTACAATAGAATCACAATATAAAGGAATCAAAAAGAGAATTACATTTTTTTTAAGCATAATGAAAGAGAACCTGACTTATCTCCTTCAAAAGGTAGAGAAAATATTATCAAATAATGTCATATATGTATATTTATTTGATAAAAGGTCTAGGGAATATGTTCATTTCATACATGAAATTTTGGGACAAATATTCTCATTTCCTATTGCAGTACCACATTGACCCATTGAGGACGGGCTGATTTTGCTACAACACGCATTTCCCATAGACACTTGCCGAGTATACTTGGGACTCGTCCTCAATGAAACACTTTATTTTATCTTTCCCAACCACTGATGAAGTAAGATGGATTTGATAAAAAAAACAACAACTTACAAATTCGTCACTTTTGAACAGATTGTCCAAATTTCCACAAACGTCACTGATGAGTTCTACTAATTTTTCTGCTTTCTCTAAATCCACAGATATATGTGCTGTAAATTTCCCTCAAAGAAATGAAAGTACTTACAGTTATATCTTCTTCTTTTTTTTCAAAAAAAAAAAATCATTCTGCTATGTATTTACCAGAAGGTGTTACCCCTCAATCATTGCATGAGAGTTGGACTGATGTGTTCCTTTAAACTGCCTTAGGGGCTTTCCCTTTTGAGATAGTCTAGCTGGTGTTAACAGCATTTCTTGTTCCTCCTAATGTCATTTTCTGCTGTGAGTCTATACCCAAGCACATGGCCCAAGCTGCAGTGATCCACAAGGAACCAATGAAAGGGCGTGAAAGGTGGTGTGAAAGTGGAACGGGGTCAAATATCATTGAAAAAAAAAAAATGCTGTGGTCGGTCTGTGATGTGACTGGTAACTTTAAAACCACAGATGCTGTTAGATCCTTGCTAATGGCAGGGTGCTATAAAACCACATGACCACTTATTAAAATTATTTCCTATTTAGATTATTTCCTGAATATCCACTTACTATTATGTTCAGACATACATGGTCCGTTTAAAGATTAATACCAAGAAATCGGTGCATTGTGGAATACATAAATGCCTTTAATTTTTTTTTTTTTTTTACTTTTCTTGTGTACCTTGTTTGTCAAATCATATTGGACTCACCACCATGTGGGGAAAAATGATGACTGCAGTGAATACAATCGCAGATGTGTATGAGATCTGAATGGATGTAAGCACAATTTGGGGTCTGTGTCAGATGTATTGTACGTTTCAAGCTCAGTGAGTACAGGAAATATGTGACTGGCGACAACGGTTTCAGGCAAAAGTCGGGAATTTTGAAAATTCGTTTTTTCACTGAATCACATTGCCCATTTCCTAAGCTTTGCATTGATATAAAACACTTGTATTCTTCGGCACCATAAGTGGGCATAGAAAGAGAAATAAAATGCACTTTTTTAGTTGTTAGCCTGACAAAATTACGAGAAAACAGGCTTTGAAGATTCACCTCTTTCTCAAAGACAATGTCCGAGCGGCGATGCGAGGGGAGAATCACCCATCCGTACGATGGTGCCAATCGATGTTAAGCCCCGCCTCTAGCAACCACATCGCCTTCTGATTGGCTCACTGAGAGAGTCAAATTTCCCGGGCACCTTCCTCGGAGCTCAGCGTATGGAGCCGAAAAACAATGCGTTTCGCTCGGGTTTGTTTACCAGTACGTCTTTCAAGATGGCGAATACGATAATTGCTCGTATGACGTACATGTACATGACGTATATGGTTCACGCATTACGCAATGGCATCCACACGCCATGACTGTGTACACATGTAACAGGAGCGGTGGCGAATCCACACATTTACAAATCGTGTTTTCATTGTGGTTGATTTGTCTTTATAATTGGCGACCCTTTTGAAAGCAGAATCGCTTAAATTAAAACAAACAAACACGACTCGTTAGTTTGGCGCGATTTTGACGTGTAGTATTTGAATATAATTGGTCACATGTGACCGCTCCTTTCCTCTTATCTACCTTCCATTGAGTCAGTCTGCTGTCACAATCCTTACTACATGTTCAAGTAGACAAATTTGGGAATATTTAGTTTTCTTTTCACACGATTATGTCATGCTACACGATTTTTGTTTCACTTCCGTTGTCGAACATTGCGGTAGAATAGTTTGGACAAAAAGCCAAACGAAGAGCACGCACTACAGAGCGAGCGTATAAACCACTATAGCAAGAACAATGGAGCATGTAATCGTGCACGCGTGGACAAAGCATTCCCCACACGCTGCAACTGGTGTCTCCGAAAGCCGAATTATGTAAATGTATGCGACGCACCAGCCAATCGCATACGAGACCCTGCGCCGTAGCAACACTGGAGATATTGGCGCGGCGTTCGAAAGAAGCTCGAAACTGACGAGTGCGATCCAACATAGGGTGCTTAAGATTCCATTTTTGATAGGAAAAACTTAGTCTTATGCTATGAAATTTAGTGTAGATGTAGAAAACATATCAAAGATTCGATTTCTGCAAAAAACCTAAATCGACAAAAATAATGGTCAAAATCTTTGTACCCCGCCTAGCAGGGAATTTGCTCTTGCGACTTTTGCCTGAAACCGTTGTCGCGGGTCACATATGTAGTAGGGGTTGCCTGAAACTTTCTACCATTCATTTCAACGCACAATTACTCATATTGTTCATGTGTTAAGAAGAATTAAAATCAAATGCGTATGAGTGTTCATATGTATAAACACAGATATCCATTGTTTGTTGCAGAAATGCACCCAATCAAGTTGCACCACTGTGTAGAACAAAAGGTTTTGTTGTAACACTTTAACACTGTCACTTGCATGATATTTTGTTACTAAAGATGCTAAATGTGGTATAAATCATTCCACAGTTTATTCAAAAAAAGAACATTCACAAGGATTTTAAAAATATTCAACCATTGTTTCATCATTCCAATTCTTCTGCCCCATCTCTGTTTATTCCCTCTTAACTTTCAGTGATAATGAAATTGAATATCATTTTATTCGTTGTTATTATTATACATATCATGTACACTAGACAATCCCAGTAACCCCAGGGAGAGAAGGAAGGAGAAAAAAAAAATTGAAAAAAAAATGTTCATAATTAGATTAACCTTCTCCACTTTCCCATTCTTTGTTTCCACAGACCCAAAGTTACCAAAACAGTCATGGACAACTTCCACGATGTATTCGGCCGCGGTCGCATCATCTGCTGGCTCAACCCACTCCGAAAGAGGCGGGGCCGTAACATCATCGTCTACGCCGATGTTGCGTGAAGAAGGAGGAGGCGGAGCAAGAATGTGCTATTCCAGCAAAGAGAGAGAAAATGAAAGAGAGGGTGGAAAGAGGAAAGTGCTGAAAGACAGGACACTTCCTACACGGAAGATTCGTGAATGAATTTGCATTGGACATCCCAGTTGGTCGTGAATATTCATGCCATGGACTAGTCCACTTTGAGGAAGGGGTAGAACATCCTGAAAGAATAGAAGTGTTTGTTTGTTTCTTCTTTTTTCAGCAAAGAGTGTGGCTCTCATTTGGTAACTCTTATTTCTTTATGTTTCTCCACACTCTTCTTGCTATCTGCTTCAAATGTTGATTTCATTTAAGTAATGGTGTGGATTGCTGAGTATGAGGGAAGATTGGAAAGGGAGAGTATTAAAGAAAAAGAGAGAAAAGACGAGCATTTTCAAGTGCTGTAGGGATGTTGAGAGATGCCGAAGTTGTATCATGCTGCAGCTGACTATTTTGCATTCACTATAGCTCACAATGGCTGTCTTCATCATGCAAACTTGACTCCCAAAATACCAAACTTGTGTATGTTTTAGAAACAAAAAGACAAATTTATGATTTCTCATGAATTTGTATTAAAGAAGGCATTGACTTCCAAAGTTACAGGAAATTTGTGAGAGTATGGTGTGTGGCAGGAATCTTAAGCAGCATCTTAATGGAGGCATCTCTTGAGTGAAGTGGAGTAGTACTAATTTTTCAATAATTGCTGAATAAGTGATGAGATTTTCTCATGAACAGTTGCTGCAACATGATTATAATGATTGCTATTTTGAGGTGATTACCTTCAGAAGCCTGTCAGATGCTTTTTTTCATGAGGAGGGACAATTAAAAACAACTCTCAAGTTAAGATTTTAAGGACATTTGTAAGATGTTCACTTATTTCCAATTATCTGTTCATATTCCATCCATATTGTAGCTCCCTCATTTTTGTTGTTGTTGATGTTGCTTTTATTTTGTTTGTTTTGGGTGTTCTTTTTGTGAATCATCCATTTGGAGGAATAGAAGGTGAAGGTGACAAGAATTGAACTTTACTCCTGCGTCAAAGAAGACTGCAACAAAAGAAATGAAAAGTACTGTTTAAAGTAATTTTTTTTTTTAATTTTGTGGTCTTGATACTACACATGTTATGCTTCCTTTTCAAGAGACCTGCAAGCATTTGCAGCACCACAATTGTATTCAGATCCTAAGAGACAGTCGAAATTGTCTGTCTGCATCAAAGAGAAAAAGAAAAGAATTGTGTCTGGAGTTGCTTAGGGATTAGTATGTTGGAAAAGCTCCAAAAACATGTTTATTTGTTTTGATTATGAAGTGTGAGTGGGTTTGGGTTGATCAAGAGTATAAACAAACCTGCTGTGTAAGGTGGCCTGTATCTATTTCATGAGTTTTTCAACAATGGTGGTAAAGGGGGGGGGGGGGGGATAAAAGGGCAAAAACCAAACAAGACGCTTGAAAAACAGAAATTGTACACATGCTCAAATTTGTCATCAAAGCCCACATAGACAAATGCTAGAAAGTACAGTTGGCTTTCAAACTTACCAAACACAAATTAGAAAAACGGCAATTTCATGATGGTTAATTGTGATGTTCATATAGATTCATTATTTGCTCCACACATTTCATCTGTATTCAAGAACCATCTTCTCAGCAGACAACAACAACAAAATGAGAATAATCATTTGTCAGCCAATTATTATGAGTTGATGGATTTGCATGAAGCTCATTTTTTTTGTGTACAATGGCAATCTGAGGATGTAGGATGTTGTATCCATCGGCATCTTATACCCCTTTCAGTAACTCATGCTTTTTTAGCCAGCTCCTGGCCCGAGATAAATTAGCCCGCACCAAGCAGTAGAAATTGTGTTCAGTAACTATAGCAGAGCCACGCTACTTTTACAATGACCCATTCACGAACTCGGCTACGTAAGGGATAACTTCCATGATGGTAACTGAATTTGCGCTCCGACAGAGGCAAGGCCAGGTACAATTTGTAATTGTGACCTTTGACCGTGCAAGAAATTTTGGCCTGAGCCTAGGGCTGATATCGATCATATACTCTTCCATCGGCACCAGGCCCGAGCCTGACCCGCTGCTGATGCAAGCTTACAGCAGGGCCAAAATAGCCCGAGCCTGGTGCGGGCCACTTTGGACCGACCCATTCATAAACTAAAAATTTTACAACCTAGCTCCAGCCTGGCCCAAGCCAAGAGAGTTACTGGAAGGGGTACAATGTAGCCACTTACTTCCCATGTGTTCACTTTCTTCTAGCTGTAGAATTCTTCTAATATTCAGCAAGTTACCACACACCCACTCACCCACCCACTCACAACCTCTAGGACCATGATTTACAAATTACCTGCTAGATCACCCCAGGAAAGCACAACAATGATCGTTGGCAGTAGACTTTGTGAAGGAAGTCAAGCTTCAAGGTTTAGTTCGCTTGCAAAAACGTTCAGGGATAATTTTACCAAGCCCTCTGTTGATGATGGGTACTTGATGTAGGGCAGTTCCTGCACTTTCTGTCGATGAAAGAGAAGAGAGCGTGCAATATAACAAGAGAAGAAAAAAAAAAAGAAGAAAGAAAAATGAAAGGGAATTTCCCCCAACTTGCATTTTCCTGTGTTGTAGCAAATTATGAGTTCAGGAACTCCATATGTTATGCACATCATATGGTGAATGAATAACAAAAAATGATATAGTGTCATCGTTGTGACCTAGTTTCCATGAGATGTTTTTTACTATTAAACAGCTCTTACTATAGAGCGATTGATCGGAGGGTATAAGCTATTTTGGGAGAAGTGCAGGGTCAAACTCAATAAAACAGTTGGTACTGGAAAAAGCCTGATGAGCGTGGAATCACCAAACAGGAATTTCCGATTAGAAACTTCTTTTAATCGGTTTTGGAGATGATTACATTTCTAGCTGTTGATTGATTTTTTTTTTCATGGGGGGGGGGGCCTTTGTTTTCTTTGCTGTTGTTGATTGATTTGACAAGGAACTTAACCTGAACAATTAGTGTCCCTTGATCTAGTTTTAGTACATGTGAGTGGAAGATTCATACTGTTCTTGAGACTCACATTGCTATGAAGATAAGAGTGGCATATTTTCTCGTCGATACTGATATGAAATAAAAATAACCATGATCCGCTAATAGTATGAGACTCCGCACCACAAAAACTTGAAAATTTGCAAGCATTGATGTTCTGGATTTATTAAATCTTGAAGTTTTCCTGACACTGAGCTTTCAAACAATATGTTTTTTATTTATCTCACTTCATTTCAAACCAACAAACCAACAAACAAAAAATTACCAAAAAAAAACTGTAAATTAAGGGATCCACCACACACATGCAGTTGTTAGAGGGTCGGCTTCTGTGATGTATGGGATTTATCATGCAATTTAAACAAGAAGACACTTCTTCAGTCAGAGAGTGGTAGGCAGTTAGAACAAACTCCTAGAGGATGTCATCCAATCACTAAGACTCCTCACATTTAAAAAGAAATTGTCCAATCTAGGTTACTAATGGGCTGCAAAGCTCCCTAAACCATGTCAAACTTTGCAATCTATCTACATGAAGATGGCGGTGTGGCACTTCAAGGTAAATTTAAGCTGAATTAATTGGTTGATTTAAATGGCTGAGTAGTATGTTTCAGTAAGAAAAAAACAACAACTAGCAAGCGTCCAAACGTTCCTAGACCTTAACCCATTGAGGACGGTTTGATTTTGCTAAAACATGCATTTCCCATAGACACGTGGAATTGCCCGAGTATACTCGGGACTCATCCTCAACGGGTTAAAGATTGAGGCAGGAGGTACACAATGGGTGATTTCAAGTTCGGTGCTAGTGCTAGTGCTAGTGCTAGTGCTAGCCCCGAATAACAGCCTTGAATCGAGCTCCAACACCGACGGTCAGATTAACGAGGCGATACCGATCAAAATTATTGATAACCCAGCACTAGGTGTTGGAATTGCACCACCGCGAAGTCCACGGGAAAAGCGCGACAATAAAAGTGATGGCGGGTGATTACAGTCAAATATTAAAAAGATGTAGCCAAAACTGCTTAGCTTTAGACACAGTAACGAGGAAGACTGATTAAAATGCCACAAATTTGATCTATTCCCCAAAATACAACAATCTTAATTTTGCTCCCAGGCTCAGATTTATATAGCCATGTCTGGAGTGTTCGTCTTCTTTACGTGGGTGACCACTGCATTAGCATAGACTTTGCACATAAAACGTGCATCTATTACGGAAGTGATTACGGGTCTCGCACGGCAACACTAACACCAGCACCGAACTTGAAATGACGAAAATGATAATCCCTAGGGGCTAGTGTTAGTCAATGGAGAAAAAGCACGTAAATCGCTAACACAATCGGCGGAGCTCGGTTCAGCAGACGACATTCAACACCGAGCCCAGCACCAGCAACCGGAAATACGTCATAATTTTGAGGTCAACTCCCAACACCGACGTGATTTCAAGTTCGGTTTTATCGCCGGTGCTAGTGCTGAGATAGCACTAGCACTAGCACTAGCACCGAACTTGAAATCACCCAATTGTAGCTACTAGTAACTCACAGCATATCAGTCCACAAAAGCCCTCAGCGTTGTTTCATGTTCCTTTCAAGCAACTATTTATCCCTTCGTGTGCCAGGTTGGCAAGTATAATATGTGCACAGTGGTAGCCTGGTTCATTGCATGATGATAGGGCCTATCAGCATACAGTCTTTATATATACGTCTCTTGATCCTGGAAGATTGTTTTGTTTGCATCACTGATCCTATTTAGGTAATCTCCTGGGCAGTCCAGTTTTACTTGTCTTTCTCTGTTCAGAAGTCTTTTCCATGGAGAAACGAAATAGGGATTTTTCCTGTTTTTTAGCTGCCTTTTCCAGATAAGTCTGAAAACTGGAGAATGAGCACAATCAAGCATTTCATTCTAAAGTCGGGATCAGAGCTTTGAAAGTTTGCTTCATGACGCTCGGTCCTCAGTTTAGATGGAATGCCTGAGAGAGTATAGGCCTATATGTCTATATCTCAGGTAGATATCATATGACCTCATCCTACACGCTCATAGCTTAGTACTCGCTCTCAGGAATGAGTAGACGAGGTTCGGTGGTGTCACAAAATGCATTGCCTAAGGGGTTAATACAATCATGTGTGTATTAAAGGGATGGTTTAGTATTGGTTTAGTATTGGTTTAGTATTGGTTGAGGTGAGAATTCAGCTTTTAACTTTTTGCAAGATACTTAGAAATTACTGCATGAAATGTTAAAAAGCATACAATTCTACGAGGAATTCAAAATTTATTTGATGAAGATGGGTTCTGAAATGGCTGAGATATCCAAAGCAAGGTACAACTCAGTGATCCCAATAAAAGGTGGGTCCCACCTTTTATTAGGATTGCTTTGTTTTGGATATCTCGGCCAGATGAAAACCGATTTTCATCAAATAAATTTTGAATTCCTCTTAGAATCATATGCTTTTCCATATTTCATAAGAGGTTTCTCATTATCTCAAAAAATAATCCTAAAAAAAACATGGAAACCTCAATCCCCATCTCAACCAAAACTAGTCCATCCCTTTAAGTGCATACAAGAGCTCCAGTACGTACTGCATACCCGCCTGCCTGACTGGCCTGATAAAATTATATGCGATGATGGGACATGAGATGTAACGCTTACGCTCTTGCCCATGCATATGGGGCCCCCATATGCAGTTTTTGCCCCTCAGCAAATTGAGCCTTGACTTGATGACATCATTGGAACCTCCTCTATGAGTACCAGCCATACGAACCTTACCAGTTGATTATCTGACCCCGCAGAGTCCTACCATAATGGTCTAAGACTGTGTTTTTTTATCCTTTTCAACCGATGTCCACTTTGACTCCTCACCAAACCCCCCCCCCAAAAAAAAAAAAAAAAAACGAAAAATGTTTGAGGTCCAGTTAGATCACATATTAATCTTTTCTATTTAATTTTTGACCGACATCGCGGCCAATCTGCGAGAGCTTCACGGCCCTCTAGTTGAGAAGCGCAGGTCTAAGACATGCTTGTCCTCAGACAAAGGCGTCTAACATCAATCTGTCTTTGTGTAGTCACTTTAACCCACTGAAGTCTAGTCCCAAGTATACTCCGGCAGGTGTCTATGGGAAATGCGTGATAAAGCAAGATTGGTCCATCCTCAACGGATTAAATATGCTCTGTACGTATATGTCAGCCCCTCTGCCCACAATGATGGGAGTATCTTCTTTTTGTCTCATCAAATCTGCATAATACCAGTTACCTCTTCGTAACTACATCCTTTTTATACACTTGAAGCAGTGATTCATAAAAGAGTAAAGTATGTGTCAATTATCGGATTTAGATCATTATAAGCAGGCTGCCTGGACTAGAGATGGATCTTGTAATACTCATGACTCATGCAGTCAAAGACGCAATTTTTCCACCAGGCATGGGGAAGCACTCGAAAATACTACCGTGTGTTTTCTTCATACCAAGGTCATAATCATCTGTGATCTGTATGCATGTGAGAACAAAGCTCTCAAAACCATTCCAGCACTTCAGGACTATGGCTTACACAGCATCCTGTGTGAAATGAATCTTTGGGACCATTTACATGTAGATCACCTGCACCCCTTTGTTGAATAGCGATGTAGTGCTCTGCTTCGAGAAAACATCATAAAACAAGTGTATTTTCCAATTATCTTCTTGTTTAACCTGTCGAGGACGGTTTGATTTTGCTACAACATGCATTTCCCATAGACGCTTGGCCGAGTATACTCGGGACTCAACAGGTTAAGGAGTTGAGTGAAAGGTGATCATAATTTGTTTTCCCCCCTTCCTCTCTCTGCTTGTAGTTGTCTCTTTTTTTCTTTTTTCTTTTTTTGTATGAGACTCTTAAGCTTTCTTGTGATTTACTTGCCATGACCATTCTGTTTGGAAGGCTCATTCAGTCAGAGTGATGGCATACCAGTGAGATGAGTGAGATAGGTGTTTGTTTGAATAAGCCTTGGGGCTGTTGTGACACTAAACATGCAAAATACGGAGGGGAAAATCCCTCCGTTTATTTCCTCTTCCCCTATCCAACGTGAACATGCTGATATCAAGAGGAGAAGGGAAGCTTCTTTGCGAAGCTGATCACTTTTTTTTTGGTCATCTCTTCCTTCCCCACATTATAACTCTGTGTGTAGTACGGAGGAGCATCCTCCATGTTATTAAAGCCACTATTTGATATTGGGAGCAGTAATTAAAAAAAAAATGTTTGAATTATCACATTTGAAGCATATGTTCAGTTCAGATGTATCACAAAACCCCCTACCATACAAAAATTTTGCAGTAAAGCCACTAATATAAGGAGATATCACTAATTTTCTCAGTAAACTGTCGTGGTGATGGTTTATTCTAGAAATGGTTTTTGATAAAATTATCATTCACATTTTACCTTCACATTGATCATACTGAATAACAATTTTGTTTTGGTTATTTCTATCCCTAACTCACATTTTAAAACTACTATTTTGAAACACTGAAGCTGTGTTTGTTTTTTGTTTTCGTTGGTTTTTTTTTATCTGCAATTGTTAGCAAGGGGCTTTTAAATAATCAAGAGTTCAGGCACATCACTGTCATAAAGAGAACTTGTAGCATCAAAAAATTTCTGACCGAACGTACTACTGTACTTTCCCCAGCATCAGCTGGTGTGTCCTTTTAAACGATCAAAATACTTCAATCTTGTCCTTCAAACAGACCACTCTATGAAGTTCCTGTACGTAATGTCCAACAAGGTATTGCTACTCTGTCGACGTTCTTCTATCCTTTTTTTTTTCCTCCTTGCCCAGAGTCCGTTAACTGTGAAACCGATGACCATTATTCTAATCACTGTTGTCAAATTGATATCGTGAGTGACGTATTTGCAATTTTTTGACGAGATCAGATGTATTTGTTTTGGATGTTGCAATGTTGTGAAGATGAATCAATCTGTGGTCGGTCATCAAGCCAAGATGTTTGACCTCGCGTACACCACACATTTTTATTGTTAGAGTTACTTGTGACATCACTGTTGTATATAGCATAGCTCGTAATCAACGGCTGGACCATGCTGAAAACTATTATTATCATGAATCAAAGAAATGCAAGCATATGTGAATACTCAATTATGGGTACCTCTTCAACACTTCAGGCACCTTAAACACATTTTTTTTTTTTTGTACTACTCCCATCAGAGATGTTCAGTTAATATTTGGCATAAGAGTGATAATCTGAGGCAAAATTGTGGCTTATATGCTGGTTGTAGTTTGCAATGTTTATGTATTACATGAGCTGGATTAGCACACACATGAAATTTCCCAAATATATGTAATCATTTCCTAATTCTTTTTCAACGTAACATACCTTTTTCCTTTGCTTTTTGCTATGAATTTGAGAGAAGCTGCCAAATTATTCCAGATGTGACAACCTGGATTTAAAAAATGCAAGAAACAAATCAAGCAATCCTGCATTTATGCAGGAGTTCTAGAAGGATGCTGTTAAGTGTTATTTGCACCTGACATATTAAACACTGCAGCATGGGATACCATGAAGTGTGAAGGCAGGTCAAGCTCAGATGTATTCAAAAAGCCCCGTGAAGGACTGCCTGCAACTTTATCACGGATCCGTGTATTGGCATAAAGTACACACACACACACACACACACAGCTGAAGAATTTTAACTGGAGTCAACCTTCAACGAGGAGCTGACGCTTCAATGCACTTATTCGCTGACCAGTGCTATTTCCGGTTTTCGAATTTACCTCGATGGGCAGCGAACGAATGGGGCCACCCTTGAATTCCCTTGCTAGTGAGTCTTTAAAACACAGCAGTGATAAAACAAAGGTAGTAGAGATTTTAATGTTGCTGATGGCTATTAAGGTGACATAGTTCTGGACCAAACTTCATAGCAACTATACTTTACACCTATGGTAATGTATCGTACATTTGTAACTTACCATGATGCTAGCTGATATGGAAACACCTGAAAAGGGGCCAGTGATGATCATCTGTGAACACCACATGAATTTTTGCCATTGAAGGTACTATTACAATAAGTTTCGTCTCCATCACTCTATGAATCAGCAACAAAAATAATTCAAACTCCCTCTTCAGACAAGTGAATTGCCTCCATGTATGTAGTGTAAATCAAGAACGTGTTTGTTTTCAATGTCTGATTTAGTTTATTTTCAAGGTCTATATCCTTGCCTCATCATCATTTTGACTACATTTGTAGTTTGGGATCTTGTGATGATTCCTTTGCACCAGTCCATATTTTTGTACCTGGTGTGTTAACCCACTCCATGCCAAATTCTGAAATCCCCATATATTTAATACACAGGCCACCAGGTTCCAGTAGGAAATGGCTTAATGCTTTTCCTAGTGAGTTGCAATAATGACACTTTCCTAGTACTGTCTTGCAATCTAAAGACTTTGGCATTGCTTTGACGAAGACTTTAGGAATATCTGACCCAGGTTTAGCAGAGGCTGATTTTATTATGACCAAAACATGATATTGAAAGTGGCACATTTTCTTTTCTTTTCTTTTCTTTTTTCAGTGAAATAAGTTGTAGAGATGTCTGTCACTAAAGAAGTAAGAGTGGACACAGATTTGTGAAAAAGAAACACTGTGTGAAAGATCTTGATACTGAATACATTTCTGGGCCCATCTGTGAATATATCATGTGAAAAAACCCTGTTCATGTTTGACCAACAATGTTGTGCAACAATTTCTTGGCCTCTTCTGTTCAGGGAATTCTAGAGGGATTGTACCATCAAACACTACAGCAATTTTAGTACTTGGGATTTTGCTATTGCTTTGTGTTGTTATATATGTATTATATATGTGTATGCGTGCATGTATATATGATATTTGAATATATGTATATATATATATATATATATATATATATATATATATATATATATATATATATATATGTATATGTATATATATATATATGTATATATATATATATATATATATATATATATATATATATATATATATATATATATATATATATATATATATATGTGTGTGTGTGTGTTTGTGTGCGTGTGTGTGTGTGTGTCTGTGCATGGGTTTTTTAAGCTTTCCTTTACAGATACCCCCCAAAAAAAAAAAATTTTCCAAAAGTCCAGTCTTTCTCAATCGGATA
Source organism: Diadema setosum (assembly GCF_964275005.1). Taxonomy (NCBI): domain Eukaryota; kingdom Metazoa; phylum Echinodermata; class Echinoidea; order Diadematoida; family Diadematidae; genus Diadema; species Diadema setosum. The sequence goes on from NC_092697.1 coordinate 5,990,193, forward strand.
TTTGCTCATCAAAATGGCACCTCTCCTTTGACAAATCTCTCGCACGAGCGATCAAACTCGAATGGGCAAAGATTTGGAAAAGGCATGGAAGAGGAATCGGGAGTTCTGCACTCAATATTTATCTAATGAGAGTGTCGAGTGAATCTGTCAGCCCCATATTGTACGTCCTTGGCCTTCATTGGCAATTACAGGGGATTTCTCAACTCTGAAGCAGACGACGTTGTCTGATCCACTATTAGATTAGCCTGAGCCCATTTGGTTTGTTACCATGGTAACCAAAGTGCAATAATCACCACAGAAGGGGAAAGGGAAAAAAAGTGTTGATTTCTTGTTTACAAATAACTGAAGTGTGAATGGCTGTAGTGTGTATCAAGTTCTTCATCCGTGTATTGTGCAAGAATTTTTCCCATGAATTTTAACTTCACCCCATTTTATTTACCACGTATATTTTGTTTTGTTATTGTGGTCTTGTCTCTATGACATTTCATTTGTTTCTGATGGCAATTTCTTTGTTTTCTTCATCAATACTGAGTTTAGATTTGATAATTGTACCTATGATAAGTCAAACACTGAATCGAGCACAAAATAGGATGCTGTGCTAGGAGTGTTATTCTATTGTAGATCTTTATTTGAAAGATCTGACAGAGAGGGGAAAAAAGTCTTACTTGAATAACAGCGCCATCTTGTGTCCAGGAAGCAGGGTTGTTTTGGTCCTTGCATAAAGCCAACAGGAAACCAATAAATGAGACTTGTTTGCATGATGTGAGCAGTATAAAAAAAGTTCATTTACTCTTCACTCAATATAAGAAAAGTTTTCATGGCCTTTCTTCGAGAGCAGAAACCCGTTTGTTTTCAGGCTGATTCAAATGTAACATTGTTTTCCACTCTCTCTCAGACATATCGATCGTTGTTTCCTAGGAAGTACTTTAGATTGAGTGCAGTTGAAATGACTTTATCTCAAGTCAGTCTTGAGCTATAAAGATATATACAAATTATATTTGTAGCAGAGTTGCCAAATCTCCCGGATTGTGCAGGAGGCTTCTGAAAAACTTTAATATTTCTAAATGTCCAGATGGCAGATTAAAACATTCTTCAAGATTCAGGACTCATTTTTGCCAGTTGAGATGCTAGTAACACACAAGTATCTTCCTGATGGCTGTTTGGAATCTCCGTGATGTTGAAAGATGAATGTTGGCAGCCATGTTGTTGTTACGTTAGAAAAATTGTACCATTTGCTTGACATCAGTCCCATGTATTTGCTGTCATGTATTGGCGTGAGAGTTTGACTGCTTAACACTGAAGCAACTCCTATCTTTCATCGTTTCGTCTTCTACTGCTGCGATCCTTGCAGAGAACACGGTCTTGCTATCTTCAGGCTGATGTTCAGGTCAAACGTGTTCCCACTTGCAGAAATGCAGAGGGATCTAATACTAAGTATACAGTAGCCTTCGTAATGCTGAACTCATTGGTAAGAAAAGGACATTCATTCTGTTGGAATATGTTGAAGGAGAACACGTATTTTTTTTTTTAATGAAGACTTGGTACACGTATAAAGTAATGAACGGTATGACAAACATCGTTGTCAAACCGTTGCCCAAAGATACTCGGGACTAGCTTTGGAAGAGTTTACGGAAAATTAAGTCATCCGAAAGCATGCTGATTGAAGGGAACTTAGCAGGACAGTAATAACTTGTGTTCTGTGAATAAGTGTGTGAACTTTGAACTTTGTTCGAGTATGCCCTTGTATATAACCACAACCGTCACTTATACGATGTGCAACGACTGTGATATCCTGTATGAACTATACCATCTGAAACAGATCGGGGTATTTTCTATCCTGTTAGTCATGATATTTGATTCATTTGTGGCACTGATGGAAACACCACCTTGTACTATTTACAGTCCATCTGTCTTGTGATCAATTTCTTCAGGACTTTTGAGGTTTAAACAGTGCCTTGCCCCTAAATGTATCCCAGCGTTTGTTATCTTTTACAGTGTACTATGGCATATACATTATATTTACCATGTTAATTGTGGTTTTGGAAGAAAAATGCTTTGGTACAGTTGTTATTTGTTTTGATTTGTCGTTTGTGTATGTGTTTGTGTATGTGCGTGCGTGTGTTCATGTGTACACATAGGTTGTTTTTGTTCCGTCTTAAGATGATGCTAAGGACACAAATGTATGCAGATGATATTTTTGTTTTTATTGTCTTTCTAGATTCTTCTGTGTATATTTTATGTGACGGAGATTTTAATACATATTGGCATAATTTCTGTTGTTCCAAACTGATGTGATCGAGAATGCAAATACACTTCATATCTACCATAGACTTGTGCAGTTTCTTTTTTTCCAAGTATGGCGGATATGTTTGCCCCCACACCTCACCCCACCGAAATGACAAGAAAGTGTGTGCAGCTAGTGGAAACCACGAAAATAGGACAGAAGTACCACCAAAAACAAAATCAATTTTGAGTTCATGATCATAACAATGACCAAACACACGAACAAACAAAAAACCCGCTCCAATTAAAATGACGTTTATGAACGAACGCAAGAAAACTTTTCTCCCCACATTGTTAATAAGGAGGAGGGGGAAGCTGATGTGGTGTCATGATTTGTTCGTGAGGGAACTCTTGCTCGTTAGAATCCCCCCCCCCCCACGTCCATCTTGTAATGTCACTGTCTGAATGGTGTTAGAGGACACTTTTTGTAATTCTCAACTTTACTATACCCAACTTAAGTCTTTACTTTTAATATCGGAGGCGGGAATAGCCTCAAGCCTGTACTATCCTTGTGTAATATTCTCCTTTTGCACAGTCAACAAGTTTACACACACCACACACGCACACACACATACACACACACACAAACACACTCCATACATACCCTGAACACATGTACCACACACACACACACACACACAAACAAACACATACAAACACAAAATGCATGAATTGGCGTCACAATCGATGCGGGACAAGCACACAGTAACATATAGCCACCTGTTCTAATATGGAAAAAAAAGAAATGATTCCATTCTTTATTTGTTGTCTAGACAAGGAGAAAGCTTGTATCGCAGCTTAAAATGATACTTTACGCCATCTCATACAGTACACTGTGACCTTTACGCCGATATTGTGTCGAACGTCTCAAATGAGATACCATCCGAATGTGCTGTCCCGTCCAATGTCTCGACGCCACAGTGTGACTTTGACGTGTCTTTCAGAATTAGTTTATAGAAGAAGAAGAGGGGAGTTTGTAGGAAGAAGGAGAAGAAAATGAAGAAGAAGAAGAATTAGAACTGAAATGGCGGGGAGGGAAACAAAATCTGTTTTGAGTCATCTTAGACACACATGATCACGTGACGTTCTTAATGATAGCATGATGGGTTCTCTTGCAAGACCCTGGGATTAGTGTGTTCAGCCATGCCGGAACTAGTGGAATGTTCACATCAAACGGAAACGACGTTCCCGTGATATTGATTGTACAAATTCCTCCATATCGGGACACCATTATGAACAGCTTATCTGACGATGATTATTTTGTGCATATAAAAGATCAAAAGAATAGCGTCAATTTTCTGAAGCGCCACCTTTGTCGGTTTGGAACGTTAAAAAAAACGCATTAAACGCATTTAATGTCGTTTTGGTATTGTGCGTTCCTAACATGATTTGTTATTGAATTGGCTGAATGAAGTGAGGTAACAGCCTCGTTGTATTCAACACTAGTGCATTGTTATATTTTAGATTACCTTGATAATGCTGGCTTCATGAAGTTGCATAACATTCACGTTATATTCCACGCCCGTACAATAAATAAAATGTGTGATTGCATTGGCGTACTGAAATGACGATAACATTCGCGTTATATTGCACACTACAGTGCAATAGAATTGCGTGAATCGATTCTTGCATTTGGGAATTTTAGGTACAGAAGAAGAAGAAGAAGAAGGGTGTTATTAGCAAATAAAGTTATACAGCTGTATTAAAGGATATTACACCTCCAATCGTCTATAGATTATGTATTGCATTCAAGATCCCGAAACGAATGTTGGAACATGTTTATGCGACCCTATACTATACACCCAAGCGAAGTTTTCCGGGGCCCAAGGCTACAAAGAGCACTTTTAACTTCCCTATTTTTGTTTTTACCACTATTTCTGAGATTGTGGCACACTTTTACAGGAAACCAAAGTCTCTACATGGCGCCGTTATATGTAAGTTCTTCCTCTACGGTGGCAATTCGGGGACGTTTGTGCGTGTATATATATACACATATATACATATATGAATCATATATATATATATATATATATATATATATATATATATATATATATATACATATATATATATATATATATATATATATATATATATATATATATACATATATATGTATATACATACATGTATATGTATATACATAACGTATATGAATTATATATATATATATACATATATATATATATAATATATATATATATATATATATATATATATATATATATATAATATACTGTTTGCATGTATGATTTCATGAATACGATTATGAATATATGAGTTTCTGTATGTATGATCTATGTATGTACATTTGCGTGCTTGATTCATGCATTCTATGTATTTATGACTTTGTTCGGATTCCGATTTATATCGTTTATTGCGACACATACCGCCACGACCAATGATAAGAAGGCTGAAAGCTTCACGAATACTAAAGTGCGGGAAATGCACGTTCTTTCTGATGTATCTACCCACATTTTATTCGCTCATATTCATATGTAGAGACTATGCCTATTCATTCACAAATAAATCACATAATTTCTTCTAAATCTATCTTCATTCATTCATTCATTCATTCATTCATTCATTCATTCATTCATTCATTCATCCATCCATCCATTCATTCATTCATCAATTCATTCATTCATTCATTCATTCAACCATCCATCCATCCATCCATGCATTCATTCGTTCGTTCATTCGTTCATTTATTCATTCATTCATTCGTTCGTTCATTCATTCGTTCGTTCATTCATTCATTCATTCATTCATTCATTCATTTGTTCGTTCATTCATTCGCTCATTCATTTTTATTTTCGTTCTAAACACTGTTATTTTCTTTATTTTATCATAGTATCAGTATAGAAGTACAATGATTACTGTGTATGTGCCGATTCCTGTACATTTTTTGAGAGCCTCCAATTTCACCTCAAGTGGATGCATCTCAAGTATGTTGTCTTTTCTCTCAATACTTTCGTATAAACTGACACCTGTGCATCACGGTTTACCTGCCTGAAGGTCGCTTTAACAGAGGTGTTATTGCAACGCCCTTTATACTCTCCTAGATTTCTTCATCGCAATCCACTGAATACACGGATACACTCTTGGGCATCTGTCCTAATACCACAAACACGCAACACTAGGCCTTCTTAGTTTTATCATGAGCTTTCTGTCGCTTTTGTGTGTTTTTTGTAAGTAGCAGAAACGAACATCCTTGTTCAATGGAAACGGATACTCCAATCACAAACTGTTTTTGCGATCGCTTTTTAGAGAGTGCCATGTGATGATTGGCTGTTAAAACCTGAGAAATAGTTTCAAACAATGCGAGGACAGGAGATTCCGGAAAGCGCATTGGTCAGTGTAGGTGCGTGCGTGTTGTGTACGTGAAGGCCGTAGAGTTAGATCCTCTCCAAAACTCGAGAAACATACCGTACTTATGTCTTCAAAACCTCGATAAAACCGTATCCTTGTTTCGAGGAGTCCCCTCTCTCCCCTCCCCCCCCCCCTCTCCCTCTCTATCCATTTATCTATCTGTCTATACATACCTCTATCTCTATCTATCTATCTCTTGTAGTGGGAACACTTCAATAAAGCGAATAGGGCGTCTAGACTTCTAAACAAGAGACCCTCGTTCTAAATGCTGCCCTCGGAAAAGATGTTTTACCCATCTCTGACCGAAGTGCATAAATGGGTACCTGGTAATGCCATCTCAGAGTAATGATGATTTGGTTACTACAGTACAATCTTTTCATCCCTGAAGTCACCACTGATATAGATTATTGCAAGAGAACAAAATCTTGATGCGATTATAATAATGATAATAGTAATATGGTCTTATTCATCCAGGGTAGCCTCTCCATGGTTGCCACTGCTCTACCAGAGGGCCCTGCCATTATCATTACCCTAGCGTTGTCGGGTTCCTATTTACACTCCTGGGTCAAGGTGGACGTGGTGGGCTAAAACATCTTGTCCAATTACGTAACCACTGGGTAGGATTCGAACTCGGGTCTTCGGAATTGGGAGTCAGGACACCATATATAAGGATGCATGGTTATTTTTTTTTTTTCTCATTTGAACTCTTCAATTTTCTCGTGTCAAAAACGTAAAGTGTGACGATTTATGTGTAGTTCAATACCCCCGATGCTTGAGAGGTGATGGCAGGATTACCTAATCTAATTATCTAATTATCTGTTATTATTTGTTCCTGCTGCTAAGATCATTGTTTCGTAGAAACTTGTGAAATTTTGAAATTCCATCATTTCCCTATCTATGTTCCATACTGATGATTCCAAGCTTTGCGTGTTCAATTTTTATGCTCTCTGTTGAAGCCAACTTGGACATTGTCGTGAACTTGAAAAGGTAGATATAAGAGAAGCGTGAGAAAAAGATAATTATGAATTGACAAAAGCCATTTTTTTAAATCAATACTAATGAAGGAACTACCATTTGATATGTAATCGCTGAAACCTGTACCTCTCTTTTGTAATTCTAGTATTTTTGGTTAGATTTCGTGACTGCCGTCGGCGGTTTTGCTTTGGCATGGTTATTTTCATTAAAAGCCCGACTTAGTGTCAAATTTCCGACTTGGTGGATGTTAAGACATCAACCTGAAGATAAAAATGTTTGTGCTTCAAAACATTTTGATGTTTTAAAAGTTGGACAGGCAGCTGTTATGGTATCAAATTTATGAATCATAAACTAGCCGTACTTTTCATAATATTCGACCAAAATCACCTTAGTCAGTTAGTTTGATATTTTTTTTTTTTTTGCTTTCTCAACTTGGCTGATTTTGCTGAAATGGATTTAATGAGAAATTTGAGATTATTCCAAAGTTTTGAACGTCTGATGTGTCAACTATAATACATCCCCTCCTTCTTTCAAAATCTAAGAGTGATTTGAATTCGAAATATTTCGCGCTTTCGTGAAACAATGATATTATTGTATATATTTTGAATGAACATGATTACTTAATACTCCTTGTCTCTTGCGTTAATGACTGTGTGTGGACTTCAGAAATATTCTCTAAATACAGAATTGTTGAAATGAAAGATTTGTATTTGTTTCAGTCGGGACATTTCATATTCAATTACAATAATAACAGACTCCCACGCATATATCTTTAACTCCATGTTTCCGAGAAGCAGATCTTTTCATAGGTATCCTTGTTGGCAGTCGAATGATTTGTATTAGGTCAAAATATATTCATATACACAAACCCTAGATTTTTGAACTCTCTATCATAGACTGGCAAATAAGAAACGCTCGCTCACTGTATTCTTTTAAGTTAAGTTAAAACTTTTCCTTTTTTAGTCCTACCGAGGCAGTGTTCTAACTGATCCATAACAAAAAGAAATTTTAATTCCAATATCATAAAGGCAATTCAGATGGCAATTCAGATAATGAAATGCATACTTTATTTCATCAGAACCTTCACCAGATCTTACAGCTGTATCTAAATCACCAGATATTCCGAGCCACTTTCTTGATCTTTCTCGTTCCGATTCCTCAGTCGCATGTAAAAAAAAAAAAACATTTTACAGTCATGTCATGTTGTTATGTGTGTTTTTTTTTTTAATTTGTTGTCGTTTTTCTGTCCTGTTTGTCCTATAATGTCTGTTTTGATTTACTTCATATTTTACTTTAAGCAATTAGGAAAGAAAGTTTATGCGTGGATTGCATGAGGTGTCGACAGTATACAAGCATTGCTTTTTAGTGGACCCCTCGGGGTTTGTTTGTTTGTTTTTTTCCAGAACATAGGTAATGTAATAAGTTTGGTTTGAAACTATAAATGATTTCAATTTGTTTATTACATCTGATTTTCATCTTTCAGTCAACCAGCATGTCTACTGAAGATCATTTTTGATTTCTTATTCTATGCTCTGTGGGAAAAAAAAAAACCATGAAAATAAATTGAATTGATTGAACCTTTTGATTTTTTTTTCTTTTGCTTAATAGGATAATTTATAATATACAGTTGGAAAGCTGGAAACCAAAAATCAAGATCTTTTAAAAGCAATGTTCAACAAAATATGGGTTTGTAAGTTATGGAAATGGGCCATACTTCAAAAGGCCTCATTTTTCAATCTGGTCTCTTTGTCATAGTTTTGGCGTTGTATTTGATGTTGAGCATTCTATTTTTATTAAGTATGTTTGTTCACGTGTTCGTCTTTCTGTTTGTGACATGACGTGAATGTAGTTCCTCTTCATGCCAAAGTTGTCTGCAATATAGCTGATAACAGGAATACAAACAGACAAACAGAATGGCAAAGGTTTCATCAAAATCGGAAATGAAATCAGAGAGTTACAGAATTGTAAAGTTTTGCATGTTTTCACAAAACAATGGTTATTAGTAGCAGTGACAATATGCAAAATATGTTAGGAGATATTGTCATTATTAATAATCATTATTGTCATTAGTAATAATCTCCATAACACCTATATGCACACCTCGTCTCTAAATTTCGTGATTTAACATGAAATAGAGTAGAAAAACATGTAGTCATGGTAGTGGTGATCTGTCCTTTGTATCATTGTGCGATGCAATAACTATACTATACAGCAATATTGACTTCTAGAGAGTATAAAGGCTTTTAGCCGCGCGTTAAATCGTCTTCTGATTTTGTAATTGGAGTACAATCCGACCTCTAATATTATATCCGGACATGTCGGGACCGGCGCTTATCCGGATAACGAATTTGGCCGGATATGGGAGACTATGTTTAACAGCTGCCTACCCATTGGTAGCTACATTATATTATAACCTATTGCAGGTACCTAGCGTACGCTGAAACTCTTTCTTTGCTAACAGCGCAAAATTTTGGGGTAATGAATGTCTAAGTGAATGTCTGAATGCATTATACTATTTTAGATGAAAATTTGATGTGAATGTATATTAACTATGTTGGAAATAATATGTAATTCATGTGAGTCTGTGTATTAATTTTGTTTGAGTTTGAAATCCCCCTTTCCCCCGTAATTCAAAAAAAAAAAATCACGGCGACATCATGGCGATAATAGAGAGATCCGGATAAAGGGAGACCGGATAATAGAGGCCGGACAGTATTGTGAGTTGATATTACGTCATCCCCTTTGTATACAACGTAATTGTGACCGACATCACTAATCGATGAAAATGTGTACAAAGTAAAGTATACATACCTCAAAAAAAATGTACTTTAAAGCAGAATGGCAGTCAAATATATACGTGAATTGAAAGAATGCAGCAATATTTGTAGAACACAACAATGAAAGGAGAAAAATCAGACAATACTTTCAGAAGTTACGAATTTTCAAAGTGTTCGCTCGTTGGTGCAGTCATCGCTGGATAAGACGACAATTTCACTTTGTGACGTCATGTGTGGACTATGCAATATAATAAAAACATAACGAAAACTCCAAGTATCTTCATTTTTCTACCATAATGCCAGAGCACTTGACTTCCCCTTTTCAGAAAACATGGGAAATGCATTATTACCCAAGGTGCCAAACATTATGTCAGGAACAAGTTGAGGTAATGTGTACTTTTCATAGAAAAAAAAAATTTTTGTGGAATTCTGTCGTTGTACATGGTTACGCGACGTCACGAACTGGTAGTTTTCTAGTCAAGCGACGGCTGCTCCGAAAAAAAATCATAACTCTTCGACGAATTGTCCGATTTTCCTCAAACTTTCACTGATGTGTTAACTAGCTGCATTCACTCAACCCACATACCTTGGGTTTCATTTCCCCCTAACGTACGCCCGAGTCTACGAAATGTCTACCATTTAGCCCCTAATGAAGTTACCTTGAACATGATACGGAATTGTACTTTAACCACGAGAATTCCATGATCATTGGGGGAAAAAAAAAAACTCGAACGTCAGGAACTATGGAGTAATTAACCAAATACTTCCTCCGCAGCGAAACACAAGGTGCCGACTGTTCAATTCGTTTGCCATCTTGCATCACAGTTACTCCATACCTTCCGTTTTCCCCCTTTTTGTCCCCTTTTTCCGCGGAAAAGAAAAAGAACAAAAAGAGTGTGAATGGTTAGGTGAGTTGTTTATTAGGCATGCTAAATATGCAAGTGTATTCTCCAAAGCTCGTCATTATGATAGTGACAGATGCTTGTGTGTGCCTGTCTCTTTTGACACATCGCGTAAACAAGAGCAACGTGTAAATGCGGAATAACGTTTTTTTTTTTCACTTCCGCACGTATCATACATCCCAGTTTATGCGTGCATGTGTACCTGCCGGCCAAAATAGCAAATGTGTAGGCCCAACTCGTTTCTCCTGACTTTTTTGATGAGAACTTGATTTCCTTTGCTTCGGCGGATGCGGTATAACTATTTATGTTTTCCATAATAATCCTAGCCCAGTCGTAGATAATGTGTATGTGTGGTTTATGCTGTTTTTTCCCATTAGAACATGTGAAATTCAACAGCCGCGCAAAGGAAATAGAGAATAGGGGTACCCTTTGACAACTGTTTCAAAAGATTTAAAGTTTCACTTAAGCTGCGTCATAGTTCATTAATGCATTTTAGTGCAGTCTAGCTGTCTTTCGATATTGCATCTGATTGCACTATTGTTGGCGTAGTTTTCAAGTGTAGAGGAATGAACGACTCTGTTATTATTCGCTGTGCAAAGTTTGAAGCATTATCAATCTTGATCCACAGATTTTTCACCTCAAGCAAGTTCGTCGGAAGTGGGGGGGGGGGGGGGGGGGCAGAGGGGGCACTTGCCCCGCCCCCCCCCCCCCCCCATAAATCTTACACTATAACATAGATGTGCCCCTGTCGAGATTTTGGGGATCATGCTAATCTAATGCCAGGGTACAAAAGCGATTTGTTCAGACATAATTATTTTCCATCAAACAGAGAGGGAAACATGCTCAGCAGATTTAATCTCTTCAATTTCCCTTGCTTGCAGTTCCGTGTTTTCACCGGAGAAGACAAAGCGGTGTCTCGAGTTACCTCCGGTACAAAATAAAACACATGATGCACTTTTGAAAGATTTCCTCTTTACCACAGATAGATCTCACAGTTAAGATCGTGGCTGTTCTCATTTGTTATTTTTATTGTTCAAAGGCGCGAGAAGTTATAGGCAAGACAGTGAAGGTAGCTGGAATAACCTAGCTCTTCCTGAAGTTGTCGGTCGTTGTTATTCTCATAGCACTGTATGAGAACATCCGGAGGAGGGTAATGGGGGAAAGCTCCGGACTAGGGTCGCATTTCGACGAATATCCCCGGGATCTTCGCGGCCGGGGAAGTCGGGCTCGAATTTTACCTCTCCGTTTCCTTTTCTGATGATGAGAGCTCTTTCGCGCATTAGCTATTTGGGATGTTGGTGCGCTTACAGTACTTTCAATTTTCCGCAACATCATGTTTTCATGGGTGGTTTTGGGTTGTTGTTGATTTTTTTTTTTGTTTCTTGTCTAATTCTTTTCTCCTCCTCTCACACGGGTTTTGACAGATTAATTCAGCATGTTACACACCACTCTTAAAAGCAAAACGTGGAGAAATGTAGTGATATTTCGATGATACTGTCTTTGTTTCTCATGAACTCTCCTCCGCCACATTTAGATTACTTCTAGATGTATGTCTCTGCAATACGTCTGTCTGTCTGTCCTCTCTGCTCTCCTGTCCTTGGCTTCTTATCTCTTTTCTCTTTCTTTCTCTTCTTATTTTCTCGCTCTCCCTCTCTCTCCCCTCTTTCTATCAATATATTTATCTACCCTCTATTAATCTCTATCTATCTATCTATCTATCTATCTATCTACCTATCTTTCTGTCTACCTATCTACCTATCTATCTATCTATCTATCTATCTACCTATCTTTCTGTCTACCGATCTACCTATCTATCTATCTATCTATCTATATATATATATATCAATTTATCTTTATATCTATCTACATCTATCTATTAATATATCTATCTATCTGTCTACCTACCTACCTACCTATCTATCTATCTACCTACCTATCTGTCTACCTATCCATTTACCTATCTATCTATCTACCTATCTACATACCTATCTATCTATCTATCTATCTATCTATCTATCTATCTATCTATCTATCTATCTATCCATCTCCCTATCCCCCTCTACGTCACTTTATTCCCCTTCATCTCTATCCGTTATGCGCATTTTCCTCGCTCCCTCTTTCCCTCGTTTCTTTCCTCTCTGTATATACCTATATAGTCTTTTGGTCTCGTCTGTTTGACTTAATCTCTTTCCCCCATCATTTTCCCTCTTTTTAAAGTCACTCTGTCTCTTTCACTGTGACAAGACCGCTAAAAAGTCCTCAACCCGCTGGCCGAAAGTCGAAGTTTGCCAGAGAAACCCAGGTCGAACTGCTAGGAGCGCGCCCTGCTGGAGATTCCCGTTCGATTCACGCGTTCTCCGTCTTCCACGTTCACTAAAGGCGAGCCCTGCGGTACTCTGTGCCTAGAGTTCCCCACGAGAGTCCCAACGACTTTCCGCTGAGAGTTAATCTTGTTCTCGTGCTTCCCCACAATATTTCCTGATCTCCAGCTGAGATTACCATCAACCTTTCCTTAGTTTCTTACTTTCTCAAACTTTTCTCTGTCTCGCTAAATTACTCACATTTGGCGGCTTACAGCCATTTCTTGTAGTATTCCCCTGTCTGGACTTGGCATGTGGGACCACACTATATGATTACGATCGCAATTACTGCAAACTGGACGTGAGAAGCTTAATGCCTTCAACAATTTTACAGTCACAATGCCTAATTGTATAAACGGAGAATATGTCAGTTCAATTTCTCCCTACTTCAGTTTTCCCCGTCAGTTTTGTGCCATCCGTCTGACCTTATGCACCATGATTGTCACGGCGGGAAAACTTCGTCGTCACCACAAAAGTGAGGAGTCTTGCTCAACCTGTCATCCCCTGACAAAGAATAAAACGCAAATAACGAGAAAATGGAAATGTGAAGAACGAAATCGTCAATGAATTAACGGAATGCATGAATGAGCGAGTGGATAGCCGATAAAATTAGATTAGAGAGTCTTGATCGGAGAATGTGAATAACACATGGTTATTTGAGACATAACTCTATCCCTCGGAGATGGGTGACAGTAAAGTAGTTCAATTGACTATCAATAGTGAGCTAAACCTCAAAACACTTTCCACAATTTTATAGATCAAAACCACTCAAAATGCTTATTGGATGACCAGTTTTACACACAAAAAAAAAAGTTGACACGAAAGTACTCATGGTTTCGGTATCGTTGTTCCTATTTCTACACCTCATTTAAAATTGCGTTCTTTCTAAGAAATTGTTAGCATTTACATTAGTCACATAATAATATTTTCTTTTCTGAAGTATTCATTGAGCAAGTTGATGATTTACAAGCTCTTTCCAAAATTAAGGTGACGATATTTCTGAAACGTCTCGAAATTGGAAAAAAGAATTCAATTACACTTTATGTGTTTGCATTAAGAAGGAAAAAGTAAATTGTAAAGAAGTCAAACCCAGTCTTCATGATAATGTAGGAACTAGATATGATTCAATTGTAAAAAACTAGGAAAGACGTAGATATAAAGATTGATACAGGATAAAAGCAACGACAAAAACAAACGCAGAGTGAATGTTAATTGTATATAGCTAGAATAAGAACGATGGGCAAGATACATCTGGTGTGCATATGGATATGACATGATATAGACACTTCTCTTGATTTACTCTATTCTTACCAGAATAATATTGATGTTTCGTTGTTATTTTAACCGCTTGGGTAGTCCGCGATCATTATTGGGGGGGGGGGGAGAAGAAAGGATTCATGGCTCGTACAATTGACCAATGTTCTTGATCAGAAAGTCTTGTTCAACAATATAATTCATGTAATAGCTAAATGTACTTTCAAAAAGTCAAGTGTCAAGTCACATCGTGCATGATTCAATACATTTAGGAATGAGTGCACATTTTTTTTTTCTTGTCATCGCTATAAATAGAAGTCGACAACCACTTTTATTAGCATCATCTCCTTGGATTACTTCCTGAAAGTGTAGGGCCTCTTTCAGTTAATCATGAATTATGATTTGGTCTCTGATAAAGTAACTATCAATTATCATTATGATTTTTTTTTTTTAATCTGCGTTGCCATCAGAAATCATGTAGAATACAATGCCATTGACTGCTGGTTTTGTTCATCAAATTAGAGCGTTATCACGAAAGTGTGTGTCTTAAAAAAAAACCGTCTCAACTCTCCCGTCTCCCGTCTATTTTTTGTTGTTTTTTGTGTCCAGTTTTGTCAATCTATTGTCAGTTTTAGTCGGTTCATCGGTCACCTTGCTGAACCTGTACCTGGGCCCAAGGATGACCTTTTACACCTTCATTCGTGCTAACATTAAGCCAAGAAAAAAATGGTTTGACTTTATACGTCGACAAAATAATCATTCTAAAGGCTGAGAAGATTGAAAATGTCAAGATCGGTCTGATGGATTTGGGAAAGACTAGATGAGGTAATGATAGACGAGGATATTGACCCTGTCTTCTCAAAAAAAGTATATCTAGTTTGAGAAATAGATATAATAGAAAATCATGCGGTAACTATGTAATTATGCCTAAACCCACTCGGCTTCGCCTCGTGGGTTAAGCATTCCATAGTTACCTTATGCACACAATTCCGAGTGACGCACTCAGACCTGTGCGTCATGTATACTGACACATGACATGGATTGTAACCGTCATCCTCCAAAAGTCGAGCCTTATTTTGCGTGTCGATATTGGAGAACCTAGAGCCATAAGATTAGATGAAAACAAATTAATAATTTAATGATTACATGATACATCAACTTGATAACAAGGTGATATGGGGTATTTACTTCATACTCTCATTTAGTGTGTTGACGCCACTCATTGAACGCTTGAATAAACATAATTAAAAGCATTTCATATTTTCAGGTACGAAAATCACGCACCTATACATAATATCTAAGCTATAGCAAGCCCCATCAGGGTTATAACAAACGCGTTGATACATTTTCCACGGTATTGTCATACCACCCATTTTAGGATTAATTTTGAGAGTCCTGATGTTCAGGTTATGAGGGCTCGAGGCTTTTGATGAAGTATTTTCTTCGGGGCGGCAATCCATTTTCTATAAAAGCGGAAGGAAGTGACATATAGGTGAAAGTGGATGTCCCTGTCAATATCTTAAAGTCATCCACTCTGCAGTGTGATTGATCTTCAGACCCTGGATGATACACTACAAATGGAGGAAGAAGGAGGAGGAGGGGGAAAGAGGAGGAGGAGGAGGAGGAGGAGGAGGAGGAGGAGGAGGAGGAGGGGGAGGAAGAGGAGAAGGAAAAGGAGGAGGAGGAGGGGAGGAGGAGGGGAAGAGAAGGAGGAGGACATGGAGGAGGAGGAGGAAAAGGAGGGTGAGGGGAGGAGGAGGAGGAAAGGAAAAGGAGGAGGAGGAGGAAGAGGAGGAGGAGGAGAAGAGGAAGAGGAGGAAAAGAAAAAGAAGAAGAAGAGGGAGAAAAAGGGGACGAATAATAATAATGATAATAATAATAATAATAATAATAATAATAATAATAATAATAATAATAACAACAACAACAACAACAACAACAATAAAGTCTTCTTAATCCAGGGAAGCCTCTTCAGTGTTGCCACTGCTCTACCAGAGGGCCCTGCCATTGTTATAACTCTAGAGTTGCCAGGTACCCATTTATACACTTGGGTCGAGAGGGACATGTTGGGTGAAACATCTTGTCCGAGGAGGTAAGCACTGGGCGGGATTCGAACTCGGCTCCTCCGATTGGTAATTGGAAGTCTTATCCACTATGTTACAGCGCCTCCAAGAAGAAGAAGAAGACCATCTTTTCTTCCGTTCAGCAAGTTCAGGCTTCAAAGCTAATATCTGCTGGATCAGTACTTGCAATTAATTTGTTATCATTTCATTTTCCCCCTCAAGTGTTTCTTTGCACAATAATGTCTGGTGCGCAACTTTGTTCCCAGCATCTGTTCTATTTAGTCTGTCACGGCTGGCTGGGGATGCATAAAGATACATGAGAATACTGGATCTCATGAAATGAAAAACGCAGTCCAGATAAACTCGCTTTATGTTCAATACGTACTTTCACACCCCCCCCCCCAAAAAAAAAAATGTATATAGATAGATAGATAAATAGATAGATAAAAAGATAGATAGATAGATAGATAGATAGAAAAAAAAGGGGCTTAAAAAGGGGTATATGCCTATTAGAGAACCGTGCGTGCAATGAGATGAGAGATAGATAGATAGATAGATAGATAGATAGATAGATAGATAGATAGATAGATAGATAGATAGATAGATGGATAGATAGATAGAAAGATAGATAGATAAGATAGAAAGACAGGTATATGGATAGAACAGGATAGATAGATAGATAGATAGATAGATAGATAGATAGATAGATAGATAGATAGATAGATAGATAATGTGATGAGGATATTCATGATGCTTGTGTGCAAGCAGATTGATAAAAACCTGAGAAACGTCCGTTTGAGGGAAATTCATCAAACCTATAAAAGAAAAATCAGGCGTCAGGCGTCCTAATCAACGGTGATCATCACAAAACAGAAATCACGATCACGGACCTCACGGACCTACACGTATGATAATAATTTCGTCATTCATCCCACTTTTGACACCCAGTGACCATGAGTTTCGTCTGTTCACTTTCAAGGTTTTGCTCTTATTTTTTCCCCATCCTTCTTCTTCTAGAGGGTGGATTTAAATTCAACCCTGGGAGATGACACAAAGTTGACAAATTTGAACAAATGGCGGATATTTTGACGGTGTTTTTTTCATGTTTCTCTCAAGGTCTCCATGCATTATAGGTGCCAAAAATATATAGACCTACACATTCCCAGGGAACGCATTTACCTTCCTTGTCACTCTCCCTTTTCCTTTATTGTTTCCTCGTGTTTCATTTTTTTTTCTTTGTCTTGGGGGCGGGGGATAAGGTTTGGGGTGGGGGAGGGAAGTGAATCTTCGTCAGAATGATATTCAACCATGATTATACCCGGGGATCAACTATGCGCTTCTGTGCCGTTGTTAGCGATACAGAATGTCATTTACACGTTCCATTGGAAGCGGGTGAATAGATAAAAAGGGGGAAATTAATCATTAGTGTTTGTTTACAACGACCTTGGGATGACTCAATCAATTCCCTTGTGAAAGGGTAAAGTAATCGATTTCGCACAAATTTTACAAAAATTAAAGGTAGAATGTCAATTGAAAATGCGCAGTCACATACATAAAGTTTGTACATGGACATCGTAGTGGTTTGATTTGAAAAGTAAGTGGGAGTTTGTTGTTTTTACTTTTCATTTTGAAGGAGCATAGGTCGATTATCGTTCGAACTGTTTTCACATTCTCATATAGTCATATCAAATTTACATTTTTTCAGTTTCTTTGTATTGCTTTGGATAAATGAAACTCAATCATTTCGAATCTGCGAGCACACCTATTAAGTAGCATTTGTAACCCCCCTCCTGCATCAAAACTTAGGGAAGGGTTTTTTTTTTTTTTAAAGTATCCATGTATTACTCTATCTCTTTTTACCTAGTGTTATATTCAGAAGTCACAAAGGTAGGACAGACATCAAACAAGAGGAAGGTTCGTTATCGCGAAGGTACGTTGATCCGAAAATGACATAAAGGTTCGTTATTCCGAATGTTCGTTGATCCAACGATGAAAAAAGTGCGTTATTCTAAAGACGTGTTCATCCAAAAACGTAATAAGGCTCGTTAGTGCGCTCGTTAGTGTAAAAGAAGAAACTATATTCTTGACAGTTACACCATCTATATTCTTTGCATGATTGGATTTCAGAAATGTATTCGGTTTTTTTCTTGTTCGAAAAGGAAATATCAGTTTCAGTATCAGTTTCTCCTTCCTCTCCCTCTCAATCTATCTATCTATCTATCTATCTATCTATCTATCTATCTCTCTTGTTCTATCCATATACCTGTCCTTCTATCTTTCAATACATCTATTTACCCAGCTATCTATATACAGCTCTCTCTATCTATCTATCTATCTATCTATCTATCTATCCTGTTCTATCCATATACCTGTCTTTCTATCTTATCTATCTATCTATCTATCTATCTATCTATCTATCTATCTATCTATCTATCTATTTATCTATCTATCTATCTATCTCTCATCTCATTGCACGCACGGTTCTCTAATAGGCATATACCCCTTTTTAAGCAGCTATTATCTTCGCGCGGTCTTCCGGGGAAGAGCTCGTCCGCTGTGCCGTCAGCACCCCGCATCGTGACTGAGCGGGAGTGCAGGGAGACGGGACAGTGGTTGGAGCGGTCGGAGTGGCTAATTGGGAAGTCGTCAGAGCGACACGTTCGGGTTCTTCTACCGAACCCAGTTTCCTGAACCTAATTATGACGTCACTTCCGCTCATGAAATCTAAGCGATGCTCTCGCCCCAGGTCCATAATGATATCCCTAACACTTCACGTTGTGATCACACAGCTGTATTGTCTTTGACTTGTATTCATTGCATTATTCTTTCGAGTTGCTGTGCGGCGAATCCATTAAAAAAAAAACAACGATTGGCCTTGAACTTGACTTTCATAAATCCTTGGATCCCGATTATGTTGACCTCAACTGTAAAATCACATCACATCACAAACATGACATCGCTGTATAAGGCACTGTTAATAATGTTTCCATTTGGGAGGATCGCACGTACATGGTACAAGGGAAACTTTAAAACAAACAAAATTGACAGACAAACTTATAAACGTCGCTGAAACTGAAACTGAATTATGTTTCACATTATCTACAGTGCACATTTATCGGAGACAAGATTTGCTATACTCCATTATTATCCAACCAGGGAGGTGGACCTCCCTGATCCAACCAGCAGAGGCGTTAAAAGAAACCACGGTTAACATTTTGTTTGTTTATATCCTCATAGTGAAAGCAGTTTCTTGTTTGTTTATTTGTTTGTTTGTTTGTTTGTTGTTTGTGATAATAACTTTCGGCTCAGTGCTTCTCTGTCCATTTCAAGATACTATACAGCTCCGTCACCATGCACAGTTCGTCGATCTTTTGTTTCTTTGATCATTGTTTGATCATTTACTTGTATTGTCTTGCAAATGCCGAATAAATGATGATAATGATAATCTATAGGACTGAGCTATCGCAATGATGGATTGAAAATCATTGACCCATGTGTGATAGCTGTAAGGAAAATAAGTTCAACTTAACACCTTCCAGACCAGTGAGAACCTTTATGCTACAGTCACACACGGCCGGGTCACAAAACGGATTTGATCCGGGTGAAAAAGAGCCGGATTAGTCCAGGAATGGAGAATGATAATATTTATGCTACAGTCACACACGGCCGGATTTCGAACCGGGTCCATAAGGAATTAAAACCGTATCGAACCGGTTCGAGACCCGTAGAGACCCGTATCCTTAACTGAATCCTTTTCGATCCCTATCGACTAGTGTCAACCCGCTTCGACCCGTACCGACCCTGATGTAAACCATGTCATCATCCGTTGCATGAAGGCACTGTGGTATACGGCAAGGGTCCATACGGTTTTACGTTGCGGGGTGCAGCGGGTCAGTGCGAGTCAATGCGGTTCGAACCGGGTCAATCCGGATATCAATAAGGAATTGAAATCCGTGAGAAAATTTTAAACATGACCACGTATCGTAGCCCCCGGAATCCATCAGGAATTGACACGGGTTACGATGCGGGTCAATGTGGGTCGATACGGCTCGAACCGGGTCGATACGGTTTTAATTCCTTATGGACCCGGTTCGAAATCCGGCCGTGTGTGACTGTAGCATTAAAGAAACTCCCAGCGTGACACTTGTAAAGGTGTAAAGATGAACCTATTTTCTAGAGTGTTTAATGTTGAAGTTTGAATTGTGCTTGATAAGGGTAATTTGAAACTGGTATCACAATGGGAGTGTACAGTGCTTGTTTTGTTTTTGTTTTGTTTTTTTTTTTTCTTTTTGGGAGTGTCTCATTCTCGTCATCTTACTCATTTTTGTGTATGTGGCAACCACTGAAAATAAAGTGGTTTCTAAGTATCTCGCCAAAAAAAAAAAAATAAATAAATTAAAAGCTAAATCCTCACCTCAACCAATACTATACCATTCCTTTAACGTCTGTTTCTCTCCATCTCTCTCTCTCTCTCTTCCTCTCTCCCTCTTTCTCTCACGAGTTTGTTTCACCTTGAATGGTTTTGCAACAGATGTTAAGGAAATGAACTCAAGACAATGGTGTGTCAGGAGAAAACAAATCTCTCACTGAAACTTAAAAGCGACCCCACACCTGCCTGAGTAGTATCAATTTATCATATCAGCTGATTAACAAAAACTAAGAAAATACAGATATAAAGCAAAATTATGAACCTGAGAGTGAACTTCTTTTTTTTTTTAGTTTTTAATCGCAGGTTTGAATTAAGAAGATTCGAAAGTACGTGGTGTATCGTTAGTCTGGGTTTCGTGTTCATTCTTGCACATAATGTTTGTTTGTTTTGTCTTTTCATTAGGTCTTTTTCCCCCTGTTTTTTTCCTTCTTTTTTTTTTTTCTTTCTGTTTCCTTTTAAAGTAAAAGGGAAAAAATAACCGATTACGTCGTTTGGATAAGTGCGAAACGAAGCCAAAATATTGATGTCTGTCTATAGAACGTGTATAGACAAATTGTCGCCAAGTGTCTCAAAAACATTGCCTTTAACGTAAAGATAGATAGCAATCAAAATGATGACAAGGGGGGGGGGGGAGAAGAGAGAGAGAGACAAAGAGTGAGTGAAGAAAAAGAAGAAGAAGAAGTTTATGTAGGAGAAAAAAAATGCGGGAAGCAGTCTGACTGTGTGCAATCTTATCTTCACAATGACAGACTGAAGCAGAAAATGTAGAATTTTGATTTCCTGCCAATAATGTTTATGACGACTACGCGAAGCGCAAGATTTGACTTCTCGTGCGTACACTCGGTAATTGATAGCGGCCCGTCCAATATCAACATTCAACTAATTTGTTTTTGTTTTGTTTTGTTAATCCACGAAATCTTCAATAAGAAATTACTTCTTGTCCAACGTCCTTACAATTTCTTTACAGAAATATGCTCGTGATTATGATAGTCTGGTTAATAGATATTTAATGATATCTTTACTGTTTTTCTTGATAAGGCCACCATCTGAGCGGAGCTACGTTTATGATGGCTATCTACTATCTTCCAGTTACAGTGATTTAATGATTTCTTGCATGTTTTCGACAACAACAACAACAAAAAAGCTACAACATTAATGCTTTCACGTTATATGTATATACCATGCATTACGTTTGTGAATTTTGCGGTTAATCATTTGTTACTGTTCCTTGAGAAAATGCGGATCAAACTGTCAGACAAATCAAAAATTAAAATCAGTCATAAGAAATGACAGAATAAAGACAAACTTAATTCCAGAAGTAAGCTCGTAGTACCAATTGATGCTAGTATGGTTAGACTTCTGAAAGTTGCCCTAATATATATATATATAGATATATATATATATAAAGATAGATATATATACATATATTTGTTTGTTTCTTTTTACGTTTTTAGAATGTTTGAAGAGTAGAAAATCCCCAGGACTTGCAAAAGTTTAGACGTATTTCTATTACTGTTCGAAATTGTTAATCATTACTGTAAAAATAACCAATTTGATTTGTCTTCAGAGCAACTCTCTCTTCGTTTCTCTTTCTTTTTCTATCTATATATTTGTGTATTATCTTTTGTTTTTCTTTCTTCCGTTCTATTCTTTTATCTTTACGACTTTTCCTTCTACAACTTTCATTACTTATACTACAACCACTAGATCTAATGATATAAGTAACACTTACAATATTAAGGTACCGTATTCATGGAGAGGATACAACGAGATTTAAACATACTATATCAAGCACTTTGTGAGTAATGTAAAAAGCGTTTTTCGTCTTTCCCACACATCTAATATTCCCGTTTTTCTTTCTGTTTGATCTATTAAGCAACTAATATGTACTTTTATTCTATCTACTTGTCATTAGAAACGATAAAAAATTCAAAGGTATTCAGTGAGCCATTATAATGTGGATAAATCGCATGCTGGCGTACAAAGCCTGGTTGACACATTTCATTAAAATGGAAAGGATGCAAATTGACTGTAGCTGACGTTTGTTGATCGATCGATCGATAGATAGACACAAATTTATCGGCCAGTTCATTTTAGAGATCGTTCAGAAGGATTTACGATATAGGCATTTAGGTGATCTCCCCTGAGCATTTTGACTAATCCCCTATCACTTGTGGTAGCTATACACGTTTTTTCGTCTTCCTGGAGTCCATGACAAGAGTCTGCGGTCTTCCAGGGCGTGACACATTCTTTCCTCAGCCTAATCTTCAACAACTTTAACTAAGAACACAGGTTGGTTTGGAGTGGTTGTTCCACTTTTTCGTTTTCACTCTCTTTCTCTCTCAAGCTTGTACTAGTCATTTCAGGTGCTTAAGGAGCGATGGTATTCAGTATAGTGACGATGTCTTTGTCATCAGCTGTTTGTTCGAAAGGGCTGGTAGGCCCATCTCTGAAGAAACCATCCCCCCTCCCCACACACACACACACACACCCATCTGAAAACGTTCATTTCGGTGATTGTTTGCGGAGTTTATGAAGGACCACCACGTCATTGTGGCCATGTTATTGTCGCGTTGTTAATCAACTCAGTCTCATACAAGATATTGCGGCTCATCCTCGGTACCATCGACGGGCAGCAACACGTATCTAACAGGCAATGACGAGTTCGCTATGATATATGACAGGATATGTGAGATGTGTAAGCCTGCATGCTATGTGGTGTCCAAACTGAAACGAGTGAACCTCAACCTCGCCCCATGCTCCATGAACGTGAGGGGACGTCCCCATAACCCCCCCCCCCTCCATCCCCCCATCCCGTTCTGAATGTTTGGCTGATGTGACATTATCTGAGGAGAACAGATGTCATGTTTGTGTGATCACATTACCGAGGCAAGAGACAACTGATCGATGTTCAGTTTTGATGTCGTCAGTCAGTTGCTCCCAGTTGTTGTTTATTTTGTAATCATTCTCATCATGACAATCCGTTTATGTCCTCCATCCCCATTACCCCCCCCCCCCCTATCCCCTCACCATCATCCCCGCATAACAATAGGGTGACTTTATCATATCATACCCTGGAAAATTGATTTCGATGTGCGATGGTTTTTGTTTAACATACTTCTCTCATTTACTCATATTGTTTCACCCATAGTACAGGATTTTCCCGACGTCACCTAGGCCCCTTTTTAGAGTTTTTCTTTGTCTTTTTTATCCCCATGCTGACGTCAAATGGAGCTAACATTCGTCAGACGTACGCACGAATTTCGTACATTCCACGAAAAGTCTAACTAATTTGATGAAATGCATAAAGGCAAAAAAAAAAAGATAGTTGTGCAAAAACAAAACCAATAGGAGGAAAAGTACATACAGGAAAAGCTCCCTTTCTGAGAATTGGCCAGAGTATATCGTTAGTTTGGAATTAGTGTGACCACAAAAAAAAAAAAACAACGAATTTTCGTGTCTCCTTTCATTACATTTTCTGATTGATGGAACGATTTACCATCGCAAGGGTAATTAGATCCATATTTTAGCATGGTAACTTGGAAATGGTTTGATTTGGTTTGATTTAACGATGTGCAAATTTATTATTGGGTTAGATATATCATGTGTTCATTCTTATAATAGCCTCACATGGTAAAAAGAAGCAATAATTATTATCATTAAAAGTTATTCTGCCTAGGATAGTCTGTGGCATTAAACGGTGCGGTATTTTCGTCGAAAATTAATGTCGCCATGCTGTAAGGTCTTCAGCGTTGATGCAACACGATACTATGTGGAAGAAGAGTATACAACTGTCTTTGACAGACAGACAGACAAACAAACAAACAAAAACAAAACAAACACCTCTGGTCACACAAACAGAATGAGTAGTTTCAGAGGTTGCGATTTTAGGGTGTATTTAATGTGGCCACATTTCTCATCTATCCCTTCTGCAGAGTAGTTTAGATCTTACTCCACCTTGCCATTCGCTACCCCTTTTCATCTTCTGTATGTTCACAGCAGCTCTGATATTCTTGACGCAAATTTAACACCGAGTACATTACCATGATGATTACCATACTAAGTAAGATATATCACTTTAAAAAGTAACCTGACAAGACGAAACGAAAAGGAAGAGAATGAAGAGGAGAACGCTGTTCATCAACGTATGAAACTTTTGGGAGTTTGGGGCGTTTTGGCATAAGCATAATATAAAAAAAAGTCAGGTCTGTAATTCAGGTTCATGTCTCTGCAGGTCTGACGTTAATCTGTGAGGGCATTTCGCCGGAGTTATCTTTCCATCTACGATGACCTGTACTTTGACCATCCCACTGGCGATTCTAGGTTGCTCAACCTCCGCATCTCTGATCGCTATCCTTGTACCTAAAGCATTTTGATTTTTATTTCAATTTGATTCGCCTTTAGTGTTCTCTATTTCTTTCGTTGTAAGTTCTCCATCGGGAGCGCGCGATCAGAAATGTTGATCAAAGTGATGTCGCTGACTTTACATAATGACATAAGGAAAAATCTGTCATTCTAAGATTAGTGATTTGAAGTTTTACCCTTTAGCTATCTGAAGTAGCGTAAGTGGATTGATATTTTTTTTTTAATCCTTTTGGGTTATCAAGACGTGTTTGTTTTTCTTCTCAAGTGCTTCACTGGTTGTGTCACGCAAGTTCTCCATCTGAAAATAATGAGTAGGAAACCCGTGGGACTAAATTTGGCCTGTGATTTATGTCATTTGTATACATCATCACACATCACGCTTATACTCAGGAGGCGTTGTTGACTCAGTGAACGCTCTTTTCACACCTTGTGGACTTGTCATGTTTGCTGACGTAAATTTCGCTTCCACAAAGAAGGCCTAAAAAAGGCTTTATTGTGTTTTTTAGCACATTTAGCTGAGATGAACATTAAAGTGAAATTTAATACATGTAAGCTGATTTTAGTTGTTTTTTTGCGAAAACTATAATGAGATAGATCATATCGATAACTGAAATTATATTAACAATGATGACGCCTTAGATGTACGTTGCTCGTGTGGTCTATGTTAATAACCGCACAGCTCCCTCTTTATTTGTCGGTTTTTTCCCCTTGTCTTCAAAATGAAAAAAATATTAAACTAAGATAAACTGGTCACAGGACAGTAAAAAAATACATAGCCTACAAGGTGTTTTCACAACGCAGCCGAAATCGAGACACAAATCTTCGCCCGCAGTCCATTCTGTTTAGAAATTTAGACTGGGGTAGAAAGACGGAGAGAGAGAGAATAAAACCAAATAATCAAAAGAAAAGAACCTTACATCAACCAACACACAGTAACCTCATCTCCATCTATGCAGGCACTGTACACAGAACAGGCTGATATCTAAGCTCGTCTGGATTTTCTGCGTATGATATTTTAATCCACATCTGTATTATACGAGGCAAACGACTGCCTTCACCCCCATGCAAGGTAATGATTTTTCACACTTTTTCAGTTGTCGGAGCAGAATCTACTGCGCAATAATGCACGAAGATTCTCAAGAAGTCTTGCTATTTCATTCATTTCGCAAAATGCAAATATAGTGAAAATAAAAACAAATTGGAAGTCATTTACGGTCTAACTTGTTAATTACTAATTACTACAGAGTGATGAGCACCACGGCAGGAATGGAAGTTAAGAAAAAGTAATAAAAATAAAAAAAAAAAAACAGCGAGAGTATAGGGAGAGAAAGGGGCAAAGAAACCAGGAATAATACACAGAGAGAGAGACAGACAGACAGACCGACAGACAGAGGACAAAGAGACAGAGACAAACACACACACGCACAAGCACGCACACATACAGGACACACGCACAGTTGTGCGCACTGTAAGAAAAAAAAGAAAGAAAGAAAGATCGCAGCTGATTGGTGGAATTCTCTGCTACGTAGACAAGCCCCCCGACGAATCCGATTCTTTGGAAAGCGCTCACCTGTTCACCGGCGCAAACTAGTCCCTCCCCTATGAGTACCAACCGCTGCTGTCGAGCATGTGACGATCAAGCTATAGTTATCGAATATGTCTTCTGCCTCGTGTTGTCGAGGTAGAGATGAATAAAACCAGTTGTTATTTTTTAAAGTTCCCAATGCAATGTACATGAACAAAATATACTTACAGACCAGTTAAAAATTGATGATATATGTGTTAAAAATTGATGATATACATAAGTTTCAAACTTCTGTATTTATGTATAAGTACACGCAAAATTTGTTACCACAGTCCTTTCAAAACTTTTTCGATTACAATGCAAACATTCATTCGTACACTACAAGACACTCAATAGATTTTCATTTACATAATCCAAAATCCCTTAAAGCTCACAGGTCAGTGAGGCATCACGGACCTGATACATGGAATGCTTTACCCGACTCCCTAAAGACACGAACATTTCTGTTTTCTTTTAAAGCTAGTTTAAAGAAATATATTTTAACTCAATATATTTAGTAAAATACAGTATAATAATTGATATTATTAATTTTTGTTTATGTTTTGGTTTGAAGTTATTAGTATCATTGTATTGATATACTGAAGAATAATCATATAAATGGCCCCAACACAAACATTCAACTCACCTACTACACACGCACAGCACTCAGTCACATCTTCTTTTTTCCCTCCATAGCATACTATTGTAATGTAGAACAAACAAACAAAAAATCTGTACTTTCTGTGATAGGCAAACCTGAGTTATATCTCCCAATGAGGCCATCAGCCCAGTCAAGCTATGCTTATGCTGACAGTCTCCTGCTTCCTTATTTAATCAAATGTATTGCCTTATTTGTATTATATGTAACTATCAATGTTTTACAAAGATTTTTGTCATCCATGTAGTATAAACTGCACTTTTGTTTTGTATTGCTCCTTTGTCATTTGGTTATGTTTGGTTTAAATTTGTCACATTGATGTTATTCATTTTTGATTTGATTTGATTTGAGAAGCAAAATAAATACGAACGAACGAACCAGACAGACATAAGGAACTTTACTATTTCCGTAATGGGCCTTCTCTCAACATGCTAAATTTCATCGTTCGTGATAAAGCAGAAGTTGAATGATGAATGATACTATGAAAATATCTATCTTTAAGGACAAGTGGTAACATTCAGAAATTGATTGATTGATTGCTTTTTGTATTGATACAACCGTGCTGATATCCCTGTCCTGGCTGTATGCTGTCACATTGTCTGTTCGACTCATGATGAGTTTGTGTCGACAAAGGCTTGTTCAGCAGCTGACATGTGTACGATGTAATCACTTGTGTCACACGCTTTCTAAATACGCAAAACCGAAATACGAAAAAAAAAAGACTGGTTAGAAAAGGTTAGGTAGAAAATATGAAAAAGGGGATAAGTATAGTCCAAATTGGCTAGATCCGACCACAAGTTATCAGGATGTTAAATATCATAAACTTTATTGTTGGAGTATGTTGGCACGGACAGTGGTTCCTTGGTAGGAAGAACGATATGATTTGATAAAACCTAACTTTAACAGCGGATGGCTTCGAAAAAAAAAAGCGGGGACAAGGGGGGGGGGGTAGTGCAGATTGAAGTCGGATCTCGTGGACCGCATTATAGGACAGCGGCCGTAGGAACGATTTTCAGAAATGATTATTATTACCTACATTATCTACAAGACATAATTACATAATCATTACATAATCTTGATATTTACGTTACTTCACTACTTCGATTTTTTTGTTGAAAGAAAGCAGAGAATATTGGGCTTTTGAAGCATTTTTTCTATAAATGTTTACGGACCAAATTAATGCCAATATTCTTGCATCTCAAAGGATTTCTTGAATTATCGGTGTCTCATGTATTTTTCCATGCAAAGAGATAGAAAGAGAGAGAATGAGGGGCGCGGAAGAACATGATTGGATAAGAAATGTTTACGGGCATGAAACCGTATTGGATGCACCCCAAGTATAGCCGGCTGTTCTCTCCGCAAATCCTGAACCGCGAGATTCTATTCAAGGACAATCAGTCGTTTGCTTGCCATGCACATCCAACACGTTCTCTTTGTTACCTGGGGTATCGCTTAAACACATTCATGAGAAGGTATAGATTGGCTCAGTGGGTTGGTGTTTCTGATCCACGCACTGAGGGTCTCGGGTTCGATTCCCTGTCAGATGCAAGACCCGTGGATGTCGTTTGATTAAGGGACAGGGAGCCCCCGATTCGATTCCAAGAGAGTCGTAAATTTGTGGTGGTACATGTGAATGTTGTTTCAAGACTACTCAACCCCCCCCCCCTTTTCGCATAAAGGCTAATCCTTAACACAGAAGAACACTAAAAGTAAAGATTCAAATCAATATGAGAAGAAATAATCGCACTACTTTCCATGCCACAGATGACAACATGACGACAGCGAACTGTGACATATTGCAGATCAAATCCACCTTATTCCTATACTTTTCCTGCGTGCAAGGGAGTCTTCAAAAGGAAAAACCTACCAAAGCGGATCTCCTTGTTGCTGTTGTTGTTGTTGTTGGCGGTGGTGGTGGTGGTGTCTTTCTTCTCAACTTTTATGACGTTTTCGGGATGCTGAAGTTCAAGTGAAGCGCATGCATAATCTGTGATACGTATTTTATATCGTAAATATTCGCCATATAGACAACTTTGGTACATTCGCGAGCACTTGTTCGAAGAACAGGTTCTCACTTGCGCTTTTTAAATGGTGTGGAAAAAATGTTTGTCTCAACATAGATGGAAGTGCGGCATCACACCATTTTCACGCTGGTTTTGATGAAAAGACTGATATTAGATTAACAGAAAAGTAGAAAAATTCCTAAAAATCTGAACTGAAATCATATCAGAGTTTCGCATTTAATCTCAACGGCAATGACATGCGTAATTACTGTGAAGTCGGGATGTATCCGGGTATTGGTATAAAGCTCCGATTGGCCATTACTTGGCTCTCGGCTAAATTTCTTTTGATGCACCATTATAAGATCAAGAAGAGTGAGTTATGTAATGCATCAATTTTCTTTGTCGCGAAATAATCTAGTATCAATAATTTTAAGGGGATGGGTTGTAGGTGCCAAGTAATTGGACCAAACATGACAAAATGAGTGTGTGTGTACGTGTGTATGTGTGTAAAAACACGTGATACTCTAAAGTTCCAAAACTTTCATATTCTAGGTCCGATTTTACTTTATTTGTTGAATCAAACATAAAAATGGAATAAAACGGAGCACATATATTGCACTATAATTCGTAATGGGCCAATTTGTCTTCCCGCTCAATCATGCGGTGAAAACGGGGTCATCCCACTAGACCGGTCGACACCTACGAGTCATAAAGCCCTCGAGTTCGACACTAGGCAAATAAAGCCCATGAGTTCGACACTAGGTAAAAACAGCCCACGAGTTCGACAGATACAACACGGGGCGTAATGTGTTGGTCTCGTGGGCCTTGTTTGCTTAGTGTCGAACTAATGGGCTGTATGACTCGTGAGTTGTATAACTCATGGGCTGTATGACTTGTGAGCTGTATGACTCGTGGGCTGTATGACTCGTGGGTGTCGGTCTCGTGACGTGCACCCGTGAAAACATGCGCAACTTCAAAGTTCCCTTTATTTTCTTATTTCTTTATTCTAATTCATTGCTATTGATGTGAACATGTTGCTATAACATGCACTTTAGAATGAAAATCCTCCCAGTTATCAAAATGTGTCTTCATGGATTGGGTCAAATAAAACACATAAGACGATGAGAGTTTCATTCATATTGGACCAAAAAGAGAGTTACAATATGTAAAGTTGAAAATATATCGAGATGTCGACTTTGATTCATCCAGGTAGTATGATATAAAAGCATGTGAATAAAATCTAATCTAATTTACACGCTTTAAAGTTACAAATGTTTGTCAAGAGAGGTGAAGATGTTCACCTCAACACAAGGCAATGATTTCATTACACCCTCCCCCCCCCATTCTTACTAGCAGTTACAACTACAAATCTTGAACATATTTTCATAAACTTGTAAACAACAAATATCATCGTATGATATTTTGGTGGAAAGTTGGAGTGGTCCCAAGACATTTTTAGTTCTATTTGTATAAAAAGAACAATGAGTCAAAAGTACCCATAACCAATTAAAAAAAAAAGAAAAAGAAGATGTAAATGAGACAATCGGAGTGAAACTGCTCTTGATGCGAGGTATGTCGGAAGATGAGTTATTAACCTGTGGTAACTGGTTTATTAGGTCACGTGTTGTGGGTCATTGTTTTCGAATCATAACTTATGCATTCAATTTGATGGCTGGACCAATCAACGAGGGCAGGATCCATCACTTGAACGTACGAGCTAATGCCCTCTGCTAGAAGTAGTTCTTCTCATTCTATGCATGAAACTGTTGAACCCATTCAAACGCAACCTGCTCAATTCAAAGCGGAAGCAAGGAAACAAAACAAATGGAAAAGAAAAATTAGTTGTGTGAACCCTGGGAGTCTGAAGATTTGAAAGTCAATACTTGCTACAATATGAAATCGAAACAGGTGTATTGCAAGTTAATTCTCCCCTGTCTGAGTTCTCCGAGTGCATATCGAAACATAAAAGAGTCTGCGGTATTGAAACTGGAATTGTGTCTATAAATTGATGTATTGGAGTTTTGGTTTTTGGTCTATATTATCTTGTGTCCATGTGAGAAGTGACTATGGAAACCTTTACGTCTGCGAACTCGAAACAAGCGCCACCTAACTTATCACTTCAGATCATAAGAACTTTCAGGTATAGTGGCACCCGGGGCTTACATGTGCGCGTGTATATGTGCGTGAGTTTTGCCCCTCCCCCGTTATATAGATTTCTGCGCACCCTATTTCAAGACTAAATCTGCGTTTGAGTAATATTCTCGAGAGAGAGAGAGAGAGCTTTATTTCGTAATTTCGGCAAAAGTCCATTAACGGCAGAAATTAGATAGATAGATAAATAAATGGATCGTTGGAGGAGCTTTTATGACAGTTCGTCTTTTACATACTTATATACTATAGTCTTATTCATATTTATCTTTTTAAAACTATTTGCATTTATTCCCCATCCCGCATTTTTCCCTCTTCTTTTAATTTCTACTGTAGTTGAGCATGACGGATATACTTATATGATTTTATCGGTTTTCCTCTGTTTGTTTAAGTGCAGTATGGGGATACTTGTGAACACACTCACAAACAGACAGAGACTCAGAAACATTCATATGAATTATATATATATATATATATATTGTGTGTGTGTGTGCGTGTGTGTGTGTGTGTGCGTGCGTGTGTGTATGCGTGTGTGTGCGTGTATACATCACCGAACATACATACACACATCTCGGAATATCTGTTTATGTTCAAACGAAGAGAAAGGAGGCTACGCATTTGCGAGAGTATCATAATTCTGAATGAAAAGGGAATGTCGTTCAAAAGAAAGCAAAAACATTCTGACACAAAAAACCACATCCGTGTTAGCATATTTTTCTTGAAATGCATTATAACAACCGATCGTAGTTTTCAGAAATTGTACTTGATTTCGCATCTCTCCTTTCGAAGGCCTTACCTCGATCATCTCAAAATGCGTTTCGGCCGCATCTTCCTTTAGTCTTCATCAACATAGATTCTTATCAAAGGAGAAATTCTCTTGATATGCAAAGTGACTGACTGAACAAAGTAAGACGAAACAATGTGAATAATAGAACTGAGTGTCAATGAACTCGTACTGTGAATAAGAAAGATGTGGAATTTAGCCATTTCAAATGTTTTCGCTACACGCGAATCGGTGAGATTGTATAAAGCTATCAAAATGTTTAAATGTCATCATTCTCCAACATAGGTATCATGTCTGATTTAAATAGTGAAGCTTCTTTTGCTTATTTTTACTTGTATTCACTTAAGTAAACTTATGAAATGAAATGAAAAAAAAGGCTTCATGCTGGAAAGAAATTTGAACAAGATTTCTGCAGTACATTGAAAATCAATATTATTTTTCCATGATTCATAAAATCATGGAAAATAATATACCTGAACAATCTCATCGGGCTTTTGCCAATACAATGTATATAGAAATCGGCATCCGTCTTGAGCAGATGGTGATTCCATACTACACAAAACCACATGCAATGCATTGTACTTGGTTGGGTAGAGAAAAGTGAGGATTCATCCAGGTACAGCACCTTGATTCACGGTATAGAGTAGTCCAGGAGAGTTCTTTTCTTTACATCAGGATGTGGGGATTCTTGACTAATCACATCCGCGACAACAAGAGTGTTGTAAAAAAAAAAATTTCCATCACCCCTGGTGATTTGATGACACGGATTCATCATTGATAAAAGAGCTCACGTGCTCACAAAGATACACAGGTAATTGCCGTGGATAAGGTGTGGGACTGAAAGTATTACTCAAATAACTTAACCAACACGAAAGACTCTTAATATTTTGTTTCTTCCTCTTATCTTTATAACAAGGTCCGTATCATATGACGCAAAAACAACTCCATACACTCACGGTTCCGTCGGCCAGTGAATGTACTCTGCCAATATACATTCAGACCCATTTCCTATCTTCTTTTCCCACTGAAAATTCAAAATCCTTACTAAATTCTCAATGAAAGGTGAAAGTTTATACATAATGCATTTGGTGAAACCTCACCTTCGTGCGAAATGGATGGTACTTTTAAAGAAAGATCAGTACCTGATTGGTATCCATAATAGTTAACCAAATGAGAAGACGAAAAAGAAGTGTGAGAGTTATAATTTCTTGATATTTCTGCTAAAAGACGACGTCGTCAGCGGGACATCCCAGCTGCAAAACGACGAAAAGGATGTAATTCGTTGAATGTGATATGACACTTGCATCTTCGCGGCGTAGATGCGACATTTGACTTGTCGTGATACAACGTGAGTGTGAGAGTTATAATTTCTTGATATTTCTGCTAAAAGACGACGTCGTCAGCGGGACATCCCAACTGCAAAACGACGAAAAGGATGTAATTCGTTGAATATGATATATTATGACACTTGCATCTTCGCGGCGTAGATGCGACATTTGACTTGTCGTGATACAACGTGAGTGTGAGAGTTATAATTTCTTGATATTTCTGCTAAAAGACGACGTCGTCAGCGGGACATCCCAACTGCAAAACGACGAAAAGGATGTAATTCGTTGAATATGATATATTATGACACTTGCATCTTCGCGGCGTAGATGCAACATTTGACTTGTCGTGATACAACGTTCTGTAATGGGTAGATGTAGATGGATAGATGCAGATAGATATATAGATAGATAGATAGATAGATAGATAGATAGATAGATAGATAGATAGATAGATAGATAGATAGATAAATAGATAAATAGGTAGATAGATAGATAGATAGATAGATAGATAGATAGATAGATAGACAGATAGATAGATAGACAGATAGATAGATAGATAGATAAATAGATAGATAGATAGATAGATAGATAGATAAATAGATAGATAAATAGATAGATAGATAGATAGATAGATAGATAGATAGATAGATGATAGATAGATGATGGATAGATAGATAGATAGATGATAGATAGATGATGGATAGATAGATAGGTACATACATATATACACACACATACACTCACAAACATACACACACATACATACACAAATTTACACACATAACATATGAGCAGTTTCATTACAAAACGATAACTCCATTCTTGTTAACTTGAGATATTTGCGATTAAACTGCTCAAAAGCAATGAAAATAATAAGAAAAATGATATGGGCAATATTCCATCATAATTTCAAGAACATTCCTTCTTTAATGAGGTATTACTGAAAAAGTTTTTTTTCTTTTGCTCTTTCTGATGATGGACTTACTATAGAATGTTAAAAAATGGCGCTTTACCCGTTTTACGATCAAACTGTTCATACACACATACATACATACATACATGCACGTATGTATGCGTGTGTGTGTGTGTGTGTGTGTGTGTGTGTGTGTGTGTGCGTGTGTGTGTGTGTGTGTGTGTTTGTTTGTAAGCACGAAAGGCCCTGAGGCACTTTCATTGCTGTTATCCCAACATCTCCAGGTGCCCATTTATACAGCTGAGTTTGTATCGAGGACGATGTGTGCAGCTGTAGTACACGCTCTATTCAGGGATTCGAACCCTGTTCCTTCTGGCGACACTACTTGAGTCTTATCCACCGACCCTTGACTGTTTCGCCTCCAGCTTTGGCTACAATTTTATTGACTGCTTTGCGTCAGGTCTTCCTTTGGTATTCTAGCCAAGGTGTAGCGACACAAGCCACATTTCTGACTACCTTGGCATTTGAATGATATCCCTATACAGTTTAATGTACAACGTGTCCTGTTCTTGGCAAAACGAAGCGTCACAAAGTCTTATGTATAGGCCCCATAGGCCTAAACATTCTGAAAATGCTTTTAAGGAAATCGATTTACCAAAAAAAAAAAAAAAGTTTGACTGGCAGAGAGATAAATAAAAGACATAGTTACACTGATTAACTAGTTGACAGATTGACTGATTGATTTACTGATGACGTCATTAATAGGACATTCATCTACTGGTTTTCCTATGAATACATTACTGATGGCATATTAGCCCACTGAAATAATAATCAATTTTCTCCGATTGTTTCTACTCTCACACTGTCTTGTCGACCGATACATTGGCTCGTTCATTTTGTTTATGTATATTCATGAACTTTTTTATCATTATTATGTCAACATCTCGGAGTTTCCCTATGATAGGAAGGATCATAGTCATGGAGTCGACCGAGGGATGTCCCCTCGCACTCATGTGGCAGCTCCCCGTCGACCTCCCCGCTTCACCTTCCCATCTTCCCGTTCTGTCTTCTGACGTCCTTACATCCATACATCCTTCCCACCATCACTGTCTTCATGAGAGCAGTAGGTCCCGGCTTCGCCATTCACCTCATCACCCTCTCTCACTCTCTCCTCCCCTCACACTTTAATTCTATGCATTGATATTTTATGGCAAAAATAACCCCACAAGTTTCAGTTTCGAAATTCTGGTGCTCTTGCCACAATTCACGTTCAACCTGTAGAACTATCGTCCGCCAACTGCACGGGTGTTACGGCGTTCGTACTCTGGCTTATCCGCCTCTCATACCCTTAGTACGCTTGCAACGTATTACATGTATATCAAAAAGAGTTCCAAACTCCAAATTGGTGGCGTCCGGTTTTCTGCTCGCGTGCTAAAATCATATCGCCCTGTGTGTATATTGTGTGTGAGTATTTGTGTGATGTGTGTACGTGTGTGTGTGTGTGTGTGTGTGTGTGTGTGTGCTTGTGTGTGTTTATGTGCGTGCATGTGTGTGTATGTGCGTGTGCGTGTGCTAAAGGGCTTGTACTTCATAATTACGTATATTTGCTTGAGTTAATGAATTTCGACTATAACGCTTTATAACGGATTTCAAATGTGATATAACATAACATACACTGTACAGTTTCTACTGGTAAATCGGTACAAATGTATGTGGCCGTTACCCGATTATGCCCCCCCCCCCTTTTACAAGAAAAAAAGAAAGAGAAAAAATGAATATAATACACACAGTTCAAAATGATTCGAACTAAACTTAATAAGTTCACATGTAGACACCGGTAGAGGTGATTTTCTTTACATCTGAGATACTGCGGCGAAAACTTCAGTACATTTTCACACACAAACACACAAGCACAGACACACACGCACATAGAATCTATATCCCCACCTATTTTTGTCCTTTTGTATATCATAGCAGGGCCATCGGGTTCTTCTTCTTTATCAATTTCTGGTACCGCTCTTGCAAACTCACACCACGTTTTTCTGTCTGGGAAGTCGAGAAACATTTAGGCCTGCTTTCGTCAGTGTGCAATTTTAATAGGTACATGTGATCACGTGATAGTCTGCTTCCCTAAAGTTGTTTTCACCATACGTGGTGGTACTGCAGATAACCGCTACACTCAAACTGATAAGCCATTTCACACGTAAGTCCTCACGGGTGATCACATCACACGTACATGATAGCTAAACATGGACGACATTGCCAGATATATTGCTGACAATAGTTTTAAGCTGCAAAAGGTTTCGGCGCCTTTTTTTTTTTCATAGTCACCTTACAATATCGAACGTTTCTGCCAACACAGTCATCACGTTTTTGCAAACTTGTTCCTAAATATAAGTTGTTTGTCTGCTGATCCATGGATTAAGCACTTGCTGGCTCACATCACCCCTTTTCTAGCCTCTAATTATACCCTCTCCATGTCCCCCACCCCTCACCCCCCCCCCAAAAAAAAAGCAAACACGAAAGTGATGAAACTTGTCCAACTTCAAAATACATTCTTCATCCGTGCCAAAAGTATTCATGCGTTGGCTACAATGCCTTCAATTCTCACATGGCGATGGTCTGTTCCACATGATTCATTTCTAATTACTACGGTCACATGAAATTATTGGTATTTACATGATTTAGGGGAGAGTAGATAGGAGAGGCGTATGGATATTGCTTCATCCGCAGTGAGTCCGTAAAAACAGTCACACTTTTACAATGTTGTCGCCGCAAGCATCGCGGACTGTTTACGGGCTTTCTACGGAATCTTGGGCGTGGTTACATTCTTTCCACTGAAAACGCTACGAGTTCCGCACTATATAGAGCAGGTATGCAGCTCATTTTAATGCAGTGGGTGGTGTGGTTGCTCCGCCATCGTATATTCGAGGGTTGTGCACGAACAGGCAATTATCAATTTTCAGTCCTTGGCGCCCATAAAACGGGGCAAAATATCTACTAAAAATCGTACGGGACAGAATGGGTTTCCACGATATTGGTTCGTATAGGGCCGGTTGTAAGCTACTCGGTAGCATCGTCGTGCTAATTGTGCACCCCTGCGCGGTTCGGAGGCCCGCGGGAGTCGGAAGATGGTCCCCACGTCCCAACACATCTCCTGACCCATATGGGTGCCATTTACTATCGTCACCGTGATGAAAGTCTGCACGCAACATAAGTAAATGGATAAAAGGTATGACAACATGGAAATACACGCAAAAAGTGTAAAAAGCCCGTGTCTGACGGGTACAGAAGCATAATGGCAACGCAATGGCCCGAATTCACGAAGGTGGTACAAATGAAACCATGGTTTAAAACCACGGACAAAAACCATGGAGCGCCAAGTGTCGCATGGAATATTTCCTTACGAAATCAGTCATTTCATCGATGAAATTATTATTTTGTAACGAAATGACAATATTTTGTAACTAATTGAAGATTTCGTCCACGAAATGATAATTTCGTTAACGAAACAGTCATTTTGTCGACGAAATGACCAATTTCGTAACGAAATATTCCGTGCGACACTTGGCGCTCCATGGTTTTTGTCCATGGTATAAACCATGGTTTCATTTGTACCACCTTCGTGAATTCGGGCCATTAAGTCTTGTGATCGCGTTATAAGATAACATCGTTCATTCCCGTATCGTGACATTCTCAGGGAGCTGTTACGTAACTGTGAAGTTCAATAATTAGTCATTTCTCTCTCTCCCCCCCCCCCCCCACCGTTTTTTTTTTCTTTGGCTTTCTTGTTTTCTTTGTTCGGAGTGTTTCAAATAAAATATCAACGCAAACACACACACTCACGTGCACACACACACACACACACACACACACATATTAAACCTGTTGCTTTAACATTACAATACACAATGAGAGTTTTCATCTTGAACATTACTGTTTCTGCTACTACCGCTGTTATCATGGTTATCGTCATGAATAACGCCATTGTTGTTTTGAGCCTCTTCATGAATGTAATTATACAATGTGAATCAAAGTATACTCGCATATTTTCCTGCACATTAGAAACATGATACTATAGTATCACTTCGTATGTGTTAAGAAAATAATAGTAAGCGAATGGCTATTAAAAAGCGATCACAAAGATAGGGGAGTATTTTATTATGTTTTCCCATTATGAAAATATTACTATGTAAACGCACGGAGAGCGTAGAGTAACGTTAAAGGGGAATAAAACCCAAAAATATACGTGGATTTAGTGAATGCAGCAATATAAGTAGAACACATCAGTGAAAGTTTGAGGAAACGGAAAATCCGTTCAAAAAAAAGTTTGAATTTTGAAAGTTTTAGTGCAGCCATCGCTGGATGAGAAGACTATACCTACAGTTTGTGAAGTCACGTATGAAGAATGATACAAAGAAAATATAAATAAAACTCAACATATTATATTCACTTTTCTAGAATGATAATAACGTCTGACTTTCCTCTTTAAGAAAGGAGGAGAAACAAGTCGAGGGAACGTGCAGTTTTCAACAACAACAACAAAAAGAAGTTTTGTTAAATTATCTTTCTATTTTCCTTCTTCTTGCGTGACGTCACAAATTGTAGTTGTCTCATTCTCATTCCACGGTGGCTGCACCGATACTTACAAAATTCATAACTTTTGAACGAATTATCCGATTTTCCTCAAATTTTCACTGATGAGTTCTGCTAATAGTGCTGCATTCACTCAATCCACACATCTAGGTTTCATTCTCATTATGTACTTACTTTGACGGGTACTCACTATGCGGCGCCAATATGAAGGATTCTCTCTAAATTCCTTAGATTGGAAATCAATCAATAAGATTGCGGTTAGGGACAATCCAAAATTAGACTTAAAAGTTAGATTGATTTCTAAATCTATCAGATTGAGATTTTCAATCTAATCTTGGATTTGCCTGTCATCTCAATCTAAAGAATGTAGAGAATACAAGGACGCGTACTGCATACCATGCAATATTTAGTGGTGTTTTATTTTCAATATGTTCGATATGGTTACACCGATTTATTTTGTTTTCTTTTCTTTTGTTTGTAGCTGCAAATAAAAAAGAAACGTTTATTGGGATTTCCTAGGTCAAAAGGAATTCATATTCACTTATATAACATTTATATATCTTAATGAACCCATCTATGATAATCGTTTGTTGTTTCTTTTTTGTCACTTAACATTTGATAAAAGGGAATGGTCATACGAATAATGTTATTCAATGAACATTTTCCGTCAATGAAATTCAACATGTTATTAGACATCTCTTCTCTTTCCGTTCAAACATTGACACATCGACTACCAGGCGTTTACTCAAATACTGCATGTAGGTATGCTACTTTTGCTGATGATAGGTTGTCTTTTTTTTTTTTTGGTAAATGTATATATATATATATATATATATATATATATATCCAAACATGTTGAGATTTCACGTATTGGTTACACGAAGAAATGAAGAAACAAACTGATAATGCATTTTGGCC
The DNA here is from genome assembly GCF_964275005.1 of Diadema setosum. NCBI lineage: Eukaryota > Metazoa > Echinodermata > Echinoidea > Diadematoida > Diadematidae > Diadema > Diadema setosum. Next base: position 6,029,885 of record NC_092697.1, read on the forward strand.
AATAAAGCATGAGTTTATTCGACTCAAATTTTTGGCGTCCTACACCTTCTTCAGGAGTCTTGTGTATACATACATAATAGTGAAAGAAATTAGACTTGAGGCGGACGTCCGCCTCAAGTCATTATTTTTTTCACTATATATGTATTTATATAATATATATACCTATACAGTGAGAGTGAGACTTGAGACGGACGTCCGCCTCAAGTCAATTTTTTCACTACATGTATATATGTTTGTATAAAATGTATATATATATATATATATATTGACAGCAAAGGACTTAACCACAGCATGGCGGGGCGGTGCAAGGACAGTTAAAGGTCCAGTTTACCTTTGGGAGCAGTGATTTCAAAAATGTTCAAGATATCACATTTGATGCATATGTGAAGGTCTGTTGTATCATAAAACATCCTACCATATGAAATATTTGCAATAAAACCTAAAATATAAGGAGATATCAGGGTTTTTCTCAGTAAACCGTAACTGTATACTGTTTAGTCTGGAAACATTTTTATTATAACTATTGTTCACATTTTGTGTATTTAACAACACTTAACATCGATTATACGGATTCAAATTTTGACAGTGGTTGTTTCTATCCCTAACTCACATTTTAGAACTATTTTAAAGCACTAATGCTTTCATCTGCAAATGGTAAATTATGCCTTTAATATAATTGGCAGCAAAAGAGAGAAATAAGACTTGAGGCGGACGTCCGCCTCAAGTTTTTTTTTTTTTTTTTTCACTATATGCTACCCACAATGAGGCAATTCTCAACGCGTACGTTTTGGAAAGGAACAATCTCTCGCACTATATATATATATATTATTCATAATATCAAATTAAAGCATTCCTGCGTAGATATGTCTTCTTCTCCTCTCTCTGTCTTCTTTCTGCTCCTTTCCCCGCCAGTTAACTCTCTATTACATAATACATTGTTTTTCTTCATGTTTATTTGTTCGTTTGTTTCACTTTTCCATCTGAGAAGATGGCTGGATAGCCCATATTCACCTGCCAAAACTGGTCTTCCATGGGGTCCAGTTGTAAGTTAGGCGGGACCACTTAGCCAGGTCAAGCACAGTGCTTTCTACGATGAAGGAATGAGGGGAGATCTTTTTCAATGACGCGCATGAGTTGTGACTCTCTCACACACGGGACCTCCATCCATTACTAATATAATCTATGTCCTATCCGAGGGACAGAGTGTCAGTTAGACTCGGGGATCGAACCCGGGTCCCTCGAATCAGGAAGCAGATGCCCTCCCGACCATAATCACCGTTCAAATCTTGTTACTTTCTCTTTTCATGCATCACCTCTGCATCTGACACTATACAATCATCATGCAAGTTTATGTACAGCTTTATGCACTAGATTATCCGATGACGTTATAGACAGACGCGCAATTGGAACTCTTTAATTAACATAAATCAGGCACCGCCCTCTCCGTACACTCTATAAATGCTAGAGGGGAAAGACAGGCAGAAAGAGAGAAGGGGGTGGGGGTAGAGACTGTATGAGAAACAGTGGATTAGCACGCAATAGCTATAATAGTATGGTGTAAGGTGGTAAATGGGTAAGGGTGAAACCACTTGTGCAAATGAGAGGAAGTTGGAGGAAACGGGCTCCCATACAGGCACCTGTCCGCGGTTTTTTCGACGTGTCAAACTTCGCAAATGCACCGGAAAAACGATGACAAGCTTGCCAGCACAACACGCTAGTTGATGACGTCACCTCTGTATGGTGAAGACGATGCTATTAAGCAATCTCCTTCAGCACACAACCACCCTTTCCCATGTTGTTATGTTATTATCTTTTACCTCCTTGAATTCCTTTTTTTTTCTCTCTCTCTGATATATCTTGTTCGTCTCCGTCAAATTCCGACTCCAATGTTCATATTCGGTTATCCATCTTTATGCATCTATTTTCTGACTTTATATCTACCTAACTTCAGAAAGTTTCCTTCTCCAAAGATGTAGGCCCTACCTGTGTTCTCCTTGCTCCTGGCACTTTACCTACCGTTATATTTTCTATCAATTATAAGGATTGACTATCAGTCTCTTCTCTGTCTGTCGTGTCTTCATCCATCCATCCATCTATCTATCTATCTATCCATCTATCTATTTATCTATCTATTTATCTAATTATCTATGTATGTATGCAGGGAGGTGGAAATATGTATGTATGTATGTATGTGTGAATCTACATATCCATCCATCTATCCCTCTATCTATATCATCTATTTCTATCTATCTATCTATCTATTTATCCATCTATCTATCTATCCATCCATCTATCTATCTATCTATCTATCTATCTATTTATCTATCTATCTATCCATCTATCTATCTATCCATCCATCTATTTATCTATCTATCTATCCATCTATCTATCCATCCATCTATATATCTATATATCTATCTATCTATCTATCTATCTATATATCTATCTATCTATCTATCTATATATCTATCTATTTGTCTATCTATCTCTTTGCCTATCAACGGGGGAAGTTGGTCATAATTCGGAATAGCGAGGAAATTGGAGAATTCCAAGCCAGGATGAGAAAGGTGCGTTTTTAATTAGACCCTTTGCGTAACATTCCAAGAAAAGGCGTATGAGAGCTCAAGCCCGCCCTTTACGGCAAAAGAAAGAAAGCAAAAAAAAAAAAAAAAAAAAAAAGAAGTTCAACGATGACGAAATTATTTCAGTCACACACTCAAGGTTCCGCCTTCGCCGATGTCTATGACCTCACGCGATCAGTTAAGATCTACATGCGCATAGCACGGAACGCGGAACGTTTGGCGAGTCGGATAGTGCCTGACAAGTTTTTGGTGAGATGCTGCACAGATTCTAAGAAGTTTCATCCGCGGAAGATTTCAGTGTGTTGTGTCTGACTTTTAGCAAACGATGTTGTCATTCTCAAAATTGAAGTCGTTTGGAAAAAACGAAAACAAAAAATAAAGCCCCAACAAATAACAACCAAGAAACCCCGAGGAAGTGCTTGAATATCCTCTGTCTTTTCTTTTCATTGTGAGGTTCAAAAAGGTCTCGCCGAAACCATAGAATTGGAACCGTCATTATGCTTTGTTCTGTTTTATTTCGGTGGATTGCTTAGCATCATGATAAAATAAAAAGAAAATGAACTTTTTGGTAGTGTTCTTGGCCAAGTATCCAGTTTTAAGCTGAGGTGAGCACATCAAGATGTATCTTGATATTTTGATATCTCTGAGATTCTCCAATATAGTTATCACATGAGGAGTCAAACGTCTAAGATACAAACAGCCAAAAAAAAACAAAAAACAAAGAAGACAGATAGAAAAATGAACGAATGAAAATAAAGAAAGAAACAAAGAAAGGAAAATGTGCATATCAGAAAATAAAGGTAAAAGATAATGATCAGTTTTATTGTTTTATTGATTAAAGACTAAACTTAAGTTTTTGCTGTTTCTCACAATTTGAATTTTGATAAATGAAACTTCAAACTTTATTTGGCACGAATTAATGAGACCCGTGTAAAGCATAATGTCAAACACAACAACGACGACAAATTTGAGCGACAGAATACAATGTCAACTTTGAATTTGAGAGAGGAGGTTGAAGCGGAAGCGGGAGAGAGATTTACGAATATAGATACTGTGTGAGGATGCGTGTTTGTGTGTGTGTGCGTGTGTGTGCGTGTGTGTTTGTAACGTAGGCCTATATGAATAGGGAAGACGTGGCTCAGGAAGCAAAATGGTAAGAGTGATACATATATTACGCAAATCGAAGGGAAGAATGCGTTAGAGCAAGCGACGCGGTGACTAAGACCCTGTCCGAGAGCTAGCTAATGATATCAAAACTTGCAGCAACTAGCCTCCCGATGACTAACGGGCAAGGCGAAAAGAGGAAGTCGGGAATCACGGCCGAGGGGGAAAAAAGAGAGTGAGAGAGAGAGAAAAGCTCCTCTGATCGATTATGGGAGACTGCTTCACCATCGCGATCGACAGTGATTCGACATTTATATCGAAGACCAAGATGGTCGTTTTTGATGACGTTATTTCGTCTGCCACCTCAATGAATCATCGATAGACAACTGCTTCTTGTGCTAGGCGTATGCAGTCATTAAAGTTCCTTCGACATATTGCGCGGGATCGTGAGTAGATTCCTCCTTTATTCCTGGTAAGACCTTGTCCATCGGGAAATCAGTCCCAAAGAAACAAGGCGGGAAAGGAAAACTCGTTGGAGATAAAAATTCCCCACGAGCAAATCGTCAAACATCGCTGCATGATTTAAACCGAATTAATCGCAGGTTCGTCCGTACGTAGATCATAACATACGACAGGACTTTCCGCAAACAGGAATAATTTTTTAAGCAAGCCTGTTATCCTGTATATTGAGAAAATGCGTCAAAGAGTGCCCTTTAGCTTGAAATAGGGTTGTCATCGACCTGCAGTGCGGGAAGCCGCGTTAACCCCTCTGGGTTCATTTACTGCACGTTCAATATCCAGTGTAGCTTCAAAGAACATCGAACTGAACTAAACAGTGTATGAAAAGATGTACAATGAAGTTGCCTGCGCTCACTCGTACGACGTCATGGCAAAGGGCAACGGGGGGGGGGGGGGGATTGTGTCAACGATCAAACTTATCAAATCTAACAATAGAGGCATCCTCTTCGAACACAGAAATATGCATGACATATTTCTACCCTCCATCATGGATGCCCCCTCTTTCGTTTCTACCCTTCCCTCCCCTTCCTTTTCCTCCCCTCCCCTTCCCCTCCTCTTCCCACACTTCCCCTCTCTGCATCTATCACCTTGCCTCCTTTCTTTCCCCTCTTCCCTAACTTCCTCTTTTCTCCCCTTCCCTACTTTCCCATCATTTCCGAGTGCCTCCCTTCCCCCTCTCCTCCCCCTCTTCTCCATTCCCTCTCCTCTTGCCTCCCCTCCTCCGCTCCTCTTTTCCCCTCCCTCTCCCTTCCCCTCTACCCCACTGCTTCTTATACCTACCCCTCCGTTTGGTCTATTCTTCCATTCCGCCCCATCCCATCCTTCCCCTGCCTTTAGAGTTCCCTCATTTCGAAGCCAGTGATTCTGTTTCTTTCCCGTGTTACCTTGTCGATGGACAGACCTTTGAGGTTCGCGTTTGATGGTGTCCTTTAAAAGCGATGCAGCTGCTTCAAAATTTCAAGTTTCCTCAGACAGCCCCAGAAACTTTTAAAGGGTACTTGGGAGAGATAAGGGAAGCTTTCGACGGGATGCTGGGAAGTATTCTGTAGGGAAAATATTGAAAACGTGATAAAAACGATTATATAAGGGTGTATATATATATATATATATATATATATACATATATATATATATATATATATATATATATATATATATATATATATATATATATATATATATATATATGTATATATATATTAACTTTATTGAATATGTCTATGCCTTAAAAAAAAAGAATTTCAAACCTAAGAGTTTTAATTTTTCTTATCGTCCCTTACTTGTGCCTCGTCCCCTTGCTGTATTGAGTCATGACCATCAATCTTTTGACCGGTGTCAATCACATTTGGGGCCAGGTCCATTATAATATAGCTCGGACTTTCCCGATTTAGCGAGAGGGGCACAAAGTTTGACAATCTGCTGAAGATAAGTGGAACTATTTTTGGAAAAAAAAATTGACGCTAAAATAGGTGCAGAAGCAACTCATGACCAGCCAACGATATCTTTAGAAGAAAGAGGGACAATGATATCTCCGCTTTGTAATTACAATTCTGTTTGGCAAGGTGCGTGAATAATTGCACTGCTTCGGGTTGCTGTAGTAATTCCTGTGGTTGATGGTATTTTCATAGTCACATGCTGTTGTTAGTAGAATACTAGTAGTTGTACTAGTTTTGTTATTATTATTATTGAGTAATAGTAGTGGTAGAATTGGTAGTAGTAGTAGTAGTAGTAGTAGTAGTAGAAGTAGTAATAGTAATAGTAATAGTAGTAGTAATAGCAGTAGTAGTAGTAGTAGTAGTAGTAGTAGTGGTCAGTAGTAGTAGTAGTAGTAGTAGTAGTAGTAGTGGTAGTAAAGTAGTAGTAGTAGTAGTAGTAGTAGTAGTAGTAGTAGTAGTAGTAGTAGTAGTAGTAGTAGTAGTAGTTGTTGTTGTTGTTGTTGTTGTTGTTGTTATAGTAACATAAGTTGCGATAATTTATAGTAGTATAAGTAATGGTAAGTATTCAGAGTATAGAAATAGTAACAATAATATATGTTTTGATAAGCAATAGTAATATTAATAGTAATAGTGATATCAGCAGCGACGTTATTCATTTCTATTAGTGGTCTTGTTACTGTTGATAATGTTGCCGCTGTGTCTGGTTAATTCAAGAGCTCAGTCACCATTAATACGATTGCGGGCATATTATCCTTTCTCTGCGCCCTGTCGTTCAGCTTAAGCCGTGGTTTTGCCTCTTTCATGCACGACCAATGGTCACTGCCCCCCTCCCCCCCCAAAAAAAAAAAACAAAAAAAAAAAACCAACAACAACAAACAAACAAACAAAGAACAAAAACAAGAACAAAAACAAACTTCACGAGTTGTAATAATTATGATAATATCCTTACTAGAATGTACATGTTCTCTTTAGAGTGAAACGTAACATTTTAGGAGCATGCCATTCAAATGTCATCTAAACAAGTCGGGATTGTGGTATGTAGATCAAGTTATCATTCAGCGATATTATTGGAATATCCTGTCACCGAAGCCTAAATCAAGGAGGCCATTCTATCCTATCAAATTTACGGTCATGGTTGCATTGTCTTTTAATAATCTCTCGATCATTGTTGCTATATCCCTTCACCTACCCCCCAGAACGTATCCAGGCACTCTCTTCGCCCCAGATTGCTGAGTCACGAGCAATCCGATCTCTGCGGGGTGGCAGGGATTAGGGCTTTACTACGAAATATCGTCTTCGATAATCGTCTATTGCCTTCGATCGATTACACAACGCTGAAGAGGAAGAAAAAAACAACAACCCACAATCCACCCTCGCTATATTCGTTGACCGATACGATTCCTACCGCGCTTAAATGAGCGCATCATCACCCCCCCCCCACACACACACACACACAGAGTATACACTGACCAGGGAGGTCCCTGCACTGACACTGCAATCATAAAAGCATCTAGGAGTTCATAGTTCTTCCTTCTTCTTCTTCTTCTTCTTCTTCTTCTTCTTTTTCGTTGATTTTTTTTCCTCGCTCTTTTCGACGAGTGACAGGGACTGTAGTTTCCAGGACAACGGATTCTGGTAACAAGCCGCCAGTCAGGGACGGACGGTGGTTCGGGAGAGGGGGTGGGGATCCTGAGGTGAATGGCAGAAGAAGGGGCCAGAGTACAGCCCCTCCTACCATTCCCCTCTCCAAGCCCCCCCCCCCCCCCCCGGTTTTGGTAAGAACGAATATTCACCCAAGTAACTGGAACGCACTCAATATTTTTCCTTCCTTCTGACACCATAAGCCCACAGGAATAATCTAACCCTTTTATCTAACATATCAGGGTACTTTGGCCTCGCACATTTCCTCAAAACTTGCTCTCTGCATTCCTAGAATATAAAGAGCGACTACAATAACAAAAACAACCTACGCCTCTGTGAAATGACTTTGTAGCAGAAAGAGGAAAGGAAAAGAAAAAGAAACAAAACGAAAAAGAGCTGGGAAGACTGATTACTATACATGTACATGTATATTCCTTCCACCATTACACTGAGCAACATACTATGATAATGATATGGAATGACAATGACAAAGACTGAAAAGTTTGGTGATTTTTTTCTTTGGCCTTATCACCCAATCTTTCAAATTCCATAGTCGGCCTCCCTACAAGAAAAGATGGCATGTTTGCACAGCACAGGCGTGATTTATATTTATTCTTAGAGATAACGAATTAAAGTCACGTTTAGAGATGTTTAGTGTTTCTAAATATAATCCTGACCGCAATTTAAAAGAAAAAAAAAAAGATGACATATTTCATTAAAGTCACGAAAACATGTTGCCAAGAGCTCATTAAGGTGTAAACCGCAAGCCATTCCCCCGATTCAAATGCGATGGGATACTGGATACAGAAAGAGTAGAAAAAAAAAAGTAAACAAAGGCAATCACGTTTATGTAAAAGAAAGAGATGTGTAGAAAATATGGTTAAGAAATGTAAAACATTTTTTTTTTTTTTTTGGTGAAGAATGCTTGCTCTTAGTCTTGTTCATTGCAAAAAGGTTTTAGAAAGGTTTGTTGGTTTGTTTGTTTGACTCACAGTCAGCCGGAAGTAATCAACGAACTCTTCAGTATGAAACAATATGTTACAAATAAACAAAAAAAAAAAAGGAGATATAAGATATAAAGCGAAAAGATAACATTTAAGTGTACACAAATTCATGAACTAATAATAAAAGTAAAATGAATTGATTATATAGAGTAATATATACAAAATAGTAATATAAATAAGAATAGATTAACAAGATACAAAACATTAGAAAAAGGAAGAGACAAGGATTTTGATTTTTACAAGCCACGGAGATATCTGTAAATTATGTATTAGAAGAATGTATCCATTCAATTCGTTAATTTGTGCGTTTTTTTTGGGGGGGGGGTTGGGTTTTTTTTGGTTTTGGTTTTGGTTTTGGTTTTTTTTTTTTTTTTTTTTTTTTTGGTGGGGGCTACGGCTAAACTCTTAAAGTTATTTTTCCATATCTCCACATGAGATTGCTTACCCTATCCTATCAAAACGTTTGCATGATGTTCTAGAATATTCCTAGGAAAAGAAGCTTCTTTCATCTTAAGTGTTTTTTTTTTCCTCTTCTCTCTTTCTCTCTTTTTTGGCCCCTTTCAGATGGAGACCTGGGTCCCGTTTCATAAAACATGTCAGGATGGCAACTCTTGCTGGAATGGACTGCAGACTTCCAATAGCAACAGCCAATCAGTAAGCTGGATTCTCATCGTGGGGCCCTGGACCCCATTTCATAAAAGGTTGACACGATGACAACTCTTGCTGGAATGGCAGTTGTCATGGTAATGACAAGAATCCAGCTTCCTGATTGTTGCTATTGGAAGTTGCCATTCCAGCAAGAGTTGCCATCCTAACATCTTCTGTGAAACAGGGCCCTGGCATAATGCTGTGGAGTGATGTTGATCATATATCATGTTCATCTGAGAGAGCAGTGCTAACACTGAAGAGCCTACATAACCTATATCATATTTATTTGTTTTAAATGTTTTTAATCCAATTCTTCAATCAATGAAAACGTTGATGAAACAAGGCAACATAATCATGCAACTAAATGAAGTAACGCATATATTATGCAATGATTTAATGTAAATGAACCAAATAATAACTTTATAGAATAAAGTGTAAAACAACAACAACAAAATGATTTGTAATAAAAATAGATCGTACTGCCCTAAGTCTCAACACCCAAGTTCCAATCGCCATCATATGTAAACAACACCAACAACAACAACAACAAACAAACAAACAAACAAACAAATACCTTTCCTTTCCAGTCGGCGCCCGCCCCCCCCCCCCCCCCCTTCCTCCCGGGCTAATTACATAGGACACCTGCACTGCAATGGCCTCCAGTTCGCGCACCTCCATGAAAGCACTTTTTTTTTTTCATTTTACCTCATTGCAGGAGAGATCCCAGTTTTAAGCGGAAGAATATCAAAAGTTTACTGAAAAGATAGATTATCTTTAAAGTGTAGACGATCATTACGGAACAACGGAAATGGACATAAAAATTCAATTACTATATGACAAAAGAAAAAGTATAACATAAAAGCTAAGAGAGAGAGAGAGAGTGTGTGTGTGTGTGTGTTTATGTGTGTGTGTGTGTTTCATATTTCATGGTGAATATATCGATAGAACTCTGCAGAAAAACGGAGGAACGTACAATCAATTACTAAATATACGTATTTTTAATGGTACTCATTATTACTTTCAAAGTACCTGTTTCGTTTCATCAGACATGAACTGTGAATGATAAGTTCAAGTTAGATATCATTCAGAGTGCATGCAGAAATGTTAACTTCCTGAAATTGTCGTCTTCCTCCCGGTGATGTCTTCGAGAGAGCGGTTTAACGATGAGTTTATATCTAATCTAGATATCTTGGCGTTCGGTAACCGCGAGGATAAACCGCAGACCACAGAGCCACGGCAGCAGCACGACCTACGCGTCTGATCAGATTACTCCATATACCAGTGAGAAGAGCGGCGAAACAGGTTAATATTTGCAGATTTATTTGTCTTGACATTCGCTCTTCCACCGAAAACAGCTAACAGTCGTGATCTGTCAAATACAGGAGGGGAGGAGGGAGGGGGACGAAGGAGGACAAATTTGTCAGCTGGTGGCTTGAAGGGAAAAAAATGAATGTGTGTGGAACACCCACGACACATACACGTTGTTATAATGGTGTCATCTTAACCAAGTTGTAAAGACTGTTTTGTTGTTGTTGTTGTTGTTTGTTTGTTTTGTTTTTTTGTAATGTAATCGTTGAAGGGGGCAGTTCCAATAGACATGGTAGACGAATACTGAAATTTGTCACGGCTAAGCGCTTGGATATGGTGCATGCGGGCTAGTTTCCATCGCCTGGCCAGGCAAGGACCCTCTCCCAAGGCAGGTCTAGAAGACGCAATCACTAACAGCTAACGGCGATACGAGCCGGGTCCTGTTTTATTGATTTATCTTATTGATTATTTGTTTATTGAGCATAACTCAGTGAATCGAGTGTAAGATCAAGACCGATCGTAAGTCTGTTTCATAAAGATACTTAAAATAAGACAAAGATAAGCACAGATTTAATAGCAGATCGAGGGTAACTTTTTGTATAGCATCAATCATAAGATCCATCATACGCTCAATCTTTATGAAACAGTCCCAAGGTCTTACGCAGTTGATAAATGAGACCTACTCGATGAATATTACCAGTTGTTCTTTGTTGATCTTCTCAAAACTGTTAGACACAAAAGAAGAACAAAATAACTCTGTTCATAAAAAATGTAAGTAGGCATAAACATAAAGTTACAAAATTTTAGTCTCTACGCTCCACCCCCCCCCCCTCCATGACGTCAAGGTTGAAATCTGCGTACATCAAAATCATAGTTTCAGTGCAAGAGCACGGCGTACAAAGCTACGAGTAAGGGTGTTTTCTCCGAGATATTTCCAATAGTTCAACGACCAAACGTCTTTGCCAAAATTAATGGCAATGCAAAAATCTAAAATCCTACTTAACCTGAAAAGAATCACTGAAAGACTCCTCTCGGTTTTCTTTTTTTCCCCCTTCTTCTTCTTTTCCCTTTTTCTCGATAACCAGATACACGATAAGGCTAATACTAGGATGCGTGCAGGGCTAGTAATTTGTCGAGTGGGCAAAATGGTGCGCTGTAAACACGACCAAAACAGGCTATGAAACTCGCAATATCCTTGATCAACATCCCTGAACATGACTAAATGGTGTGTTTACATGTCGTCACTATAATCATACGTCATCATGCGTTGAATTGAATGCCGATTAACCTATAGAATCCTGACACCGCATGTTCCATGTTTTCAATTGCAATGTTTCACCCACAGCGGGTTAATAATCCCACTCTTTCCTCCACAAAGTACATAATTTTATTTCTTACGTGACAACAAATATCGATAAGGCGTTGCTACAGCTGCGCGATGGGGTCGAAGAGAAATAACAAGTTATGTCAGCCTCCACCTGCTTTCAGATGTAAGAACATTTTAGATTTGTGATACTTAAACTGACTGTAATGTCAAACATGGGCAACGTGGGAAACAAGAGTATAATTATATGTTCTAAACTGTTGCCAACTCATTTTCCCCTGGCAAACATCAGCCAGCAGATATGCGATAGTTAGAAATTTAATTCCTCATTTTTTTTCCCTCTCTCTCAGAGGAATATCTAGACTCTCTTACCCAACCCCTCTCCCCTTCTCTTTTTCTCTCTCTTCCCCTGCATATCTCCCTCCCCAAGAAATGTAGTATGTTTTCTGGGGGAGGGGGGTTCTGTAAATTTTGGTTTGTTTTTTTTTGGGGGGGGGAGGGGGTAGTCTTCTTTTTACTCTTCTTCTTTACTCATAGACATCAAACGACTTCTATGTAGCTGAAAAGAGCATCATATGTCGCGCTATGCACATAGCAGCCGATCCATGCAGAATCAAAAACTGAAGCTGTGCAGCAATTATTGTGGGCATGCTTATCCTGCGGCATCAGTAAGTTTGTTTCCTAAATTGTAGGAGTTTGGTTGGTATCGCCCACGTCATAATTGAGTTGACGTAACAACGTAACACGGGGACTATTATAAGAGAGGAGAGGAAACATATAGAGATCTCGTTCCACTTTTTTTTTTTAATCCAGCAAGAGCTATAACCTATATAAAAACTGAGCCAAACTTGGACTGATGCGAGGTCCAAGCAGCCAAATGATATTCAGGTTTTTTTAGCCAACTGTTAACCAAAATAAAGCTCCCCTTGAAAAGGACAGCTTTCAAACAGAGAGAGAGAGAAAAAAAGGGGGGGGTGTGAGAGAGAGAGAGAGAGAGAGAGAGAGAAAGGGAAGGAGAAATGGCGGGAGTCCAGCAGCAAGCCAACTGACATTTGGAAGATGTATCGTTCCATCTCCGTCACAGGTGGCAGAGCTAGGCGCTCAGTATGACGACACGAGTCCACGCAGTTATTACAGTAGTTGGCATCACGTCTTTCGTTCTAATTCGATCTACGTCACCCTTTCTCACTCTATATAGGTTACCATCGAATCTAGAATTTTGTTGCTGTTTGGTCTCGTGTCATGCTGCTTCCTTTTCTTCACAGTCGAATCAAAAAGAAATGAAGGATGTGAAGACATTCAGACAATCTTTTAAAGTCTTCTTCTTTCCTTTTTAGTATCAGGAGAGAACCAAATTTAGAAAGCTAAAATGCGATTTCCAGGAAGAGATGCATAATGATGATTGGTGAAACCAGCGATTAGTTATTATGTTGCCCGGACGCAACATACACAATTTGATTTATTTTAATTTTTCTATATCTGATGGTGTTTGTAAGTATCCATGGACTAGATCTAAACAATGAATCCACTCTTTTAAAGTCCTGCTTTACATGTCTATTTTTTTCTTTCCTTCTTCATCATACTTTTCATTCATAAATGTTTGCGTTTTCTTCTTCCTTTTCTTCTTGTATTCCATCTTATTCTCTAATTTCTATAGCTTCCTTGCCCTATTTATCTCATTCGTCTTCCTTCTTGTTCTTGTTCTTCCTTTTCTTTGTCTTCTTATATTTCTTTTCCTTCTCCTTTTCTCGTCCTTCTTATCTGCTTCGTTTTTTCTTCCTTCTTTTTTTTTTCAAATGCTTGCAATTAAACCTCAACAATAGGACCATCGTTACAACTAAAAGACCGAAAAAGCTCCCATGAAAACTGCCATTTTCCAAAATGACTCTTCCAATTACTTTGTTTTCACATGTAGCTGTTTGATGATGGACTATCAGCAGAGACCGCAATGATAGTACACTCACACGTCGTAGGCATCATACCGAGGACATGATACATCTCCCCTCCTACAGAATATTCAAGTGGATGTAACTTGCCTCGCGTAAGCACATGTATAGCACCCCACTCTTAACATCATCTGCTCCTTCGGGGCTGAGACGATGGAGGTCATTGACCCTCACCGTTGCAGGGTTGGCGTTTCCGTCGAAAGTCGCCGAGGCACGGATATTGCATGACGGTGATCCCGGTGATAACGAATCTTTATCAAAAATATATCTTGTTATTGTTTTGTCGTGATCATCGTAACTGCAGTTATTGTTGATGGGAGTGATGCTGGCGTCGTCTTTATTGTTGTAGATAGGAACCAAACCCTTGTAATTTCGATTGTGTTTATGTGTATGATTATGTTTTTGTAACAAAACAGAATACGAAACATAATTACGAGACACTTTTTATTCATTTTATTACTTCTTCATTTATTTGCCCAAATGCATCTCATTCTTCTCAATCAAGGTGACAGGGTGTTTGCCTTGTTTTCATGTCTTGTGTAATGTTGTATTTTTCTGTTCATTTTTGTGTTTATTATCTTTCTGCGAACACTTCTTTTTTCCCCTATCAGAAAGATGTGACTAATTCTCATCGAACGAACGAGAGTTGAAGAGTTTGATTGTAAAGTGGGTTAAGCCATTTCTAAACATTTAAAGTAAGTCCGTCATCAGATAGAGCAAAATGAAACATTTCCAGTAATGTCTCACTTGTAACTTGGGGGGGGGGGGGGGCGGTTATTTCAAATACATCAACTTTAACGAAAATGGATTAAACTCGTTTTGCAATCAAACTCTTCAGTTGGTAATTGCTCATTACTGTGACGTTTCGCGTAAGACCATTATAGCCCTTTTGGAAGACATCAGAAACTGCACTGGAAAGCGAAAATTGAAGTCGTTTATATGTTGGATAAGATATTGAGCATAATCATCACATCATATCGCATCCCTCAGAAGAGACACGGACGGCTTATTCTTATCTTAATTCCCTTTATGATTTTTTTTTTTTCATTTAAAGGGAATGATACCCAAGTATAATCATACACATGTGGACTGAGTGAATGCAACAACATTAGTAGAACGTATCTGTGAAGTTTGAAGAAAATGGGACAATCCACTCAAAATTTTTGACGTTTTAAAGTTTTGGTGCCGCCAAGGCTGGATGAGAAGGCTACAACATTTCGTGACGTTTCTGCATAATGGAAATACATAGGGAATTCCAGTAAAAAAAGGCACACATTAACTCGAATTTTTGCTGACAAAAAGGGTAATATCATTCTCTTGCTTTAAAAAAACCCAAACAAACAAAGTGGCTCTTTCATTGTGCTATAGAAATAAAAAGAAATGATATGTTGATTTCTCCTCATATCCTTAACAGAATCATAAAAAAATACTCAAACCTCCTCTGATGGGTTCTACTAATATTGCTGCATTCACTCAAAATCACACAATACATTATTCAAGTATCATCTTCCTTCAAGTGTGATAGTCTGCATAATGTCCGTTTTCTGATGGATTTGTTTTGATTCAATTCAGTGAAAATAAAAACATCACTTCATGTCAGTTTGCACGTGATTCTATAGCTCATCTTTGCTTCGACAAATCACTTACATACTGACAAAATCAATGGCTTTAAAGAAACAATTCCGTATGACATGTATCAACAAAAACCTGTCCATTGTCTCTTTAAATCTTGTCTTATATTACCTCAAGGAAAATAAAAATTATGGAAACAACAGTGTTCGGGACGCATATGTTGCGACTAGTTTACTCCACGACTGACATACCATGTACATAGCATGCTCTTTATACAACAATCTACCAAGTACTGTACAAACGTGTCCATCACTGTCAACATTCAAAAGGCAGATTAGATTAATGTTTTAGTAAGTTTATTTGGCAGTAGTGCATAATGTAACATGTTAATGAAACGCATTATTTGTTAGATGATTTTTGAGAGAAGGTGTTAGCATGGCGTGGTATTAGATACACTTGGTTTGCGGTTCACCATGTATGTATAGTCCTGAGAAGGACTGTTGGAGTGACAGGAGAAGGATAGAAAGAAAAGTTGGATGAGAGGTGAGAATTGAGTAAGAGTATTCTTTCTGGAATGAGTGTAGTCCTGAAAAGGACTGTGAACCAAGGAAGTATAGAACCAAGGAAGTATAGGAGAGTAAGAGGAGACTCAACGGTTCGGACAGTTGACTCCTGAGGACGGACAGTCAACTGCCTTGGTTCTATACTTCCTTGGTTCACAGTCCTTTTCAGAACTACACTCATTCCAGAAAGAATACTCTTACTCAATTCTCACCTCTCAACCAACTTTTCTTTCTATCCTTCTCCTGTCACTCCAACAGTCCTTCTCAGGACTATACATACATGGTGAACCGCAAACCAAGTGTATCAGCATTATTTGTTATTATGGATCTTCTAAAGACAGATGTGTCTGTGTCCGTATGCATGTGTGTGTGTGTGTGTGTGTGTGTGTGTGTGTGTGCGTGTGTGTCTGCGTGTGTGTATGATGTGCATTTGCGCATGAGTATATGCGCTTGTGTGTATACAGCCGTATGTAAGGTTTTGACTATGTCTATTTCCTTAATCTTTTGTATTTTGAATTGTCATTTGTTGTATCATCTTCTATTTCCCTGTATAATTTTATCATAATATGCAAAATGTATCTGTACAATTACAGGGCTCTCTTGAAAAGCAGGCCTCTGGCTTGAATGAGACTTACCCTGTATTTTTAAAGAAAACGTGAATGAATAAATAAATAAATAAATAGATAAATGAAAGACAAATTTTAATTTTTCTGAGTTTTTATCTCATTGTTTTCCTTGTATCACTTCACGTGTAACTACATGTGTATATTACCCACGCATGGTGACCGTATAAAGATTCCTTGTTATCTCGTCACTACGCAAAACTTCAAACAACGTTATATTTAAGCATACATAAACGTTACGTTTGGCACGCGTCACATTTTGGCGGCCGCAAAATTCCAGATGTGCATCCCGGGATAACAGAACTTCACAAATACATCATGGACACAGAGGTGTATATTTATTCCTCTACAGCCGCTCCAATTATTTTGAAAAGAAAACGTAGGGGAGGGGGAGAGCTTCTATTTCTACTTTTAAGACGGACAGTCAGGAACATGAAGGACGCATGTATGGCGAAAACAGATATTACACTATTACTGTAATTGATTTTGTACGGATTTTTTCATATCTTGCTTTCCCTGAGGTGATTCGAATGGGAGGTAATTCAAAATTAAGTACTTCAAATATTTTCGTGATATCTTTAAGTTTCGAGGACTGTCATAAACTGTATAGTGGTAAAAGCAAAATGTATATTATCCAAACGAAGGGTGGGAAATGCTGCTTTCGCTACATCTGTCATATTCGGTTCGTTTTATGAACTGTTTTAAAAAAGCAGAAGTACATCTTCTCCGTCTGTCCCGTCACACTCCCGTTCCTCTCATTTTCAGACAAGAAGAGTTAGCTTCAGAGACTTTATACCTCTTTGCTCTTAAATAATTCTCTTCAAAAACCCTGTCTCTTTGAGAATCGAACATCTCGGCTCTTCAAAGAGTACGACAAGCGAAACTTTTACGGCGCTATAAATAACCGTGCTATTGGCGAGTAATTACATGCAATACGTTCGACCTTAAACACTAAATGAAACAATGGGCGACTTCCGCGCATGAGAAAGCCTTTTATACCTTCCGTAGATTTTAGACCGAGAGTGTAATGTATAATGTAGGACTACGACGGAACATGCGTCCCATTTGAGTAGGCCTTTTACACTCCATTATCGGTTTAAGATCCTATCAAGTTCGTTGCTAACCTCACTTATTAACATCATCGAAATATACTAGGGATGCCAAAACATCTCCATCAGTATCTTCGGCCTCATCAGCAGTAGCAATGTATATAAATTACTTTTATCACCGTCGTTGATAGCATCAATAGTTGTAAAGAAGCCATAGCAGTTGCATTATGATTAAGGGTAGTTGCGGTAGTTGCATGTATAGCAATAGCATAGGTTTCTGCAATCATTTTCATATACGTTTGTCAATCAATTTGATATTCGGATCATTCAAATTCACAAAAAGACAGCGACATAACCAGTGATAAAGATAGTCCTTCAACTTTGTCTTTCGATCATTCAATAGTAGTTTAGGCTACATTTGTTGTGCACTGTTAGTAGTGCTTCTCGATCTGCGGAATCAGTCGTTTTATCGCCTGTAGTACAGATGCAGCAAAATCAACCGCCATCTTTGGTGCGTATGTATAATGGCAGAAACTGGCAACAAAAAAAAAAGAAGATTGTATAATCTGCAATAAAGTGTAATATTATAATAGATTCATGTATATATACTCATGGTTGTCGGGGTTCTATAGCACAGTAGGAGAAGCAGTAATTGTTGTTGTTACAAAGCAGAAGTAGTAGTAGTATAGTAAATGTAGTAAATGTAGTAGTAGTAGTAGTAGTAGTAGTAGTAGTAGTAGTAGTAGTAGTAGTAGTAGTAGTAGTAGTAGTACTAGTAGTAGTACAAGTAATACAAGTACAAGTATTAGTAGTATACCACTTCTGCTACCAATATCTATTAGCATCACCATTGGTGTTTGTAATAGTTATAATAATCTAAATTGTTAGTGGATTTAGTGGTCTCCATGTTGGCATGTACAAAATAAAATGTTGCAATAATGATGACATGTTCCTCCATCGTAAGGTAGGTTTATAATATCTATCTATCTATCTATCTATCTATCTATCTATCTATCTATCTATCTATCTATCTATCTATCGATATACGTACGTACATACATACATACATACATTTACATATATATATATATATATATATATATATATATATATGAGATTAAAACCTAAAATGGCATTAAAACGCTTTATCCTGGCGAGGAAAGCGCAGGATAAAGCGTTTTAATGCCATTTTAGGTTTTAATCTCATATATATATATATATATATATATATATATATATGAGATATATATGTATATATATCTCATATATATATCTCATATATATATATATATATATGAGATATATATGTATATATATCTCATATATATATCTCATATATATATATATATATATATATATATATATATTCAACTTTTCATGCATATATATATTACATTCATTTTACATTGTCAAACAAGATAAACAAGATAAAGTGTTCAAACTCAGCTATGGCATTCGTAACTAGTTACTGTTTTCATAACACTTAGACCAATTATGTAGTATATTATATATCAGTTTATATGTCACCTGATATAAGTATTACAATAATCTCGGTTTTTTTTTTAACTATTTCAGTAAATCGTTTCTCGTTCCAAAAATGCTTAAAACAAAGAGAAATATGTTGCAAATAATTGTCATGACAGGACGGAGTACAGTAATCAAGTAAAAAAAAAAAAAAAAAAAACAAGAAAAAGGCAAATCGATATCACGAAGCACGATATTGCACCAACAACAACAACAACAACACTAACAAGAAAAAATCGGTCATGTCCAGTTGAGTAAATGTAATAACCTTGCCCGTCCAAAAGCATATTTGGGTTATTGGGCCATGAAGGGATTAAAAGTTGTTGCTGCTGTTGTTTGTAAAAACTTGAGGGGGAACCTCCGAGCGAGGCTCGGGCTTTCCTTAGCGGAGGCGCCATGTGGGAACGCATCCAAGAGCAAATATGCGACGTCATTATCTTTCCTCTATCTCTCTCTCCGTCTCTAACATATTTTCTCTCTCTCCTACACACTTTCTGTCTCTTACTTTCTTTCTCTTTCTCTCTCGTATGTGCCTCACTCTATCTTTTTTTTTAAAAACCCTTTCTCATCTCTCTCCTCTACTTTCTACCCCGTTAATCCCCATCTCTCTCACTTTCCCTTTCCTTTCCCTCTCTAGCTCATTCTCTCTCTTCTATCTCTCCCTTTTTCTATTTCCATTGTTTCAGTTCCTATTCAATTTCTGTGTCCAGCAAGTCCATTTATAGCTAAGTTTTTACTAACTTTCTAATAACGGTACATGAATCATGACTGATTGTTGTAAAAGCGCCTTTAGGAGACCTGGGATTTTAGGCTTTTCCGGGAATACTTTTAGAACATGTTTATTTTTCTTTCAGCGTTCATTTTTATATATATATATATATATATATATATATATATATATATATATATATATACATATATTCGTCTATTTATCTATCACTTTCGCTTCATCGATCTCTTTTGTATCCTCCTTATATCTATCTATCTATCTATCTATCTATCTATCTATCTATCTATCTATCTATCACACCTTTATGTAAATCTTCCGTCATGTCTTTATTTTCGAGTACTCACACATCTCTAAGATTGTTTTATCAAGGTAAGTGAATTTTTCTATTATCTATCTATTCCAGTACAGTAGAATCATATGTTATATTGATTTGATATTCATTTATTGAAAGCGTTCAGGACAGTGCAGCAAAAATAATATAAAGGAATTCTTGCAGCGCTGTAGAATATATATAGATATAGTTTCTGCGCTCAACAAATGACTTATCATTCTCATTTACTCACGTACGTACTCACTTTAAATTTTGTTACGTCTGTAACTTTTGTTTGCGATTGTGTCTGAGTGTTCGGGCTAAAGATGAGGATTTACATTACCTCACTTGTGTGTTTTGGGGTTTTTTTTTTCATCGTTTCTGGTACATAAAAAAGTATGTAAATCGTCATTGGTTACGGATTACAACTTTACGCATGTTGTTCTACTAAATATGCATCGTTTTACCATTTGCCGGGCTGGAATGGAAAGCAAGATGGTTACTTTTATTATTCTAACTCGCATTATCACAGCTTAATTCTTGTTAGTCAAACTTTTCACTTAAACTGTGCTTAAAATTTGCTTTATCTTCCAAAATGAAGGAACCACCTGTTATCACTTCGAAATAGTGTGAGGATAAAATCTTCCAGACGTGAAAGTTTGTATATCAACTCACATATTTTATCTTTCTCGTGAAATAATCCCGCGCTTCAGGATCTGAATCATATCACAGCAAAATTAAGCTTCAACCAAGCTCTAAGTTATTATGATTTGGAGAAAAGTCACGTAGAGTCTTCATATATTTTGTTATGAGCTGATGCCATCTCGAAATTTGTAGCGAGCATTCTGATTCTATATATTACACAAGCAGGCGACTAGAAATAGAGCACATGAAAATTATTTAGTAAATATGAAATGTTATTTCATCTATATTAGAAACCGTTCTGCCTCAGTAGTCGGGAGTCGTGTGTAAAAGTGTGAACGAGGAGACCCGAGAGGGGAAGAAAGGAACGAGAAAGCGGAACGAAACATGTGTGGTGGCACGCTTGCTCTGTTGCAAGCAACTTCACCACGCACGTTGAGTCGATGCCAGATCGATACCAGCTGGTATCGGTCCGGCCTCGAGTAACGGCGTGGTTCCGGTTGATACATCATCGTGACGTCATACGTCACGTGATTGCATCGACATCGGCGGCATCAATCCGACCTTGACTATGCACGGCAAGTTTTCTTTCTTGAAGACAAATTGAATTATCCAATTAGTTAATTAGAGATCGCGTTTGAGCGCCAGAACAACTGACGGCGAACAGACCCATTAGTACGCGTTGCCATGGCGATTGCGTTTCGCGCCATCCCGATATAGCTGGAAAGAAAAATCCAGTTGGTTCACTTTTTCTTTCCTGCCTACACTAACAGTGCTATCACTTTTCTTTCTTCCACTCATCAGCACTTTCATACGCATTGTCTCCCTTATTGTCTGCTTTGAGATAAGTATTCTTACCGTCTTCGTTGACAGCATGTCTCCGTTGGGGCCATTATTTAAAAGACAATGTCAGTACAGTCTGAGTCATTTACGTCAAGAAAATTTAAGTTACATCAATCACTGCACATAGGAGAGATAGAAAGACCCCTGCCATCGTACGTTGCAATTTTGTAAATATCATTCATGTGACATTCTACACTGCATGCCATGTCACGGCCAACTCTACAGAGTATTTCATCACATAACAGGGCACATGACAAAAACAAAAATAGCAGCAACAACATCCTGAACAAGGAAAAACGATGGGAGATTTTAATGCTTGTGATCATTTTGTGCTAACAAGGGCATTTCATCAAATTTGCTGCAAGACCTGGAACTGAAAAGCCGGAGCAATGATGATTGTGTTGTCCTGTCCACTGAAATATTTTGATAACCCTGTTCCACGAAATCTACCAATTGATAATTTGGATTATGATGATTTATATACCGACTTGTTTCAAGGGGAAAATGGGAATGAAAGTGTAGCTGGATACACGTAACAATGAGTGAAGAATTTGAACGAAAACAGGCGTAAGTGCCATTTAAAAACATTTTAAAGTAAGTCCATCATGAGCAAAATACGTCATTTGTACGTCACTTGTTACATATTTACCAACAAGGAAATCTTATTGAAGCTATGATTGAAAATATCACATTTTCTCACTATTTTTTGCTTTTTTTTTCTTCAAAGTGATAATCGCGAATGCCTCAAATTAAGAAGAATGGAGTTAACGCCTTTTGAAATCAAACTCTTAAAATACTCAATACTATTCTATCTCTGTCCGAGACAAGCAGAGTGTATATTTAGATATATATTATGATTATGTTTGTTTCGTTCCCAAGTAATGGGAGTGGGGGTTGAACAACTTCCTCAAACATTCCTTTTGCCAAACAGCATGGGGTGCGGTATCTAGAAGAAAAATAAATGTATATCCTGGAGGGTTCGGAAGGACTTAAATGAAGATCAAAGTGAATTTCAAACACGATTTTGACAAGAATCACTATGTATATAATAGTCATATCTACAATGTTTATACGGTTTTATAATGTACACGCAATATATCAGGACTCGATATTAATTCATGTTTGTGATCATGGTTTATTGTGTTGTCGTTGTTGTTGGTTTGTTGTTGTTGTTGTCGTTGTATTATCGTTGTTGTTGATGATGATGACGTTGTTGTTGTTGTTGGGGGTGGATTAGGGCCACTTTGCGCTCTAGCTACAAAACTTAATTCCTTGACGAGCAGTCCTTATTATAAGAGATTATCTTCAAATCTCAAATCAGGTTAAGTATCTGTAAGAAATTTCGTCTTTAAAAGGATGCTAGAATTACGGATCAGAGTCACTTCAGTACCTTGAATAAAAACTAGTAAAGTACTTTCACTCCCCAAACATTGATGGTTTAGTTTTGAGGAAACCCCTCAGTTTCTTACACTCAAATTTACGTCTGTTGTCCATGTGACTGTACTATCAGGTCTCTCGACTGTCGACCTTTCATCTATCATAAGTCCCCACAAAGTAGTAGCTGTCAAATTGTTTTCTTCCGATGAAACTCCAATGTCATCTGCAGTCAATGGCTGAGAGGTGGGTTATGGACGATAACTAACTCACCAAATTTATTTCTCTGCATTATCTTTGCATCTTTGTACCAATTTATCAGCAGCGACAAATTGCATTTATACAAATGTATTTTACAGATAGCTAGTTTGTTGATAGGTAGATAGATAGATAGAGGTATAGATAGATAGATAGATAGATAGATAGATAGATAGATAGATAGATAGACAGACAGACAGACAGATAGATATACAAATAGATAGATAGATAGATAGATAGATAAATAGATGGATAGATAGAAAGATAGATAGTTAATAAATACCATAGTAGACAGATAGACTGATCGATAGGCAGTTTATAGATAGGTAGTTATGATTCTAGATAGTTGAATTAAAAAGTTGGATAGATAGATAGATGTTGGTCAAACTATGTACATACACTAAAGTCACTTGACAAAAAAGTCCTTGTTCAACTGAACATCCCGAATGAAGGTTTCGGCTCGGGACAGAAGTAAGGAAAGGAAGCATTAAGATTGTAAAGTGTCATGACTGTATTACAATATTCCCAGGGTGCCAAAAATCGGACAAAATATTATCTGCTTCTTCATCTCCTTCTATTCATTCTCTTCTACCTTTTCTTTATCTTCTTTCCTTGTTCTACCTTTTCTCCTCTTTTTCTTTTTCCTTTTCTCCTCTTTTTCTTTTTGTTTTATACTTATTACTTCTTTTTCGTCTGTTTCCTTCTTCTTCTTTTTCTTCTTTCTTGTCCGCTTTCTTCTTTTCCTCTTTCCATCTTCTTCTTCTTGGAGCTACGCTGAACTTGAATTTTGCGCTCAATTGCGAAATAGGACCCAGCAAATCTAGGTTAGACTTTCTGGCATGGTTTAGCAGGTATTGGCTCATAAGTGCGCGGCGTATAAGCCGAATCCAACGAACCCTCCTTGAAAACAAGGGCAGATACGAATCACAGGCCCTCTTTTTGGCAGAGTATTTGGGGTATATCGATGGTAATAATGTGTCAGACTACAATATTGACATACTTTCCAGTTGACTGCGTTGTGACAATACTTGCTCAGTTACTGTTTTGCTCTACAGTACAGCGAAAGGATTTGCGCTTCGCCTCAAACGTATTTTCCCCCATTCTCTCCAATTTCCGGAATTTGTTTTTTCATACATGATGTTCGTCTTTTCGTCAAAATTTATTAGGGAATGAAAAATACCAAGTCTTACATTTCAATGAAGTGTCTCGTAAGTTCTTCTTCACGATTCTTTGTGAGATGAAATCCTACTTTAGGGTGAGAAGAGACAGAAAATGACAGTGTTGCTATACCCCCACCCCATCACTCGAAGCCACCTCTTTATTCCTGTATCTTACGACACGGCGATCGAACATGATAGGAAACACATTTCACGTTATGATGTTTTCCTTCCCAACTATACTGTCACTGAAAACGCAAATTGCTATACGTTGTACTAATTATTATTCCTTGCTGTTCCTGTTACTGCTGCTGTTGTCGCTGCCGTTGCCCTGGTGGTGATGATGTTGCTCTAAATGCTTATGAATTCTCAAAGTCTGCTTCGGATTTTTTTTTCTAATTTATTGTAGGGCCTACATTATTTTACTACCTTTTTATTCCTATGTAGTACTTTTTTTTTCCTTACTCGTCATTCTAAGTAGTAACTTCACACTTGATTGTTATGAAAGATGCCGAAAGATGCCGGACTAGCACCCTTCAACCCTTAAGATTAGCCTTTGTCAAAGACCCTGTCGCTGGTATTAATTGCGAATCAATCAATCAATCAATCAATCAATCAACGAATAAATGAATAAATAAATGAGTGAATGAATAGTTAAATAAATACATAAGTACATAAAAATACATACATACACATGAATAAATAGATAGATAGATAAATAAATAAATAAATAAATAAATAAATAAATAAATAAATAAATAAATAAGCAAATAAATAAATAAATAAATAAATAAGTAAATAAACAGAAAAGATAATACAGCTATTGTGATAGAAATAAATCTAGGGAGTAGAGGGGAGTAGCGGGAGAGAAGTCAAACAACCAACTAGAGGCGAACCCCAATAATCGACTTCGGCATTCGTCTATTCATGACTGTCATTGCTAACCTCGTGAGAGCCTTGGAAAAAGGTTACTTAACCCTTCCTTATACGTAGCCTTATTTGCAGAACGGGTGCAGAAAATACCCTCAACGTGTGAAGCTAGAAGGGGGGGGGGGGGGTTGAGTGAGGACTTAGCAAGAGGGAAATCTTCTTTAACTTCTTGTTGTCAGGAGTGTTGTTAGTAGTGTGGGTTGAGTGAATGCAGCAATATCAGTAGAACACATCAGTGAAAGTTTCAGAAAAATCAGACAATCCGTTCAAAAGTTAGGAATTTTTAAAGTGTCTGTGCCGTCATCCCAGTTGTGACATCACAGCTGGACACCATGTTTCATGAACAGCACTTTCTTCGACTTGTTACTAACACTATATTCTTCCCCCTGCTTTCTGCAAGAGGTTTAGTCAAGTGCTCTTTCATCTTGCTAGAATTATGAAAATAATTCTGTGGATCTCTGTTAAGACTTTCTCTTTATTGTTGCCCCGCAGTTACGTCATAAGCTGTTGAAATCTTCTTATCCAGCGATGATGGCACTGAAACTCTGATAACGTTTGAATTGATCTTCCAATTTTCCTCAAACTTTCACTGATGTGTTCTATATTGATATTGCTGCATTCACTCAATCCATGCAGGAGTTTGGGTGAAATTAATTGTCCTTTAAGCACATCACGCTTTACAAATCGTCGTATAAGCATGCAGCAGTCAGCTAAGGAGTTATCACACTTCTGTAGTAACTCCTTGAGTCATTTAATAAGGCGTAGGCCATTTTCTCTTCCAACGAAGAGATAACGCAATGCATAGTAAACCCCTGGGACCACTAAAGACATCACTGGCGACTTCCGCAGAGTAGTTAGATACCGGTGGAAATGTCGGATTTGAGCATTCGAGGAAATTGATGGACATTTTCATTTCCATCAGCCGAACGCGCCCACAGTAAGAAGTAGATTTTCTGAAGCCTATGAACCTGCCGATGAATACATCATACAGATGATTTCATCATGTGAAACTTTTGACGATTCGTAATCTGAAGTATGTGCCTATCAAAGTGTAATTTCATGCAAAGCTGCTTCGGCGTACGTAGCTGCGCGTATCAAGCGTCAGTCGTAAAGTAAAAAGTAGCACTCCTCCGTCCGGTCTGAGCGAATGGTTCGCTTGAATTCTTAACGTCCCAAGATTAAATTGGCAATGTTATCCTTAGTTATAGAGCATAAGTCCTAACGCGTCTGTGCTGTATTATGATCAGTGCATCTCAATCTGTCCCGTATGTGTGCATGAAATCTTGTGTGAGTCATCCCATAGAGTCAAAGGCATTTACAACCACCACACTGAGCGATGGAGCCGTCACCATAGCAACAGGCCTCGCCCTGATCTAGGCAGGCGCACTGTGGCGTCTGTCATCCTCTAAGCAGTCCTAAGCACTTTCGGAGAAGCCCCGATTAACGAATTTCCTGCGGCGGCTGACAATTAGGAAGTGTGAAGATTTGTGCCGTAATCCTTCACTTTAAAATCGGGAACACAGACTTTCTATCTCCCTCTCTCTCTCTCCCTCTCTCTCTCTCTATTTCTATCTATCTGTCTCTCTCTCTTTCTCTCCGTGTCTTTCTCCTGAACGACTACCGTTTAATGTTCCGAAAGAAGTCAGCGGCAAATCCGAGATTTGTCCTGTCACAGAACATGAGGTGCGGATGATGTGAAGTGATACATTAGGTGCAGGTAATCGTTCACTCTCTAATCCGAAAATCTGTTGTTTTGAAGAGGGAATGCTGACCTATTCAAGACTCCCATAACGGGAAACGCAATAGCCACTTCATGCCCAAATCAAACATAATCACATACAAACAGGGACTTTCCCTTTCATTTTTTCATTCATTCATTTATTTTTTCCATTTACAACAGAAACATATGAATATTCTACAGACATTAAATAGGCCTACATAAATTTCATCATAATACATAATAAAGGATAAGTTTACAAAAAAAAATGTTAGTATACGGAAATGCTGGAAGTGCAATGGGGAGGAATGCTAAAAAGCAGTGCTTGTAGGGTGCATTCCCCCACACGTGATACAACAAATTATATAATCTCTTCCTTCGACATCAAATGGCAAAGGTTGCTCAAATATACGTCTAATGTGTGTGTGTGTGTGTGTATGTGTGTGTGTTATGTGTCTGACTTTTTTTAAGTACATTTCCATGAAAAAGAATGGTTTGCTACGTCAGACGTGTTTTAAAATCTTTCACTTGCTGATTTAGTATAGTTACATATTCATCTGTTCTGTTTGGAAATGCTTATAATAGTTCAGCCCACGTGCGAAACTATTGAAATAGATGCTCATGGTAAATTTGAAATAGATTCTACTTTTCCTGTTAACAGCTTTAAGACATTTACCTTGAAAACTGGAGTCATGTTACTAAAGAATAATGATATAATATTTATTCAGAACTTTAATATTTCCTCTTAGGTCGTATCAGCCTACATGTTTTCTTTGGGATGATGCCAGGGTCACGTAGAAAACAATAACTGGGCTGAGTTTATGGAAGACAAATGACATTTACATGGAACAGTGCTCTGTCACTGGGAGCTGTTATCTAAAGGGATACGAGTATCAATTAAAGGGGAACGAGACTCAAATGTACAAATCTGCCCTACATTGGCAAAAGGAAGCAAGTGACATACCATCCGAATTTGAGTTATTGATGTTTTCATAATTCACATAATGAGCTCTTCTTCCAGGCAAAATTTCATTCAGAAACACTCATCCTACTAAGAGATATGTTAGATAAGACATCATGATAGTCCATTGACGTCAGTGTAAATGACAGACACATTTTGCTCGTTTACGTTTTAAGTGAACTGGTGAATGCAGCAATATTAGTAGAGGACATCACGCATCTGCGAAGTTTGATGAAATATGGACAATTCGTTCGAAAGTTATGAATCTCTAGATTTTCGGTACCGTCATCGCTGACTATCGAGGCTCTATGACGTCGTGGTATCGACAACGACATAAAGAAAATGTAAAGAAAATTCATCGTATTTTTCATTTTCCTAGCAAAATAAAAGAGATCTTAACTAGCCTCTTTCAGGAAGCAGGAGGAAATATTATTACCCTTGATAATGCCCTACCATTGATATTACATCCAATATATTATTGTCAATAACAATGAATACAATGTATGTACTTTTCAATTTCAATCAAAAAATGAAATTTTGTAGAATTCTCTTTGTATTTCGTGTATCTTCGTTGTACATGCGCGACATCACGAACAGTATTGTACTCTAGATAAAATAACTAGAAAATAAAAGTCTGTCTAAAAAAATGACAGCAACGGTGAATTGAACTGAGCTGGCACAGCATCGAGACACGGGGTACCGTGAGGCGATCGACCATCTGCAACGCGCCTTCCACGACGCACCTGCAGAAGGTCGCCACCTGTCTCAAGACAGAAGTCACAATCACTTAAAACTTTTCGAGTACTCGCGGTTGCTGTTGTACAAGTGTATCCTGTCCTCTGTGTATGATTTTTTTTTCTCATTGTTTTTTTTCTTCTTCAAGAAAACAGAGGCTCTCGATGTTGATTTCTCTTGTTTGTTGTCCATCAATGATTCAGCATATTTTACGGGGTTTTTTTTAAACCTATTTTACTCTCTGGACGATCTCGCGGGAAATCATTATCACACATAATAGCCCATTCAAACAAACAAACAAACAAACAAACAAATATGCAAACACATCAGTATGTTGATTAACTTACCTAGAAGCCTCACTTCCCTGATCATGTTGACTCTAATGAATCGAGTATAATCGAACAAACAAAATACTGAGAGTCTCATTGAAATCGGACAGAAAGTTAAGGAAAGTTAATGCTTCATCATTATTATGCTTCATCACAGCGATGACAGTCGGATAATAATGATGATGCAAATTAGATGACGCAATGATGCCGTCAGTGGCTTTCCACATAAAACTTAATGTTCTCCGTGTTTTCTCTTCATATGAATTGAATTCGAAAAGAGACAGTCGTATCATAAGCATCAAAAATATTTCAGAGCTGTAATGATCTAGCAACAATGAAGTGATAGCAGAGAAGACCAGTTATAGTTACTACATGAGCGAATTATTCTTTATACAGGTACCTTTGATGTTTGAAAATTCACTTACTTTGAGCTTTCTCGTGGAGACTTTATAATCATTCTTATCATAACAATGTATATCTAATGACAATGCTTGATTTGTTTAAGATTTATTATGATCTCATTTGATATCAGTATTGTCTGGGGCAAATTATTTTATAAGGGTCCCATTTTTCTCTCTTCTTTTCTTTTTCTTTTTAAAACAACACAAATTTGGCTTTTGTGCTCAATTTTGATAGTTTTGCTATATTGTTTTGTTTGACGTAGGCGTATACTTCTTTTGTCTTTTTCAATCAAAAGTCAGCTTGCAAACTGTGTGAAATTCCGCTATTCCACCTTTTGCATTGATTCACGTCCCGGAGAGAAATTAAAGGAAATCAATATTCATATGAAGCTGGTAATTCTGGAGTAGAGATTCTGCTGAATAGCCCTTGAGAACATCAAAAGGAAGTAAAAATAGAAGGAAATAGGATAAAATAGATTAAATCGTCGAGATGTCATGTAAGAAGGCAACTTTGAAGAGTTTAAACTAAACTTGTTTAAGTCGTCGCAGACGGGAGCCTGCATGCCATTGGGGATCCGTGCAAACTTTATGCAGGTTTCGGAATCTCGCAGGAAACGGGTAAGTTATCAGTCACTTGTGCTTATCCTTGTTAATTATCTATGTTTGTCATGTCTTTTCATTTCCTTGTCTAGGTTTAGACCTACTTTCTGGCCTTACCCGTTTGCTTTTTTTTCCCTTTATCTCTTTTTCTCTTTCTGTCTCTTCTCATCATGTTTATCGTTCTCCTTTTTCCTTAATTCCCATCATCTGTGTTCGTCTGTTCTCCGTCCCTGCATGTTTAAGAAAGAGAAAATGGGGGAAATCGGCGGCGAGTCGTTTCGTTCGCGAAAATGCTTCGCGACGTTGGTAAACAGATTAATCATGCACTTACAAATTAACAGTTGTTGTGGCTACCAATGCCAAATAGCCACGGTTGTCCTTACAGGCGCTCCGCCCGCTTGTCGAATGCCAAGAAATCGGTGTCGTTTCAATATCCCCTAACCTCTTCAAAGAGTCCTACCCCTCCTATAAAGCCCCACCCTTGCCCCCTTCAAAGAACCCCCACTCTCCCTTCCCCGTCCCGACTGCCGTTCCCGTATTTGACCCCACCTCAAGGTCCTATGTAGAAAGCGCAAAGCTTTTTGCTTCTTCCTTTTTTTTTCTTCCTGTATGTTTATTATACATTCACTGCAAAACAAAAACAAAAAACAAAAAACAAAAAAACAAAAAACAAAACCCCCCCAAAACCCCCCAAAACAACAACAACATGAACAGTCAAATTCACAATTCCAAGACATGTTCGAGTGGACAGTGATAAAAAAAAAATGTAAACTGAATTGAATAGATTGGTAAAGGTTCATCAGAATAGGAGCTCAAATATGAAAGTTATGGAATTTTATGATTTCACGGACTTACTTACTCCTACTACTATTGCTCGAAACCACGAGAGCAAATCGGAAGAGCAACTTTTCCACTGGTTTCTACCCAAATGCATTAAATTTTTTTTTTTTTCATAATTTATCCCCCACAGCCCCTTTACCCTTTAAAGTACAGGTAGTCATTGCTACAGGTAATAACAAGACTACAATAGGTAGATACAAAGGATACAACCAACTACATTGAATTAAGTTGATTTGAACTAATTCACATGTATTTCTTATCAACCGGATGAAATTCAAAGGAAATTTCTTACTATGTTGGCCAATGGTAAACGTAGAAGGTGATGACATCATCGCCTATACCGCTTCACATGATAAGAAACTTTTAAAATGGAGAACTCTCATATTTTACATTCGATGAAATCGCTATCATTCTGTCTGTCTGATTGTACTTGATTGATTGATTGTTTAATCAATTAATTAATTAATTGATAGATCGATTGATTAATTGGTTGATTGATTGATTAATTGATTGATCTGAGTTTATTTCCAGTTTGTAATCCTAAAAACAAAGAGACAAACAGGACTGAATTACGATGATGATTACAATACAATGACATTTTGTCTTTCACGACGTAAAAGATAGTCAAAGCGTATGCTGTATCAGGAATAATTGTAACACAGGAAAACCTTGATTCAATTTAATTTCTGTTTCATTTGTACCTCCACTGAAGAACGTAACATTGAAAAAAAAACAACAACACCAAAATGTAATATTCTTGAATCACATTGGTTGACTGCAAGTTAAAAAGAAAGAAAGAAAAGCATGTATACAATAAATTTCAAGCTAAACTTACTACATTATCTATATGACTAGAAAGAATAAAAAAAGGAGAAATCCTCCAAAAAGCAGTGCTTGTATAAGAATAATTGTGGACAATTCACTTAATCGACGCATAAGGTTTCACTTCCTTGATTATTTTTTTTTCAAGCCAACTTGAACATGGTGTAGAAATACACTTTAATCACAATTTCATCACTCATTTGGTATTTCATAGATTAACTTGGTTGACCAACATTCAAGGTTTACTTCACTATACAAAATAGTTGCCAAAAAGGAACTGTTTTATAGGAAAAGGACAAACAAACATAACATAATCAAAGTCAATATAAGCATCATGCTCTCAGTGGAAATTGACACGTTGTTACAATATAACTGAATTCTGATGCAATAGACAGAAAATAAAGAAAATATTTCGTGCTACAATCATATCCTATACTTGCTACTAATAACGGACATCGGCCCCTCACTTTGCTCACGCATTCTCACTTTTAATTTCGTCTTCTTCTGCGTGCCGCATGGGCCACGTGATAATAATTGGATATTTAGAAATAGTGTCGACATCACCCTTTTTAATATGATATGATATTCGACATTCTTAGAACAATCCTTCAACTTTCAATCGACTATTTTCATACACTTCCCAGTGGGAAATAGAAAACAGCATATCACAATTTACACGCACACGCATCATTTTTTCCGCATTCTTTATTTTGGCTTTCGGTCAGTAATATTTGAAATCGTTCTAACAAATCAAACAGTTTTAAACAAGAGAGTAACAATACCATCGTTCCACTTATCAATACTGCTTAATTGCAAATACATATGCTGGCAAACATCATAAACATAAAAGTCCATTACATTTTCTTTTGTTTTGGTTGAATGTGCACCCAAATACACACCCACATACATACATTCACACGTGTATATAATGCCCAAACAGATATACGAACCAGACATGTTTGCAGTTTTTTTCTTTTGTATTCTTTTAAAGGGAATACTCTTTAGAAGAGAACGAAGACCATTGTTTCGAAAAGTAAAACGCTTCCCGAAACCATATGTAAGCTTTAAAGGGGATGGCTAGTAACTGATCAGTGGGAATCAGTGGGAATGCTGGGAATGATTGTTCCAATCCTTGTAGGATTCATTTAAGAGTACATTATGTATCTATTGTTGTGTGAAAATTGTTTGCTTCAGAATGGTCTCATATTCAAGTAATGTGCAGTTTAATGTTTCCAGGTTAGCATGCCTGTACAGTGACGGGGCATTAAACTGCACATTACTTGAATATGAAACCGTTCTGAAGCAAATAATTTTCACACAACAATAGATATATAATGGACTCTTAACTGAATCCCACAAGAATTGGAACAATCATCCCCCAGCATTCCCACTGATCAGTTACTATAGCTATCCCCTTTAAAGTGGCATTTCAGGTTGTATTATTGATAAATTTCTCTCACACATGCTTACGCGTAAGTAGTACAATGTATAAGTGAAAGCATCTATATAGTTTATCTCATCTCATTAGCTTTGATTTTGCCTCCGTCCTGCACATGCTCTGCTTGGTATTATGAACTGATGAAAGCGGTCTCGTACACAATAAACCTTTCATTGTCCATTCATGTGTTCATGTTACTTTCAATTTTTGAATGATGACAATAACAAAGGGAGTCTTCGAGTGCATCGTTTGTTTCGAGAACACAAAAAACGGAGGAATAATTGAAAGTGCAATTCTCCTCAGGGCATTGTGATTAGAACTTGTGCTCTTCAGTGCTTAAACTGGCTACGTTTGCATTGATCTGACATGCTCATCACATCCTGATTATGTCAGTTCGCAGACTACAGTTCACAGACTACAGTTACAGTTACAATTACAGTTATAGACCTTTTAAAAAAAAAAACCAAAAACTTGCATATGAGGCATTTGAAAGTTCTTCATTAAGTGAACTATAGGTGAATAATGGAATGCATAGGTAAATGCATATTCTTTTCTATCAAAATAATTAACAAAATTCATTCATATAACATTTATTTGTGAATTGTAACTTTTCTGTTTTAAACTGCTCTTGGAAATAAATGATTAATCCGTGTTTCAAAAAGTCTGAGGTTCATATGCACCACTGCTTACTGTAAATTGGCTAATTGTAAAGGACTGCTGACAAAACAAGAAACTCGAAGAATCTGTTCTAAAAATTTAGATGATTAAGTCAGAAATAGAATAAAAGTCCTTCCTTGCTGACTCAATAAGCCAGTTCGGAGTTAGCTCATGGGCACATTGGTCCGAATGACCTTTCTTTTTTCTCAGTCGGTTAGGGGCAATTTACTCGTTTTAGAGCGACGTAATGCGTAAACTTTACATAAAAATTTATGGAATTCATTGATCCTGTTCAAACAAAGAATGAACTTGCATAGACCAGAATGATGATCAGAATGATCCGTCGAGTAGCACTTGGGAAAGCATCCATTTCATTATTTTGCATTGAATGTATTAACAATCTCTTTCCATTGATATTGCCAAACACCACTTTCGCTGTCAGGTGGATGTGCAGGCAAGCAGCATTTACAAGGATTACATGAATAATCATTACA
Source organism: Diadema setosum (assembly GCF_964275005.1). Taxonomy (NCBI): domain Eukaryota; kingdom Metazoa; phylum Echinodermata; class Echinoidea; order Diadematoida; family Diadematidae; genus Diadema; species Diadema setosum. The sequence continues at coordinate 6,063,966 of NC_092697.1, forward strand.
TCAGAGATGCTTACCCCAGTGAATTTAAAAACCAACATACCTGTTGGTACGAATGACCTTTCTTCTGCTCATGCGCAAAGTGGAACTGCGAACTGGCTCACTATTTTCACGCCACGCACAGTTCCGTCTGGCACTTTGCTGGTCCGAGAGATAGTTCTCCTAACATCATATACATTACATGTGATTCTTTGTAGTGGATTTTGTTTGTTTGTTTGTTTTTATTATTTTTTGATTGTTTTGTTTTCTTGAGCAGTATTATTAGTTTTTTTTTAGTTTTTGTTTTGTTTCTAATTTGTCTTGGACGCTCTTTCGAAGAGTGTACTTTTAAGTTCGAAGATATAATTGATGACGATTGGATTTAACACCTTCATGGGGAAATTTCCCTAACATCTTTGTGGATTCAGAGAATGTAGTATTATGGTGAAACTTTCCTTCGATGGTTGATGATAATCAGCATTCGGTTGATTGCATGTGCCTTCCACTTTAGATGGGAGTTTGACGAGAAGTGATTGTGCAGCTGTTCCAAGTATTATATATGAAGAAGAAGAAGAAAAGGAAAAAGAAAGAAGATAGAGTTAAGAATTTTACTCATTTCACTTTCACTTTCACGGATGTGTATCCTCCCTACTTTCTGACGGAGCAACCTCAAATAATATTTGGATATCGTAGAAGAGATGTTGTGAAATGTACTGCTGATCTTCCCCCCCCCTAATTGATATTTGAAATTCTCTTCTCTTCTCTTCTTTTCTTATCCTTTAATTTCGTTTCTGTATTGGTATATCCTCCTTGTGTTGTCCTCATCGGTCAGATGACAATTAAAATACTCGGAAGTTCAAGTCACTTATTTCTGTGTGTCTGTGTTTAACTTCCTTCAAGTAAAAATTAGAGAGAACTGTAACAAACCATAATGTCCAGAGGCCGTTATCCAAGTCAAGCGAATTGCTCATCGATAACGGTCTCCTCCACCTAAATACTGTAGAATTTACAATGAAACATATTATGTCCGTATGCTATTCCCATAATGATATATATATCTATTTACATGTCTTATGAGTACTCTTGTTTACATATTTTCAAGTGAAAATGTTGGATTTGTCATACTGATTTCTTTCATACAAGTGGAGAAATAAAACAAGATAAAACTGAAACTGAATACAATAGAAATGTTTGGGAGTGAAGAATATGAAAACAAACAATATCTTTACTTCAAGTAACTTGACATGATAGTTACTGTCGTTATTGTGTTGTGTTGTGTTGCAGGAGGGTCATTTGTTTATTTTTTAATGTATTTGTTCTGCGAGTATCTTATAAAACCGATATCTACAGACTAATCATACATTGTATGCGTGTCACGCAAGTCCCAATTCATCACATTAATAATGCTTGTATGATAGTCTGGAGAATGTTCCAAATGAACTTACAACTCTTTGCCAGAGATGAGTGGCGAACATCATGTAAACTGACTGAAAAAAAAAAGTAAAGGGGGGGGGTCACGAACTATTCCACAATCATCTCATAACAAGACTGATTATACAGACGAAGCTCAAATCGACAAAATCATATTTTTCATTTCCATTGAGTGTAACGACTTGGATGGGGGGGGGGGTATTTCAGTTAAAGACCTTGGTGTCGCAACAACCTACCAGCACCAAAAGGCATAGTTACTCTTAGTCCACGCAATGACATTCGAACGTCATTTGCAACGTCGATTAACTTTTAGCATTGATATCCCTTTGCTGTTTTTTTTTTATAGATATTTCTTATTAGTCTTACACTCGTGTACGTTTAGCACAGTATGCAATCATCACGTTTGTCGTGAGTTGAAAGTGACGGCACTTTCGTGTGTATTTTAGTTTTAAATCTGAGATATTATAACAGAAGAAAACTTTGGAAACGTGACATACCAAACAAGTTTATTGCTGAACAACGCATACTACAACTCTCGGTGCCGTGGATGCCATGACCACACAGCCAATCTGCGGGACACAAAATCGATTCAAGGTGAGTGCATGTAAATCACAGCCGCCTTCGCCTTGGTGGCCGCTGATTGGCTAAGAGTTTTGTACGCGGCGCTCCATTGGAGATGCACGGTTGTTGAGTAGAAGGGGTAATACGAAAGATACAGCACGTTGCAGTTTAGCGGGGGCGATAAAAGCTGAGCGTACGCAGCTACCCATCGAGAAATAATTTACCGGTCTTGTCGACACAAATTCGGAAGTACTGTGTTCCTCAAGTTTCACTCTTATCTTACGAATTAAGCGAACTTCCTTTAAATCAACACAAGGCCTACTTTCCTTTGAAAAATCGACAATACAGTGTCACTCACGCTGTTTCGCAAAATCATTTTAAAACTCGACATACCATGATTACAAACTAGCGTTCCAAAGTCCTCCAGTTTAATTGCGTAATGAAGTTGCGTTGACAATGCATTATACATGTTCAGTAATGGAGTGTATTTCTTTGACAGGAACGAGTATAAGTGTTGAGGGTAACTTAGTTATTCCTCATCTATGTAATCTAATTAGCGAACTTTCGTTACTCTAGAGTGTGCAGGAAGGTAGACAGAGATAAGCTGTTAAGAAAATTGTTTTTTTTTTTAAACAAAAAAAAAATATTTCTTTGATTCTTTCTTTCCTCTTCCTCCATTTTCTTTTTTGCCTTTTTCTTCTCTTCCTCCTTCTTCCTCTTAAGTTCTGCTTTCCGGAAATCATCGAAATGAACATCTAACACAAATTACAAATACCCTGTAGACTTTGGTTTGGTGTTATGGATAAAGTTTATCTATAGTGAGGCTTTCAAAACTGCAGTAATTTTAACCCCCCCCCCTCCTTCTCTCTCTCACCAGCTAGCTATATGTATAAATCATTATTTATCTATTTATTCATATATTCATTCATTATTATATTCATCTATTTATCATTGGTGATTTAGAACACCATCTGGCAACGCAGCTTTTACCCTTCATACTTGCCCTTCGATCTTTATGCAACATATTTGAGACCTTAATACGTTCTGATGTTTCATAGCGGATATCTTTAGCTTTCCAAAACATCAGCAACTAAAAAACAAACAAACAAAATTTGGGCACTGTGGCTTAGTGGATGAGACCCGTGACTTTAAGTAGGAGGTTCCGAGTTCGAATACCGTCAAATGCCTACACGTCCTTGGACAAGATGTTTTACCCATCATCATACATGTTCCTCTCGACCCAGGGGTATAAATGGGTATACCAGCAAGCTACGATGGCTAAGGTAATACATGGCCCTCTGACAAATGGATCATTATTATTATTAATATTATCAATATCATTATCATTATTATTATTATTATTATTATTATTATTATTACTACTATTATTATTATTATCATTATTATTATCATTATTATTATTATAATTATTATTATCATTGCTATTATTATTATTATCGTTATTACTATTATTATTATTATTATCATCATCATCATCATCATTATCATAATTAGTAGAATTAGTATTAGTACAAATACTACAACTATTACTGTTATCACTATTATGAGTGTGATTATTATTATCATTTATTATTAGTATTATCAGCATATTCATCAACATAAATATCATTATCATTACCATTATTATACGCTACATATTTTAGGCGTCTTGAGGGGGTGGATGGAAGGAGGATGGTGTAACTATCTTCACGGGGTGCTCAGTGCGTAAGTGACGTGTCGAGCTCCAAGACCCTTCTCCGACTTTACGCTGGAGGGCTGGCACCTGTAAGTGCTTTCCGTAAAGAGACGTGCAGCAATTATATACAGAAGGCTTAAAGTACCGCAAGCAAACAAACAAGCAAAGAAGAATCCATGCACGAGACTTTTCTTAAATAGGTCCACTTGCTCTATACATCAGTAATCTTAGTAATTTATTCTTCTTCTTTTTTTTTTTGGGGGGGGGGTCAGGCATTTCGATCCACGGTTGCAGGGGGAACAATTTCAAAGATAAGAGAAATGAAAATGATTTGAATGATTATTTGACAATTTTCTATTTGTATATATTGAATGAAGAACATTTGGCGCAAAATAATGTTTTATAATCACATTACATGCCTTTTAGATATAATATGTTTTTCACCTTGTATCTATAGTATCCGTGTATTTGCGGTCATCTTTCTATTTGTGTTTATGAGAGAGAGAGTGTGTGTTATGGGTCTTTTCGTCAAGGAAGTTTTGCAACATATTATAGTACCCAATAATTAACTGTTTGAAATGTCGTTCTAATTATAAAAAGGAGCTAATTTTTTAGCGTGACCACAATAGAAACGAAACACCTATTATATCATGTACAGTGATTTTGCCCTTGTCTTCTCTGGGCAATAGCGCGATGACCTACAGAAAGAGGAGAAAATAGCAAATTATATAAGCCGAGGGGCGGGGGTATAGGAAGTGTGGAGAATCCGGGAAAGGAACATGCTACCTCTTCTTGTCGTATCATCTGACAAGAATAACGTTCTGAAGGCCGTAATGTATTTCAAGCTAATGATCTAATCCTCTCCGAGTCCCCGCAAGCATCACATCATTAATCGTTTGGGAGAGGGATCACAGGTTGATAACTATAATGGTGCCCGCTCTTTCAGTGAGCAGGGTGAAAAACACACACAAAAACAAAAACAAAAACAAAATACAAGAAAAAAACGAAAGACTACTGACTCTTCGAAGAACACATCAGTGATAATTAGTAAGGAGGCCACTTAATTTAGCATCTCCCCCTGATGTCGGGAGAGATTTCGCCACAGTAAACATGGAGCTACAAGTAGCTTCATGCTGTAATGACTGATTACACTGACACCAAAACGCTCGTACATTTCTTGTCAATCGATAGAATCTACAGCAATATTTGATTCATTGGCTTATTTCTGTCTCAAAACAATTCATGTGGAATATTCTCCTCTCAAGTCTTTCTTTATCATAACGTTAATTGAGTGCTGTGCGTTTGGGGGATCAATCATGCGTCCTTTTCGCCATACACAGGTATCTTTAACTTTGTTTCGTCTTCTTTTACCTACACGGGACTTTTCTGACATTTGATTTGACGTTGTTTGTTGTTTTAATTTTGTGAACAACAAAACACAAACGAGCAAAACCAAAATCCAAAAGAGTTCCAAACCGGACATGTGTGCTTAAGTATCGTAATGCTGTTATACGAGTGGTTGTTCAGTTAAAAGGTAACTTTTTTGCATTATCAGCCTCGATTTCTCCGTGTTTGTGATTGTACCTGTCTAAGTGTCTGTGTAAATGTGCGTGTTCTTAATTCATTCATTTCTGCTCCCGTTTGAGATACATATTCTGACGCAAAAAACCCCAAACAAACAAACAAAACTCAAGCATCTCAAGCATCAATCTCAAATACAACGAGAGATCTCCATAAATTTGATGTGTCCTATGAATCAACAATCTCTGAATAAGGAAGTTCGAAAGGCCCATGGGGGTGGGCTTCAGGACGCAGGTGTCGATGCAAGTTACATTTTGGAACACTGGATGCCACATTGAAATGTTCAAGTGATGGGTCGAACGTGAGTAAACCGTCTTTAATCCGCTGTCTACGTCACTTGTAATTCCTTCTGAAGTCTAGATATAAAATTATACGTGGCGCACCGGCTCCTCGCAAGCGTTGGGTTAATAAACAAAATGAGTGCGTCTCGGTTTCCCCCCATCTTACATTCCGTTCTCCTTTCTCCCTGTCTCTAATCATCCTCCTCATTCTCCGCGTCTTCCCCCTTATACTCATCCTCATCTACCACCTGCTCCATCTCCTCCTCCTCCTCCTCCTCTTCAACTCCCTTCTCCTCCCCCTTAATATCTTTCGTGTTGCGACGTAATTGCACATACCTGTTAAACATCATAAAGTAATCGACGAAGACATGTGAAGGTGAAAGGTAATGCTTGGGATCCTTCCGCCGAAGAGGACGCGGAAGCTCAACATTAACCCCTTGAGGGGGAAGTAGCACGCTCAGGGAAGGTGGGCACAGAACCCTGACAGCAGCGAGGAAGGTATACTACACACACACACACACCTGGGATGGAGGAAAGAGGAGGGGGTGGGAATACGGAAGTTTCTCATCTTGCTAAAGCCGTCGATGGGAACAGATGTTAAATATATCATGACCAACGTATAATCTTAACATCGTCATGTCTTTACCGTTATATCAATACGATGAAGAGATTTTGTTTAAGTGTGTCGTCCGTAAATTCAATGTCATTTTCTGTAATACTTGTATTCGATATGTCATAATTTACGAATACACATACATGTGTATAGTTTCATCAGTGTGTATTAGTCGTATCTATCTATCTATTTATCTATCTATATTTTTATCTTTTATCTTTCAGTAAAAAATGAATACATGAATAAATAGCTTTAGTATGTTAGCAACTTTTAAGATTCCCGTCAAATATTGTTTTGCCCTCAGACGTTTTCTTTATTTTGTGCATGTTGTGAGTATGTGTCTCTTCAGTTGTTATTTTTTATTTGAGTAATCTCTGCAACATTGCAATGATTTTTACGTCTGTGTTGTCATCTGCTTCCCTTCTGTTTTCTTTTGTTTTCGATTTTTTCACATCCTTTGTAAATATCTGCATGTTTCTTTTTGTTTCGAACAAGAATCAAAGTGCAGGTAAGTATATCGCAACAGCTGTTCGAACAAGCGACACACACAGACATTCACAAATTGTGAGGCGAGACCTTGATGATTTTGCATTGTTTAAACACAACACTGAATGCCTTATATATGGTCATTGTATGACAGAACAAGGTTTTACTTGATCTACTTTGATAGGTATACGGGGCTCATCGGGAACACTAGCCTTTGAGGAAGGAGTTTTCTGCTAACTATTTACCTTGCGTGAGCTTTCGCCTACTGTCTGACGAAGCCTACAGACAGTAGGCGAAAGCTCACGCAAGGTAAATAGTTTTCTTTGGCTGTGTACAAACGAAATTTCGTCTTAATTAGAGAATTACCAATTAGATGAACCTCTTCCAAGGAGTTTTCTGCTACACTCCAAATGCGAGATCACCCTCGAGGGATGCCCTGCTTATGGATATGGCAAAGAAGTATCAAGGATCAAATTGCGTCTTGCCTCATTTTTCGTCACGAAATTTCTCTATTTTGTTACTTTGGGCAAGCTACCACTGAGATAAGAACATGAGATTAAGTATTTTCAAGCTTTTTAGATAATAATTACCGACATATTCATCCCTCGTTTTCTATTATGTGTCTTTTCTTTCTAATAATTAATGAGTTCAGTCCAAACAAAATAAATATGACTTCTAAGTTCTTCTGTATGTTTAGAGTTGGGGGAAATAATCACTATTTGCAAATGCCCACTCGTCTTCCATATAATCATTTTAAACTTGACCTTCGTTTGTCAGCATATAATTACACGTTCAACGCTAGATGCCTCACTGCTCGCCGCACAAAAGCCATCCGATCTCAAGGTAGGATGTCAAAACATAGTATTCTGCAGTGATAAACGAAAAAAGACTTGAAAACAGACTAGAGAGACATGAGTTTTAGCCTTCCTTCAACTCACCATTTCGATTAGTCACGTTGGACGTTGTCGTCACGCAAGACACAAAAGGGGCGAAGGGATCAAACAGAGTTACTCGCGGCCTTCGAGAAAACGGGATAAAGGTATTTTACCCTGGTCACCGTTTGACTAGAAAATAGAGAAAGCAATGACAATCACGCAACAAAATAACAACTACACAACGACAAAATGAGAGCCTGAAAGAAATAAGTAGAGTAAAATGAAACGATAGTTTATTTATCATGTTCATTATAGTTTGTAGTCATCACGTATACACAACGCACCTCATTGCCTACATCAGATCCGCAGTCAGCGAGTTATCCTCTCTCAGAGGTAAACGATTAATGGCAGTCTAGGATTTAAGGTGCATATTCCTAGGCTCGTGACGTCACTTCCGTGAAAAAAAGAGATGATCCCACTCACCTAGAAAGGTGAAATGAATACAAAGTAGAGACAGCTGATCAAAGTTTTCTCCCTTTTTTTCTCTTCATTCTATAATAAGCAATATTTTGCAAAAGTCTATCGTTGTTGTTTTGGCGACGATGGGCAAATGTTGCAAGGGGTTAGCAGCTGGCAGCAAGTCTTTCCATATTCCAAATTCCGTTGCTTATGCTGTCTTAAATCTGAACATATAGCCGAGACAATAATCATTTCATTTCATTTCCTTTCTTTGATTTCAATTTTCAACGAAGAGTGTCAGTGTATACAAAACATAGCATAAAGAAAGAAAAAACAACAACAATATGCATATTTTACATAAATCGAAATATAATATAAACACAATAAATTGATGGAGAATAATGTTAAGAATCATGAAAATGCAGGGGAAGCTAAAATTTTGTAGTCCTAAGTAATAGTTTAACAATGAAAATTGATTTGTGCGTGTGTGTCTGTGTCGATGTGTGTGTGCTGATTTTCTTATCTCTCGTTGTTTATTTATCATATTCCATTAACTTTTTTTTTTAATTATTAGAAAGGTCCAGGTAATTCTTTTTTGCGTCGATAGAGAAAAGCCTATTTATGATTGAGAATTTTCCTGGTGGTTTCCTGTAACGGCAAGGGTTGTAAATTTCACGCCGCGACAGCAAATTCTAAGAGTTAAACAACACCAAATCCAAACATTACATCAGAGCTCACTGTTCTTTCTCCATCACTAAATGAAAGGCATCCATCTCATGCTTGATCATTGGATGGATGAAAAGTTAAAACCGATGACGATGAAAATGAACACTGTTCATGCCCGATGAATGATTCCTCCTCGCAAAAGTATACACCCGGTCTCGTACTGTACACATATTTACCAAAGATATCAGGGGGTTATGCATTCTTGATTCATCGTAAGTTTTGCAAGTTTGTGCTTCTTAATCAGAACTAAAAATATGGAAATTTTGCCAAAAGAACTACTCAGAATAGAAAGTAGATAGTTTATCTTCGGAGATTATTTCGCTACAATGTCAAAATTTTACTTGCACGTAAACTAGTGGGACTGCATGCGTGTCTAAAGTGGTCACACAAGAAACACACACGGACACACACAGGGAGAGAAAGAAAGAGAGAGAGAGAGAGAGAGAGAACACCTTCATACATCTTAGTCACTGAAAACATTCGTTGAGTCCTATTCAGTATATCACACTATAAATATGGTTGCGGGAAAAAAAAGGCAAGACAAAACAGCGCAATGCCTTAATTGAAGTGGGCACACGATTCCTGAAACTATTTCGTCTTAATTTAGCATAGCCGATTTATTTGGGGCTCACGCCATTCTCAAAAGTATGTGCGTATTGGACGTCCGTGAATATTGATATTCATGATCCCCTTCTCAGACCCCACTTGCGATTTAAAGAAAGAGAGTTCCGAAGGCCATGTGTTTCGCGAAAATTTCATCGTGAAAAACTAGGTCAGTACTAAACTTATTTTGATGAGATAGATTTTCTCCTTCTTTTGCCCCAGAAATGCGTGGTGCTCTCAAGTCACGTTTCTCATTGCATGTCTATACAGTCTAGGCTCTTTTCAACGCCCCCCCCCCCCCCCAAGATGAAATTATCCGAAGCCGGAGGAGCACACGTAATTACCCGGCCATGTTTATTTTTGAAGAACAATACGTACGCAAACAAATCATTTAGCATTCGAAACTGTGTATGACTGGCATTCCGTAAGTATCAAAAGACATGCTAGTAACCACGAATTATATGTTAAGATACAGCTAAAGCTATTTTTATTGATAGAATCGAAGGCAGTAGTGTTACACTTAAAGCTAAGTAGCTAATTAACCTACATTTATTTTTTTTTTCTACCTACACTTCTTTTTTAATATGAGTATGATAATTTTCCAATATCATTTATAATAATAGCTATAAAGAATTCATAATTATTGAATCTAAAAGGAACGCTTGCACAATGTCCTGTAATTTGGTAACCCCCTAGGTCCGAATTCTCAAAGCTGGAATAACTATTCCGAGGAATAGTTATTCCGGGGAATAAGTTATTCCGGGGAATAAGTTATTCCACCTTTGAAAATAGATTCCGGGGAATAAATCGGCGGAATAAGCGGTGTAATAAAGTTATTCCACCATTGAGAATTCGGGCCAAGTGTATTACAGAATACATACCGTGATATCCAGTGGTCTTAGGAATCCAATCAATATGTATTGGCTTCAATCGTATGAGAGAATGAACAGGAACCATGGTATGTCTTGACGTGCCGGCCATGTAAGTTGAATGCTATCCATGCTTAATTCCGCTGTAAAAATAACAACAAACAAACAAACAAAAGGTGTGACAACGACGACGACGACGACGACGATGATGTGGGAATTCTGTCTCGAGAATATCATGTTCGTATTCAGCACTCGTTCATTCTCCATAAGCGGAATCTCGACACCATGTTCAAGATTACTGTCATAAAGTAAAGTCAACAAACCAGTTTGTAAAGTTTTATAACACATAGATAAGAAAATCATGGAATCTGTAAGTTCCACGTGTCACAGTCCCATATTCATATTAAAAGAAGAGATGTTTGCTATACTAATAGTATGGAAGATTTCCCCTTATCCTCATGTAATTGCAATCTAGAATTATGTGAATGGAAGAACGTATCTTTTTTTATTATCATTTCATTAACAACAGAGGAAACGCTTGTTGCAAAAAAAGAAGAAAAAATTTATGAAAGTCAACGGGACTTGAGGGGCGACGTGATCACCTCATTATTTTCACCCCAAAATATTTTTCCAATTTCTGTGAACTGTTTGCTGTTCTGTTAGTTCCAATATATCGGACGCAAGGAAATCAACCCGAACATGTGCAACTTCACTTTAAAGGAAAGGCTAGCTTTGTCCTTTTGCAGGGTGCGTGCGAGAAGATCAAATAGGAAATGCCGTTGGACGCCAGATAATTATGATCAGAATTGGCGGTAAATTAGTAACATGTTTACAGGCTAAATACAGTCTCCGTTAAAGTGCAATTCCGAACCACGTTCAAGTTGACAGCAATAACGAGATCAAAACTTAGATGATAAGAAATTCTCCAGATTCGGATATCTTTTATAAAATGTAAAATGTTTCACACTTAGAGTTCAACTTTTCTTCACGCGTTTTCCCAAGATAGAGATGTTACTTAGTAACCGCACAAATATATTCAAATAAGCTGAGATGATTATGTAATCAACTCACATTATCATCTCCTATTGGCTGGTGTAAAAAACAGATTCACAATAATCGTGCTTTCCGTCCATAATTCAGCAACTGTAATCTTTGTGGTTTTCACTGCATTTTTTTTTTACAACGCTGCAACAATTGATGTGATATAGTTCTTTCTTTCTTTCTTTCTTTTTGGTGAGGGGAGAAGATAGCAAAGTAGAGTTTGTTTGTTTGTTTGTTGTTTTTTTTAGTATAGGTAAATGGGAAACTTATGAATCCATGACAGAATAATTCAATATTTCTTGCACTTATCAATGCACTGACAAGACTAGTGCCAGAAATACCGATTTCCTTTTCCCAATTATTGACTTTTCACTCTGACATACCTTATTCTTTTGTTCCCTTTGTATGCAGTATCTGATCAAGGTGTTATCATTAGTTCTTGATCTGACATAGGAAATAGGTAGACCATCGAGTCGAAGATGAGGCGATTGTCTTCTTGGTTGTGCTGCCATCTCTCGTGGGTCCGGATGTGGCTGAAAAGTCCATTATTCTTGAGCCGCACTTTCGGGAGTAGTGTGGTCAACTGAAATCATGCGTGTGGTAGTCCTGCAGATGGAGGCCTTCTTGCATTCTCTAGCACTGGTGATTCGTTCTCGTCATATGTCCTCACATGATCGATGAAGGGGCCTGTCCTGTCCAGTCACACCAGTGCTTCCTGTTTCTTTTTGAGGAACATTCGAGAGTGTCCTAAGGCCCGGTCCCACTGGCCGATGGACACAAAACGTATGCAGAAAGAGCACAGCGGACGAGCAAAATTTCGGGGATGGCTCCATCCACTTTCATCCGCTCCAGAAATTGACAAAATTCGCGAAAATTGGCGAAAACAGAACGGAAAAAGAACGGACGTAGGTAGTATGTAGCGGGGATGTTAAACGGATGTTCATCGGAAGCCTATGTAGCGGATGAAAGCGGATGGAAGGGGATGACAGCTCCGAAGGGGTTACCGGAGGTAATTGCGAAACGGACGCATAGCGGAAAGAGCGGATGCAGAGCGGATGAAGCGTATGTATCACGTACGCCTAACAGAAACAAACGCTTTGTCCGTTCTAAATACTTAATATACGAGATGCATACGCTTACATCCTTTCTATTTCCGTGCTTTTAACGATGTATAGACGTTCCATGTACCATGTCTTTCCTCCCTCTTTCCATTTTCAGCTGCAGCGGATGTGAGTTGCGAAGATGCCCAGAGGATGCAGCAGACGTTTAAGGGATGATAACGGACATACAACGTTTGTTGCTCGTATGTCGCGGATTTACATCGTACACGGCGGAAAGTTCATCCGTTCTAAAAGTTTTAAGCAGCTTAAAACTTTTTGCGCGGATGAAATCACAGTGGACGGATGCTCGATGGATAGAGCGTATGAAACACGTATATGCGATGAGTATACAGCGGATGCGTAGCGTTTTCCAACGGATGGTAAGATTTTTTTACGTTTTACATCCTCTTTGCATCCGTAAGTGCAGTGGGACCGGGCCTTTAATAATGCAGTGTCTGTATCCCTTCTTTGGGTTTCACGACATTAATGCGTCTGCGACAATTGCTGCGGTCTTAACTCCTCCAAGTACTTTATAGGGTTAGGGTTATGGTTGTGATGGGGTTGTAGCTTTAGTTTGATGCGAGGATGAGGATTGGGATTAGGGTCATGTTTGTGGGTATAGGTTTATGTTTGGCTAAGCTCAAGCTGCTCTAGGTGTTTTCTGTATTAAGGGGTCAAAGTTTCCCATCTATAAAGCAGGCTTGGGAAGACTACTGCTCTGCTTATGTACACCTTGATCTTGATTTACTACTTGATGTTCTTATGGCTCAACACCTATGAGCGAAGGCGCCCAAGCAACCGACTCGCTTTACTGATGCGTGAGGATCTATCTCTTTGTTCAGAGTACCTTCGGAAGAAATGACGCTTCCAAGGTATACCATACTTGACTTGGTCAAGAGCCTTCAGATGAATGCTTTCAATAGAGATGGTTGATGTGATTCCTGGTGGTGACTGATGGAGGAATTCCGTCTTGTCAAGGATGATCTCGAGACCAAAGAGTCGAGCGGCCTCATCAAATCTGTTGACGGTGCTCATGACTTGGAGGTCAGACTCCGAATGCGCCATGAGGGTTGTACAGTCGTCAACAAAAAGTGTTTTTTTGCACAAGTCGCTCGACAGTCTTTGTCCTCGCAGTCACCTCCCTCAGGTCAAAGAGTGATCCATCCAGTCTGTATTTCAAGTAGTTCCACGACATTTGCTCCCATGAAATATCTGCACGCTGTAAAGCCAAACTTAAATTTTATCCACAAACATAACCCTAACCATAATCCTAATACCAAACTAAACTTAAAACCCTATCAGCCCTAACCCTAACTCTGTAAGTCCTTGGAGAAAATAAGACCGGAGCAATATGTAGAAAGAACAAATGTGTCACCATCTCAGGTAAACCCCTTGTTGAAGGTCCTGTACAGAAATACACAGCCTTGTTTCACGCCGTTGGAGACTCAAAGTGTAGTTCCGTCAGCTACAAGGAATAGTGTAGTAACCAGGCCTCTGTGATCAAAACACGGTCTTTAGAGACGTAAAAGCTCTTGTCGAGTTGTTTGACCTGCATATAGTTCTCGGCTTCGTCAGCTTTTTGGTCCCACAAGCTGTTCTGCATAACACGAAGTTCTCGTTGGGCCTATGCTGAAGATGCCTGAAGCGGTCTTTCTTTAGCATGGAAACGGAATTGATGTCGTTTTGTCATTCAATGAAGTCTGCCAATCTCCTCACTGTTCTTATCAAACCAGTCTTGGTGGGTTCGTTCTTGCATCCAATCACCTCAACTTTGTACTGATTCCATTTTTCAGACATACCTGTTTTTGTGATCTCTGGGGATTTTGTATTTACAAATTGGTTCATACATATTCCTTTTAACTTTCTATGCTTCTGTTCTGTGTGCATGTATTTTCTTCACCTGACAGAGTGGACCCCTCCGAAAAAACACCAACCTTTGCTGACGAGGATATTCCACCCATAAGTGGAAAAACTGAATTTAAATGAACATAGGCCTACAATCATGCTAACTACTTTTATCACTGTTTCATGAATACAATCATGTAAAGTCCTTCTTATTCCAGGCTGTCTTCCGATCTTGAAAAAAAAAAATGTCTGTAACTCCGTTTGTTTGTTTGTTTGTTTTTTCAATTTTAAGAACCATTTATCAATCTAAATTTGGAATTTCTGGCAATCGCATCTCGGTCTTCAGGACGCCCGGACAACGCCTATCAAGGGGGACGAAACCCAGATATATGTATTTATATGATATATACAGCGAATGCATGCTGAAATATCAGTATCCAGAACATCTTCGTGAAGTTTGAGAAAATCGGACAATCCGTTCAAAATGTATAAATTCTAAAAGTGTCTGCACTCTATCGCTGGGTAAGAAAGACTACATATTCATGATGTCACACATGAACAGAGATATAAAGAAAATAATCAATAAAGAAAATTCCACAAAATGTAATAGTTTATGAAAAGTACACATTCGCGTATTACTGACATAAGTTGAGTGTAATTACTGTGGTAATTGAAACAAAGGGAACAGTGTAATTATCATCCCCGCCCTTTTTTCTTGTTGAAACAAAGGGAACAGAAATGATAACTGAATTGACGGATGCGTTGTCATCTAAGTCCAGCCGGGTCACACTAATGATTATAGTGCATACCAAAGTGCTCGAAAGACCTTAGGTCCGGGTTTGATATTGCTAATAGGCATCCCATAATTGTAAGAGTAGAAACAGAGAGAACCGGGGCATCTCGAAACCATGGAGACGTATTTAACATCACATTGAAATTATATCACTGATAACAGGACACTCGGGATATATACCCGGGGATTCTAGGAAACATAATAAAAGAATTCTGGCGGGATAACTTACGCCTGCAAAAAAGTACACGTTGTTTTTTTTTTTGTTTTTTTTTTTTCGTTTCTTTCTTATATCAAACGAAGCAAACATTTACAAAACTGTAGACAGAAATGAAGACATTTTGTATTTCATCAATACTCACTATTTTACTCACTGCATAGGAAGTTTCTATCGTGATCAAGTATTTTATGTGAGGATTTTTCCTGTTTTTCCACTCACGCACCATTCATATTTGATATTAATGTGTTTGATATTACATAAGTATTTGATATTACGTAATTCATGTATTTGATATTACATGTATATGTATATTATAATAAGAGTATATTGATGTCTGTTTTGCTCTTATTGAAAAAAAAAAAAGTCGGATCAGTTCAATGACGTCACATAAACACGAGAAAAGAACAAACAAACTTGACACTACCTTGGGGAACTTAGAGCCATAAACGACTTGCTTTCGAATGAACTGTTACCATGATAGCACAACATTCGCCTGCTGTTTGATATATGATACGCCATTGGTTCTTGTTTTCCCTCAAAATAGAATGCGTCTTTGCAGTTTGTTTTATAATTTACTGACAAAACAGTTTTGTCTTACAATCGACTGATTAAACAGACTTAGAAAAGGGTAGAGGGGAAAAAAGAGGAGCAGCATTCAGCTCAATTAAACACGAGCTTGGATTTCGCTTGCAGCTCTCACAACAAAACCGACGGGAATTACCAGTCGATATAGTAAGTGTAAAATCAAATAATCGCAACAGAAGAAAACAACAACAAGAAGAAAAAGAATAAGTTGATTCCTGTTTATGTATGTCAAATGTATTCTAATACTTTGACAGTGTGAATCCATAGTTTGATGAATGAACAACCGGTATGTCTGCGTCCGGGTCGCATCTTTATGCCTCTATGTGTTTATCCGACGAAAAACTTCAGCCTGTATTTTGCAGGTGGCGTAAAGCAAATTCTTACTTGAATGGGACTGAATTGATTTGACTGAAGGTCACCCCCCCCCCTTTGCTTTTAATCACTGTAAGTGACACCATCAACAAAAGTAAAGAAAGAAAAAGAAAAAGCGCGGGAAATATACCTACGTATATGTTTGCGTGAAAGGGATTTGTGTGTATATAAGAGAGCGTTTTATGCAGAAATCAAAAGCGGATGCGTACAAGCGTGTGAGCCTGAATCCGAGACTAAGTTTTCCTTCTCAAGGTCTCTAACATCCAGGGGAACTGATGAACGCCATTCTCCATCATTAATAGTGTTCGGGTACAACAAAACTGGGAACCGACTCTTCGCTGAAATCGACAGGGAAATTCGACCAGCGTTTCTCAGCAAACGAATAGGATGTTACATTAAATTTCTCCCCCCCCCCCCCCAAAAAAAAAGACACTTGTTTGCGCTTGCACGCAAATTTCTTTGAAAAAATCTATTGGATCTTCCTCTTGCTGAGTGAAAGAAGGGGGGGGGGGGAGAACTATTATTTCATATTAGCTGTCGTGCATGTGAAATTAAGATGACATGAATGTACATAGTGCATGAAGATTGCATTGACAAGATGAAAGAAGAAAGTGATGGAGTGATCATATTTTGGCTCATTATAATGGCGATAAAGAGAAAACATGTCCGGAGTTTTAAAAAAAAAAAGAAAAAAAGAAGACATAACCTGGGGAAATAACATCTGTTGCCGAAGGTGTCGCAATAACTCCTTGATTGTGAAAAAACCCTTTTGTAATGATAATGGGAGTCCATATCCCTCAACGGATAATTAGCGCAGAGACCTATAGCTGCTCAAGTAAATTCTAGGGAAGACTAGCTGCACTGAAACCCTCACCCGTTTAAGACCGTGGGGAAGTTTCGAATTCCAGTTAACCCATTTTAGATCACGACTATTATATAGCAATGTCGCTTGAGAAATAATGCAGCAATGATATTCGGGTCGTCTCCAGAACATTGCCTCGTCAATCATGGGATAATTGTGCTGAAAAAAACAACAACAACACTTATTTTTGTTATGATTGTGATCCTGTCGTAGTGTGCCATGCATAGCTACAGAAAGTCAGTTTATATCTAACACTGACGGGAGCGAATACAAAATCTATCACTTTTATAAATCTCACACCTGTAGATAATCATCTATACAAATTCTTTAGACAGACTTGTTAAAACTATATAAAAAAGGTTGGAATGAAATCTATAAAATACCTTAAAAAACATTCTTTGCCTTTGGTGTTTCATAGCTATAGGATATCTGATTTTTTTTTTCGAGTGTTTTTGTTTTCTCTCAATTTTCACCTCAAACTCCGTTTTAGATTTCATTTCATTTTATTTCATTTCATTTTATCAAGTTTTCAGACAAATGACATTAAGTTTTTCTTGTATAAAAATGGCGTGTGTAACACATATTCAGAGATCAATGATATTTTTGAAAATTCAGCGTCTACAGACTTTAAAGGGTGTGTACAGTTCTGATCGAGGTGAGAATTTAGCTTTTAACGTTTTGCGTTATTCATAAACCACTCTATGAGATGTCAAAGAGCATGGAATTCTAAAGGGTATCAAAAGTTTATTTGATGAAAATCGTTTTTGAAATGGCTGAGATATCCAAAAACAAAGTGAAACAAAGAGATCCTAATAAAGTTGTGGCCTGTCGCCTTATATTATTATCACTTTTTTGGATATCTCAGCCATTTCAAAACCAATTTTCATCAAATAAACGTTGAATCCTTCTTAAAATCACATGCTCTTTCAAATTTCATATGAGGTTTCTCATTATCTCACTTAGAAATGTTCAAAACATAAATCCCTTACCTCAACCAATACTGTACAGTCCCTTTGAATAATATTTCATGTTAGCGTTAAAAAAAAGAAGAAGAGAAACGAACTGGTAGCAGTTTTATTTATGATATCAGACATGAAATGAGAAAGTTATTGAATGTTACAGTGATAGCGATCGCACCTACGTTATAGGATGCAGATCAAACCAGCTGATGGTGACGTCATCGCATCACAATTTGATTTGCACAGAAACGTAGACCTCGAAAAAAAAAAAACAATTTTCATTCCATAATTCAGCAACTATAATAAACTTTTTTCCTCTTTACACTCGTGGTTGCTCATCTTTACCAGACTATGCTGATTCCTTGCGATGGATGTCATTTGTCGTTGACCTTTTTATTTCATGTTATTTTAACTTCATTAAAAAAAAAAAGAAATTAAGTGCAAATATGATATGCTTACATTTCAATGGTAAGAGTTGTGTAGAGCGATTACGCCGTTTTCACAAACACCGCAAAAACTGATGCAGATACCTTACCTAAAGACAGCTGTTTATACTCTCCCAAAGTGTGTTTGCTTATCCTATATTCCCTCGCCTTCCCCGCCCACCCCTCTTTCTCAACCGCTTTACCCCAACAAGAATCATCTCGACAACTGGAAAAAAAACAACAATAATAAGCACCCGAACCAAACAAACCAATTTCCATGTTCCAACTTATAAATGCCTTGCATTTATCATTAAAATTTATTTTCGAGTACAGGGCGGCAGGTTAAAGGCATAATTTACCATTTGCAGATGAAACAAAAACCCAGCATTAGTGATTTAAACTAGTTGTAAAATGTGAGTTAGGGATCGATAAAAACAACCACTGTAAAACTTTGAATCAGTAAAATCGATGTTAAATATTGTTAAATATACAAAATGCAAACAATAGTTATAATAAAAAAGTTTCCAGATTAAACCGTCTACAGTTACGGTTTATCAAGAAAAATACTCATATCTCTTTATATTTTAGGCTTTATTGAGAAAATTTTATATGGTAGGATGTTTTGTGGTACAACAGACCTACTCATATGCATCAAATGTGATATCTTGAACATTTTTTAAATCACTGCTCCCAAAGGTAAACTGGACCTTTAAAGATTAATGATCCTCCCCCCCCCCCCCCAACTTGGCTTGCCTCGGCGAAGCGATCTCTCGAGTCGTTACTCCACGTTCAAGTTAACATACAGACTGTGCAGAATGGTAATATATAGGAGGCATCCCTAAAAGAGTGACACCGAAAAGGAGAAAATGATATAGACATTTAATGTGTCACGAGAGACAGTGGTCACAGGAACATACGCAAATACAGATCAGGTGATGATGATAGACGGTTCCACGTGGTTGGCGCACAGTGTGAGTCTCCCAGTGAATTGCATACACACCTGCACTTAAGTTTCTGGCGAGATGAGAGGGGGCGGGGGATTGTCAATATTTGAAAAGAAATATAATGAAGAAAATCCTATGATATCGATCCCATCACAATGCGGAGTTGTAACATTAAAGCAATAATAGCTTTTGATGGTGGGAAATTTACTTGTTTGATTTTCGACAAAAACACCTGATTTTTTATAAAACCCCCTGATTTTACACCATTTTTGTTTTAATGTAAATATTTTTTGGGAAAGTTGAGAGACGATGGTATTATCACAACATTCACTTGACACATTTTTTTTAAAAAGTTGTGTGAAATTTCAGAATTCCGTGATTTCGTGATTCTTTTTATCAGATTTTAATGGAACTTCTAGGGTTCTGTTTGTTTAACGTTGCTCCATTTATAACAGCAATTTGAGCTTCAAGCGGACTTGCGCTTGAAGGAGAACGTCACGCAATCAAGTCCAATTCGAAGAAAGGACGATTAAAACGAAAGTCCGCACGAGGGATGGCGTGTATCGCCGGATCACATGCCCTCTGTATCGCAGTTCCAGAACTTCAATCCCGGATGCAGATTTTTACTCCGCGCCTCCAATCACGTATACGGAGTCCGACCAAAGAGTATCGTTATAAATGTGACTCTTCGGGGAGAACATTTCCGAGCTTGAAATCAATCGAGAAAGAAAGAAAGAAAAAAAAACCAAACAAACAAAGATGCAGACGTTAAGTCAAGGTACATCAATCATTCCATCTCACGCCAAGTTGTTTTTCACGTTGTTGAACATCTTTGTAATCTTTTTCTAGGTCCGAAGGATTAGTTGTTAAAAATCAGTGAGCAATGAATGTTGGTGCACATAAATCCATTTTTTTTTTTTTTTTTTTTTTTTACAAAAACGTTTACACTGTATAAAAGCACGATGGTCGATACAAATTGGGGAAATGCGTGACTAGTCTTCATGCGCAGGACTCTCTCGAGCGTCATATAATAGACTTTCGTATTGTTGTCTGTCCATTCATGTTCAACCTGATAGCGAGCTTGCCTTCGGTCATGCTTACCCCCTCCCCCCCCCCCCCTCCCGTTTCTACCCCTATCGGTGAATATAGGACCAATGTATACAAGCGAAACAAAAATCATACATTGCACGCTTTCACTCAAGTACCAGTGAGTTTGTTTTTAACTATTTTTGACAAAGTATACAACGAATGTGTGCTTCAGCGAGTAATATGAAAAATCGAAGTGAATGAAATTTGATAGATAGCATAATATCTTTAGTTATCAAACAAAACATCGTGATTTTGTTCTCTTCCTTTTTCTTTCTTTGTCTGTAAGCCTTCTTCCTATTCCTCTCCTTCTTTATATTCTTTTTGTTGCTGTTGCTAATCCTTTTCTTCTTTTTCGTTTTTTTCTTCTTCTTTTTTTTCTTCTTCTTTTTTTTTCTTCTTCTTCTTCTCCTTCTTCTTCTTCTTCTTCTTCTTCTCCTGCTCCTCCTCCTCCTCCTTCTTCTTCTTTCTCTTCTTCGTTGTTGATAACCCCACCCTACAGGCCTACTTATCATCTCAACATCCTTATATTCCTCATCCTTTGCCGGCATGGCGTGTTGGCATGCGCACATGACGCAGCCGATCCTCCAGCATCAACTCGGAAACTCTTGATTTTTTTTCAGAAAAAAAAAAACGATCTTTCTCTTCGCATTTTCAAAGACTTTATATAACTAACAGGTCCTCACGGCTTTTAACCGATCTTTATTTTTTTTTTCGCAAAAGACAAAGTGATAATTACAATTCTCGATATAAATTGAAATAAACATTGTCATAAATTTTAAAATAGTTATCATTATTGTAATAATTATCATTATCATCATAATCGATGTCATAATCGTCATATCCAAGTCTTCATCATAATAATTATCATCATTAACAATTATTCGTTTTCATATCATGGACTTTTGTTCACTATCAAAGCCCTTCTTATTGAGAGATTTACAACTGCAAATGTAATCGTAGAAACGGCCAGCACTCACAGCAAAACCCTAATCATAATAATGTGAGCGATTAAGATGTTGCTATGGTAACCACAATAAATCAACTTGCAATGATTACAAAACCTCTTGGTGAAACGTGAGCCCCTTGACCGTATGGGTATAGGTAATGCCACCGGAACGGGATGAAGCATGATAGCGTACCGAAGATCAGCTAAGGGGTTGCTGAATCCCAAATTGAGCCGTTCTCAATTTTCTGGATTTGGCGCGATCCTGGATAGTCACGGCAGTTCCTGAAGATAAAAGAGATGCAGTGTTGTCTGAGCAGAGAACTAATGAAATAGAAAAAAACAAACAAAAAAACCAATGTTATTCATCAAGGTATTCAGGTATTGGATACCTTTGTCATTCACCGAGTTTTCAACTAGCTTTTTGTCTTATCATGCAGTCTCCTAATAAAACTTTCTTCTATTCATTTCTTCTTCTTCTTCTTCTTCTTTTTTAAATGGGGTTTTTCTCCTGATAGCTAGGGCGGCTGTTTAGAAGCGAGTCACGTTGTCGACCACTATCCCACTCGGCGGCTCCCTAGTGACGTTGCCATGGCAACTGAGTTAGTGTCGGAAGTTCCCGCTGAATTCAGGAGTTGACAGGCGGATGTGACGTCACTCGCTGGTTGCCCCTAATAGGCTGGGACTATGGGGGTTTTCTACGCGGAGAGAGCGAGAGGGGGAAACTGGACGTATGGGCGTCGGGGGCCACTGGGGTGACGACTGAGAGAAAGACCCATACACATGTAGAAAGAAATGAGAAACGAGTATGAAAGAAGACAGAGGGTGAACAACAGAGGAAGAGAAATAAAAAAAAATAGTTAGGAGAAAAGGAGTGAATACAGAACAGTAATAATTTCATTTATGCTTCTGTATTTTACAAGAACCGGTACACAGGTCTATGATAATGTTCTCTCTCTTTTACAGTGCCGGAATATATATACAATATGTTCTCTCTCTCTCTCTTTCACTTCACTTCAATTCAATTCAATTCAATTCGATTTGATTCAATTCAATTCAATTCAATTCAATTCAATTCAATTTAATTGAGTTTAATTGAGTTTAATTCAGTTCAATTCAATTTATTTTCATTCTCTTTTTCCAACAGAACAAAACACATAGTAAATCAGGAATTATATCATAGACATATACATTCAACCGTGCGAAAGATAAATGACAGTTAACAATATAGAGATATACATGCATACCGGCAAAATACAAAGTTATTTGTTTGTTTGTTTGTTTGTTTTTATTTCTGCATTCAATCAGATACAATTTGAATACAAATTTCAAAAAGTTCAAAGACAAAGAATAGCAAGTGCAGTGAAATAAATCGATAACAGTACACAAATAGATACACATAGGTGATTGCATTGAGCAATGTAGATACACAGAAACATGATATAAAATATACAGTATTTTTCAGTAAACAACAGAGATCACTGAATGCAGGAGACCACCATCGTAAGCGATTAAGCTTGAAATGGATGGAGGCCTCATAAAAGGACTATCCAACGACACAACTCTCTTGGAGGAAAGTGATCAGGTGGGTGCAGTGCAGTTGCAGGTGTGAGTGCAAGATGCAGTTGAAGGAAGAAAATAGAGATTGACAAAAAAATGACAATCATTTACCATAAATATTTGCTATCTTGATTGGTTTGGAGAATATGATTGTATCAAATATCGTTTTAGTGAAGCTTTCAAAGAATAAATACTTGAGCAGGGGGGGCGTTTCATAAAGCTGTTCGTAAAGTTACGAACGTCTTACGAGCGACTGGTGATCAGTTGTGATGTGCTATACATATCAGAATTGCCATAATTCAGCACAAGAACTGATCACCAGTCGCTCGTAAGATGTTCGTAACTTTACGAACAGCTTTATGAAACACCCCCTGGACTTTATATTGTCCGGGAGATTATTCCAAATGTCCGGACCCGAATGTCTAATAGATTTATGTGTCACTAATAATTTGGGATTCAAAAGATGAAAATTTCTACATATACGAGTAGGGTACGAATGGACAGAAGTATTAAACCTAAACATGTTATCAAACGATGATGGAATAGAATATTCCTTGTTATATATGTTTAGAGGGGAAAAAAAGAACTGAGAGGTCCATTAAAAAGCATACTTGTATATTGTGAACAACTTTAAAAAAAAAAAAAATCTTTAACCATTTCTTTGCATAATCATCATGTCCAGCCGTAACATCACAACAATGATTTGGAATAGAAATGACTATTTACATTTAAGTAAAATCATTGTTTCTTAATCTATGGTGTATAAGGTATAATCTAGCATTAGCTAAAAACAAAACTTCGTTTTTCAGTTGGTCCTACTTTGCTTTATTTCAGAAATAGGGCCTGCAATAACATTATGATATATAAAAGTATATATATATATTTGTATATGTATGTATGTATGTATATATATATATATATATGTTATGTATTGATAATGTATATAAAGAGTTATATCGCAAAACGAGCTAACTCCATTCTCCTTAAGTTGAGATATTTGTGATTAAAATTGCTAAAAAACAAGAAAATGATTAAAAGATATGGGATATCTGTAATCATAATTTCTAGAATATTCCTTGTTATGTTAGGTACAAGTGAGGTATTGCAGGAAATATTTCATTTTCCTCTATATCTGATGATGGAATTACTTTGAAATGTTGCAATGAAACCCTTCATATATATGTGTGTGTGTGTGTGTGTGTGTGTGTGTGTGTGTGTGTGTGTGTGTGTGTGTGTGTGTGTGTGTATCCCACCCCCTCCCAAACAGTGTAAATAATGGCGCTCCTCTCTACCTATGTGTGTTGTAAATTGATTAACACCCAATCCTTCGCGGTTTTTTTTTTATCCCCATCTTCCTCTGAAAGAAAAATGACGATGCATCCATTTCAGTTGATTTCTATTCCGGCAGTCCCTTTTCTGTTTACTTTATACAGGGTTGTCATCCAAAGTCAAGCACTGCTTAATGATGACGGTTTCCTGTATTTGTTTATGCAACCATAGCCCACACTTAATTTCCTTGTTAAAACAACTATACGATCACTTTTAATAGACGTGGAACTGACCATTTCCGTGTTGTCTTAGCATCAGCTGTTATTGTATATTCTATAATTATTTCATGATATTTTTGTAATTGCGCTCGAGGGAAACAAACAGACCCGAAGTACCCCCCCCCCAAAAAAAAAAAAGAACAAAGGAAAAATCATGAAGATAGCGTTTAAGTTGTAATCCAAGTGCCTAGGGTATACTCATAACAAGGACCTGAAGAAAAATATATCTGTACGTAACATGACTTTGTTTCTTTTTTTTTTTTTACATTGTATTCATCTCTATCCCTTGATTTCCCGGTCCGGCAGGGTGCTGCATGTCACATTACCATACATACAGGCCTACGTAAACTTTTATCGAGATCCTTCAAATTATTGCTGTTATGAATAAATGTTACATGTAGACGTGGCCACGAAAACCCCAATTATATCTGTCTGTATGACTTTATGGTAAGACGGTGATGGCTGTTATAATATACATGTATTATATCATTTCATAATCAATCAATGAGATTAACCTTACACACTAATGAGCGAGGTCCACCCCTGGATCATTGCTTTAGTTGACATTCAGCAAGTTTTTGTTGTGTTTTTATTTACGTAAGTAAATAAAAACACAATAGTAATAGTAATAGCAATAGTAATAGTAATAGTAATAGTAATAGTAATAGTAATAGTAATAGTAATAGTAATAGTAATAGTAATATTGCCGTAATCATCGTGTAAGAGTGTGTATAGAGTAGTATGAATAAAAAAAAGTAATTCTACAGAGACAGCACCTTTAAATGGCAGGCTAACCATCTCAGAGGTATAGTTAATATCAATATTAACAGTCAGCGACGCGCTCAACAACGTCATTCAGCTTTCTTTCAATTCAATTCGATTCAATTCAATTCAAACTTTATTTTCACTTTTTTCAACAGAACCTACAAAGAAATTTGACATGCATTTTATCAGGGAGGTGGGCTCTTCCCACCTCCCTGATTTTATCGAATGATACACAGTTGGCAGGGGTGGGGCGGATCCAGGAATTCTGTAAAGGGGGGGGGGCGCAACTAATATTCCTGGTGCCACTTTCGGGTTTCATTTCATTAGTTTTTTTTTTCTTTTTATTTCTTTTGTTTTTAGCAAAAAACAAAGGGGGCGTGCGCCGGCTGCGCCCCCCCTCTGGATCCGCCTGTTGTTGGGTAGCAAAAAAACAATCAAACAATAACGACACGTTCATGTTTGAACATCGAATCATGTCTGAACATTCGATTTTATCGACAATGATACACAGGCGGCAAAGAATAACAATTATAATTATACATATTCCTATGTTCATGTCTGTTCAAAAACTCAGTTTCGCCCATTCGGATGAGGAGGTAAATACTCTAGTTATTTTTCTTCTCTTGTGAAGCCTCACACAAAATGCTTGTGCTTTCCGTTGTAATTGCTTGTCATATCTCCATGATCATATTCAACGCAATGCATCAAAAGCCTATCCAATCATCAAAGAAGGTCTGAGAATAAAGACTAGCATACGAACGATTTACCCGGCGCTTTAGCGTGACAGATTGCGTAATCCCCGATTAGTCTATTGTTGTCATTAACCGTTATGTCGGACCATGGAACTGTTGTCGGACACTTCATCCGTTGACAGCATATTATGAAAATAACGGTAGGTAATTCGTGGACTGGCTAAGAGAATACGAGTCCCTTGCCTACACTGACTGCTTGACTGATTCTTTTGTCGTAACAAGGAGGTATCGTTATACGTTCTTTATTGGTTGTCCATTTGTACCAGGTACAGTACTAAACACAAGCAGGTTCCATGAGGATTACGGGGATAGCATGATGATGATGATGATGATGATGCCGATGGTGATGATGCTGATGAGGATCATGATGATGATAAATGATGATAATAGGCCCGGCTGCTGAATATGATGATGATAATGACAGTTATATTGATAATCATAATAACAAAGTAACAAAAGTAAGAAGCAAAAGCAGTAGGATACTAGGAAAAATGTTCTTGTCCTCACAGAAACGGCAAACTTTTTTTTTTATCATATCTCTGCCCCATGTGCTCTCCGTGGTATGTGGAGCGTCCTGCCACCTGAACTTCCAGTGAGGTTAATATACTAGTAATATCTCATGTACTATGTGTGTGTTGGGAGTGTCGGATGTCAGCAAGCTTTAATGAAAGATAAGCAGAGATTTTGTCTTAAATTTTCTGAGAAAAGCATCCACTATCATAAAGCGCACAATGAACGCAACATGCGGCTGCTGCTTTCGGTTCGAGAATCAGCGCACACGACCTGTTTTCGGCGCGAGATTTATGAGGTTAAATGGTTGTCATGAGCTGAGGTGACTAGGCTGCAGTTAGTAGTCAAGTCCAGGTGATCCAGAAGTTGACGTAGTCCGAAAGCAGCCTATCATAATGCGCTTGAAGTGGTCAGAAGTGTCCCTTGCGAAATTAAAACTTTAGGTAACAGAAAAGAAACTGCTAGAATTGATGGAACTGCTATAAGCACCAGCCAAATTCCTCATCTGTCTATTGCTAAAATTTTTATAATGATGAAACAAAGCGCAGCTGTTTTTTTGCGTGATTGATGTTGCGATGGTGGAGCTTCGTAACCATGATGTATCTGAGCTGCGATCTGTGTGTGTACGTGTGCAGATGATTATATTCGAATACCTGTAAACAGTCCCGCGCTCACATGGGTCAACGATCGCTCAAAGAAAAAAAAAAAAAATAATACAAAGTGGCAAGGAGTTCTCAATCATTACTCGCTGCAATTATGATGAGGTTCAATTATTCTCGATCCCACGATTATTGTCATTGAAATATTGGCGTAATTCTCGTCTTTTTTGGTTTGGTGTGTTGTTTTAGCGTCCAGATGAAGCTTACAGCTCAATCTGCAAGCATTACGTGCAAAGTCTCCCTACCTGACGCGTGTATGAACCAATCCATCAATCAAATGGCTTCGTCACTGACACTCCTCCTAATACGACCTACGATTGGCTGACGGTTACGTATAGCTTCGCCGTATGCAAATGACTAAAATATCAACACAGCCACGATCGTCACACACACACACACCGAACACGCATCGTGGTGGTTCATAGCGTACAAGGCGGGATCGAAAACAAAGGCATTGCCATGCTATGAAGGGGGCTAGTTGACTGTACCATAGTGAGAACCAACAGAAAAATCATACTACGCCATAAGTGCACATTGATCCTGCCGTGTTTTGGTTCATTTCAATACAGACTAGCGTGGAACGCAGCCAAACTGTGCATGGATTTCACCCGTGGACTATAGCTTGGAGTCTACAGAGCCCATCGATTCGGAGCAGCAGCCCTGGAAAGCGGGATATTGCCAGCAAATTTTGGCTCAAAATTTTGTGGTATGAGTACATGGAACTTACGACCAGAGATGTCCGTGGTAAGGTTTCGTCGTCTTCTCTTCTGTTTACTTTGCCAGCTTCGCACACGTTGTGCAATATCCCATAGATTTTACCTTCGCAGCTCTTTGATCATGTAACCGTTCGTTCCATCAATCGGCTGCTGCCATGCAGCCCTAATTAGATAGGAGTAAATCAAACAACACGATTAGCTCATGATCATACTGACTTACTGTATTGCTCGGCAGATATGTAGAAGTTTGTGAATATTGCTTGGGTAGCGGGTTTTTATCGGTGCGCCAGCATGTTTATCCCCTTTGCGATGCAGTGCCTACGTTTGGGATACCCGCGCCATGTGACTGGTTTGTTATGATGCTTCGGCGGCAACGTGGCCGGTTGCCGAAGGAAGCTGACAATAGTGAAAGCTCCCTTGGCTTCAGGCACCAAGCAAGGCATGGCAAAAGAGAGAAGCGAGCGCATGGGCACACAAGTTGCATTGTAAACTCTTTCACAATGCAGACACTTGTGGCTTAGTTATGAGTAATTTTATGGGAATTTTAGTTTGTTTTTATTTTTGAAATATGGAATTTCCACATTTATCTTGTGAAGTGGAGCTTTCTTTTGTTTTGGGTGTAATTTATGGAATTTATGCTTAATGTACTTGTACTATAATTCTTGTTATGTACTACTGTTACTGTATGTATTTTCATATTGCCAGTGTTAGGAAGCTCCAAATTTCATTGGTGTTTTTGATCTTATAGACAAATTAAGATGTAACATCAAGTCATAGCTTACTGATCTTACAGAAAGTATAGACTATTAGAGATTATTATTTTTTAACTTTGCTATTGGTTAAAATCATTCTTTGATTTTGTATGTTTCATGAAGTATATTCCCCTAGCCTCTAACTGGGGAAAAAATGTGAGCCAAACTTCCTTCTGTATATATGTCTAAATTTAACGTTAGATGTGTAATGTGTAGGCCCATATAATTAATAAAGTACTTGCCTTACATATTCATAGGAAAGAATATCATATTAGTGATCTATGTCCATTTTTCCTCCAGTTCGAAGTAATCACTGCAAGATTATTGTAAATTTCTCAATATATCTGTTCTAAAATTCAGTTCATTTTATCTTAACAATTCTTTTCAGTGCACATGTACAAATACATTTTCCCTACATATTCAAGGAAAAAAACCCGATGGATTTCACGAGTTTCACTTAGTTAATGTTTTTGTTGAAAATTATCAAAATTATATATAAATGCAAATTTCATGGAAGAGTGGTTTGATAAGCAAAAACTGTTGTGTACAAGCTCTTATGCAAGAAAAAAAAAATATATAACAGTGCATGTGGTATACGGTGTGTTCAGAAATCAATCAATTTGTGGTATCCGTGTACTGTAGAATTAATTATGCAACAGAAAACTGCATAGATAATTTTGTGAGTGCATTCACTGTTCCTATACCTTTCATGTAAAGAGTATGGCATGGAGTATATGACACATCCTAGTACTACATGTACTACTAGTCAGAGACAGTGTGAGCTGTTACAAAATGTTGTTCCTGCACCAAATTTTACAGGAAATATAGGGGGCTCACCAAGTGGGGGCTATTGGGGTATTTTGTTGGTCAGTTGGAGAGGCTAGGTACCTTCCATTCATACCATGCCAAAAGGCAACATCCATTCACTTGCATAAATGCAAGGGAGTCTCAAAGAACTGTAGAGTGGAGAGGATTGTTGGATTACTCAACTTTGCAGCACTTCAGCGAGTGCAATAACCTTGTTTGGTAATATTTGCTCAGCAAATACACTCCTGTATTAGTCTATTATTGCTGTTGGTATCTCATATGAGTTTAAAAAAAATGCTTTTGTAAGAAACACTTGTATGAAACACAGTAGAAATGCTACCTGGTATTATTAGTTGATTTTTTTAATCAAAATTGTTATTGTTATCATCATTAATATTTTAATCTGCAAGATATGGTAGTTCTCATTTTTTTTTAATTTTGTCTACACTTGTGTGTGAATCCCACTCTTCAGTTTTACAGTTGGTATTAACTAGTCTTGCCTAGTTATTGCTTCATTTCTTACATCTACAGTTTACATTAGCCGTGGTTTTAAAATGAGGCTGGCACTATTTCATTGATCATGACCTCAACCTTAAACTGTCAGAGTGAATTGCCAAATGTGGGCCCGTCATGTGCCTTCAGGGGGAAGTTTCCCCAAACATAATTAGATTATAATGTACAATGTATGTGGGTTCAGTGAATGGAGAAGGATTTACAGTGAAGCACTTGCTGAAAATCAGAATACCAGTCAAAAGTTTGTGAATTATTTTTGACATTTTGGTTAACTCAGTGTGCTACCCTCGTCCCTTTTAAGATTCGTACTCTACGACAATTCATGCTGTAATAGTGGTAGAATAATATAAACAAAATATAGCAGAATTTCAGACTTTTTTTTTTTAGAATGAAAAACATACATCTCCTTAAACCTAGGCTGAGATATGTAAGTTCAAATATTATTCTTCCTACCAACTGGAGGAGATGCCTTGCATACAAAAGGTGTAGATTCCCAGAAGAAGGTGGTCAAGTTGTGTGGGTGTATGTGTGTGTTTATAACTGCAGTAAACTGTGACTTCTTATGCAACAGGTTGATGAGAATGGATGAGACCTCTAGGTTTTATGACTTCTTAACTTCTCTGTTTGCCTGAACTTGAGGAAATGGGGGTAAAATGTAAATGTTGAGCAGCATTCGCACTGCTGTCTTTCAGATGGATTGGGCACATGAGGGGAAGTCTACTTTTTCTCCCTTGATACACTTGCACTGAGTTGAGAAGAAACTGGGTTGCTCAAGATTAACCCCATATGTGTGTGATCATTCACGTTTTGAACGCACAAAGGTGTACCATACATGATAATTTCAACTCATGTTTCAATGCCTGTATGGAGATGAAACTAGGCATGAGAAACTGGGTTTTTCTCTCGACATTCACATGCCTTTGTCTTCGAGGTGAACACTTGAGTAACAATCGAGTGGCAATATAGTGAATAATTGCAGTACATTTTCATAGAGATGCTATACACGTGAGAAATGAATCAGCACATCTTTTACAAGCATCATGTGTTACAGAGCCAGTCAGAAAGGGGAATGCTGCAACATAGAAAATGTAATATACCCCTGTATCTATGTAACTGCTGTATTCAGCGATGATAGCTACGAAGTAGGAGGGAATAATCCATTTCTAGGAATCCGCCACGACTCTCCTTTCCCATAATCATTCATCATTGGACAGGCTTCTATAATCTATGCCATTGGAGATCTGTACAAGCATGCCATAAAGTACACTCGAGATTGTTTCTGCAGATGCTGCTAAAGTTTTGGGGAGTAGAGGCCAAGATAGAAGGATTTTATATCTAAAGAATTTTTTATCCACAGAAATGTGCTGAAAAAAAAAAAAGAAGTATGGCCTACCATGTTATATAGTGCACTGTCCGTATTCCTTAAAACTGAACAGTTTTAAGTAGCCCTCTGGTATCTTCGAAGTCCTAAGTGCCTGCATACTAAGTATATGGAGGAATAAAAAAAAAAAATAGGAGGCTGTTGGAAATAAGTACACACCCCAGCAGTCCAATGTGAATTTTGGATTCAGTGTTTGAAATGTGCTAAAATTTTTGTCCTCTTTTGAGTGAGTTTGCAAATAATGTTTATAGAGTTGCATGCTTTCTATCTTTGTGAAGAGGACTATTCTTTATATTTTTCAATCTCTTCCCCTACATCCCAGACTAGTTAATTGATACATATAGGATCAACACACATCTGTAGCTAAGTTTGTTGCCGACAAACAGAAAACTTACCCAAGACTTGTCTGACATAGCAACAATTTGAGTATGAAAACTGAATTTGGAACATTGCAATGCATTGAATATCGACAGGTGGATGGGGTAACTTTTTACTACATGTAGGTCTTTGGGAGGAAAAATATCAGTTAATTCAGAGACATTCTAATTAGTAATTTAACCTACATGTATTTTCACAAATGTTCAGGTGAGTAGGAAGTCATTCCACAGATGACGTATATTTTACAAGTATGATATTTTGCTACTTGGAACTTGCTAAGGCGACATTTCGCAACCATAATTTGACCGAATGAGAAATAAGTTTATTCCTTTGCAAGTGAAAATTTCTAGCTGTCCCACCTCAGCTATGGATAAACTATTTCTGATGGTGAAACAACATTATTTTTGCTCTTGTGACAATTGCTCCGGTCTTATTTTCTCCAAGGAGTTAGGGTAAGGGTTGTGTATAGGGTTTATACAATGTAGGTTAAGTTTGATCAGGGAGGTGGAACGTCTCTTCCACCTCCCTGGTTGGATGAACATGAGGCTCAGGGTTAGGGTTATGTTTGAGGGTGTATGTTTGGTTCAGTGTGCAAATATTCCATTAGAGCAATTGTTGCAGGAGCAAATGTCATTAAACCATTTGTGTTATGGTATATGAATATGGATATGTTTGCAAGTTGTTGATTTACTGAATATCGGTCAACTCGCAACACTGGATTTCATTAAAAACACCATGAAATATTTGGTATTACAGTACCTAGCAGTTTCTGCTCAGAGGAATGTACCTCTATGCATGATTTGAAACCTCAGCACTAAAATGATCGTATGTCGATGCCTCTGTTGCTTGTATGTAGTTATAGATGTAGCAAAGAAAGTAGAGATGTGTAAGATGAACTTGATGAATTTTAAAGGCCTCGGCTTTCTCCACCACATAATGCCATTATTATGTTCCTCGCTTCACTGGTGAAGGCAGTCATCTTTGGCTTGATACCCCGTTTCAGAGGGACACCCCCGACAGCATTCATGCAAATCACGCAAACTGGGTCGAGCAATATGGATGTTGTAACTAACATTCATGTGCCTGTACAGTAATTGTACAATGTATGATGGAATCTGCGTGTGTGCATATCTGATGAGATTTATTATTCTGTTATTTGCAGTGCTCTCTGGGGAGAGACATTATCTAAACATTTTTGTTTTCTTTTTGTTTCTCTTTTTGATATGTTCATTGTACGACTCTGTCCTCCTGCCCTTGCTCAATCAATTTGTGGGCATTTTTATTCCGCTGAACTTTGTTATAACTGAGATAGTATTGTTGTCACAATGGTTTAGGCAAACAGAATGAGATGTGATGTGGTGAAAGGTGACACAGTGTGGAGATGATCCAAGCTTTTAGATACACTGTAGGCAGTTCAGATTAGACTTTCAATGAACCATTGTTGTCCTGGCAGATTTAGAGATTGTTGTCAGGTCCTTTGTATACATACATTGTACTCATGCTTTCATTTACAAAATTTTGTTGGAATTAGTGTTTCTGTATGTTCTTTGTCTCTACTTAATACAAAAGTATGTTTTTTAGTTGTATTAAAGTATTGAACTGTGCATGTGTATCACAGGGTAATTTCATGTCCTACTACTTTGGTATGTCTGACTTGGTTTAAAAAAATCAGATTTCAGTTACTTTTCATGTTGATAATTCTGAATAAAATATTTGTGATTTCATAAGATATTAAGTAATCTTCAAAAGTATTTGAATTACATTTTCATGACATTTGAATGGAGCTAGAAATTGAAGGAAATGGTTTCAAAACAGTAAATCATGTTTAGGTCTATTGTATTCAAAACTTAATGGTGCACTCCGTGGAATGCATTGATATGTGATGGTAAACTCTATTTACAGTAAGAACAAAGTTGCAAAGCAGGGAATTCATTAATTTTGGATGGCGTTTTTAGTTAGTTCGGCTGTCCAGAAAGGATTTTTTTTTTGAGGGATGATCCACTGTACCTTTAACAACACACCAGTAGAAAGGAATGAGTTTTCAAGTTACCATTCTCCCTTTTTCTCTCTCTCTGTATCCTCCCCTCTGTCAATGGTTTCTACAGGATGAGTACCACCCATTCATCGAGGCAGTGTTGCCTCGGGTCAAAGCCTTCGCCTACATCTGGTTCAACCTGCAGGCGCGAAAACGGCGGCACTACAAGAAGCATGAGAAACGCATGACGCCGATGGAGGAGCGGGTGGTCAAGGAGGAGCTAATGAACGACAAACCGGAGCTGAAACAGAAGTGGGCCTCGCGCCTGCTGGCCAAGCTGCGCAAGGACATCCGGCCGGAGTGCCGCGAGAACTTTGTCCTGAGCGTGACGGGCAAGAAGCCACCCATGTGCATTCTCAGCAACCCGGACCAGAAGGGGAAGATGAGGCGCATCGACTGCCTGCGCCAGGCGGACAAGGTGTGGCGGCTGGACCTCGTCATGATCGTCCTCTTCAAGGCCATCCCACTGGAGAGCACGGATGGTGAGCGGCTGGTCAAGGCGCCCAACTGCACAAACCACGCGCTCTGCGTCCAGCCCCACCACATGGGGGTCAGTGTACGTGAACTGGACATGTACCTTGCAAACTTCATCATGCAGTCGCCAGGTGAGTGCACCGATTGTCTACCTATAGAGGGTGTACTTCTCAAACCCACTAAGGATAACAGTATTGTAATACACTCTGTCAAATGCCCTTGTTAATACTCCTGATGCTTCCTCTATATTGTTACGTGTTTATGTTTCTACTGATGCTTTAACTTGTTGCTACTTTTGCCTCTCTTTCTTCAGGTATTAAATCATTTCCTTTTACTTTACCTGCAACCTTGATATGCAGCTGCTGCTGCTGCTAACTCTACTTCTACGATTGTATGTCTTCCTCACTTCACGTACCTCCTCCTATTCGTTATTACTCATATTAGTCCTTCACCACTACAGCTACTGTGACTACTGTTACTGTATTCTGGGGAATGAAATTCCCACCTTCCTCTACTTGTTAAAAACGATCTGATAATCTGCTGCGCCATAAAACATATTGCGCAGAGAAAACACAGAGTAGATGTCTTTAGTAGTCAGCAGTAGCATGCATGCATGTGATGTACAGAATTTGTGTAATGATTCATTGGCTTTAAATGATAGAGATCGACGTCAAAAGCAATATGTTAGGGAGATTAATTGACAGAATTTGACTATTTTGCATTGACAATGCTATAGAGTATGAATTTGTTAGTGCACCGAGGCAGTTCCCTGCTACAGTCTCAAATATGATCATGATATAAAATATTGTATACATGGTATAAAACTGTCATGTTGCGATCCCAGTGCTTTATTGTGGGGTAGTATTGTTGACAGATTATTGGATCATCAGTCGATTCTGATCCAGATTAGGGTGATCTGCACTTCTTTGCTGGTCTCCTGATGTAGGAAAGAGATCAGCAAAGATTGGCTAGTTTGACAACTATGAAAGAGAAAAGCATGTACAAAACTGCAACACAGTATCATACGAGGCTTTCCTAACCTAGCAACAAGAACTACATGTTGTTGTTTACAAACAAGACAAAAGAAATGACACAATGCCTAGCTACAATGTAGGCTGACGGGAGATAGTTCATGACCATTTGCGTGCTATGATGCAAAAGTTGCTGTGAATGTAGTATTAACAAATTGATATCAGAGATTGATAGATGAGTTCCCCAATATCTGATCACGTCAGCATCTAAGGAGTTATCATGCTCTACAGCACAACCAGTGTCTGCCTGATCCCATACACAGTACTGGAAGAAGCTCAGTTATTTTGTTCATCCTCAAAGGTTGATGTCAGTGATGGGTACACAATGGAATCTTGTAAACATTGTACTGCAGTTCGTGTGCAAGGGCATGTATCGCATTACAGTTGCCTGCAACTTAGATTCAGGCTATCAGATTTTTCTACTTGTGCGTGAGTGCGTTGTTGGGCCCGTCGCCGTTTACCAGCACCTTGCATTCATTGCTGCATGTTGATTTCTTTGTAACCGTGGATGATGAAACTTGTACGTCAGGGCCCACATTCTGTTTCTTGCCTGGCAGCGGTCGTGTCAAAGAAACGGGGCTCAGGTAGTTAACCCGGAATTGCCAGCTCACCTGATTCGCCATCAAGTTTCATGTGACGGTGATCTCTAGTACCGTGGTAACATATCAAGAGTTCAAATCCCTCTCCTGTGGGGTGGGCAATTTGGATTGACAATCTATTATCCATGAATCTCTGTAGACATCACTGTAAACACTTGACAGCACCTGGTATAATGCATCTTTATATTGTGGTGTGTCAGAATGTAAACGACAGTCAAACCTGCCATTGCAACCACCTGTCTATAGCGGCCACCTGCTGTGTACAAAAACTCTAATCCCCCCCCCCCCCCCGAAAAGTCATGTTGAAGACCCTGTCTATAGTGGCCGCCCGTCTACAACAATCTGGCCACTTTTATTGTCTCCCCTGGGTGGCGTCTGTAGATAGGATTAGCTGCATGTATAAAGCAGAGCACATCAAGTTGGCCGATGTAGATGTTGCACCACATGACCATAGAGTTGATGATGCTGTGAAGTCTATTGACCATTAAAGTTGGTATTTAAAAACTGAACGAATACAAGGGCTTTGTCACTTTTTTTTTTTTAAACCTCCTCGTCAATGAGGACATTGACCTTTAAAGTGGCATTAGTGGCTTTGGTGTGCCAGTTGTTTTGGTCTGTGATTTTCAGCTTTTGTAGCTGTACACAGAGAACGTGGGTTTAATATCGGAAGGGGTGGGGAAAGCAGTGTCAGAAATGATCTACATGGCATTGCACTACTTAAAGTGATTCAGGACAGATGTGCATCAAATACTTGTATGCAATGTGCGCTCATTGTTATTTACCTTTCTGTCTGCTCCCCCGCGTGTGGCATACGAGTTTTGTAGTTCAAGCCCTTTGTCAAGTTACGAGTATACTGAAGGGCATACAATGTGAGGGGCCTTGCGTGGCTGCATGAATGTGCTTTCTTTCATTTCTAGGCAGTGAGCACGTGATTAAATGGGGCTAAAAGAGCACTCACCATGGCTTCATAAACCGCATACAAAAGTAAATATCCATACTGAATTATAACTTAGGGATGACTTTTGCTGCTGCACTGTTCTTTCGATTTTCTTTCTGATTGATGCTGTGGATGGCTGATGTACATTTGTGTGCCTGCTGTCTACAGAAGCCAGGGCCTCTGTTACATAACAAACAAACAAACAAACAAACAAACAAACATGACTGGTAACTTTACAGTCAATATCAAGTCTGCATTTAACGGTAACCATCAGTGATTTCTTGGCTTTCACTGTCAATGGAATAGTATTCCTATGGTTATTACCATTGATTTGCAGAGATCAAAACCATTGTAAAGTTACAGATACCATACAATTTATGTAGTATTATGCAATAGAGCCTAGGTGCTTTGCATGTAATGGAAAATATGTCTCAGTAGTGGCTGGTAAAAAATGAAAGAAAAAGAAAAAAAAAACTATTTTCAGTAAAGATTTTGACTCCAACAACAAGTACTACTTCTCACAATGATAGTGAGATTGCTACATTTCTTTTCTTGTTGCTGATATTCCTTTTCTAATAGCCATGAAGAACTTTTCTGCTGCTTTTCATGGATTGATTTGCAAAGTCTACTTGCACTTCTGCTGCTAGTATTGGTATAGTGCATAGCTTAGATTGTTGTCATAGTTTGTACAAAGACACTCTGTGATAGGAGGCAGACATTTCAATCCAGATCAGGGAAGGAT
Organism: Diadema setosum; assembly: GCF_964275005.1. NCBI lineage: Eukaryota > Metazoa > Echinodermata > Echinoidea > Diadematoida > Diadematidae > Diadema > Diadema setosum. The sequence goes on from NC_092697.1 coordinate 6,101,456, forward strand.
GACCAATTTCATGTGAAAATCTGAAAAACTACAACTGTGCTTTTCATGTTGACTTTACGCAGCCATTTTATGTTTAACTACCTTTCTTCCACTTCATTGGTCCTGCATGCAATAAAGTGGAATACCATTCTGTGGCTTCAATGTTTCAATCTCCACGCATCGTGCCTCACGATTCCCTTGTGACAAGACCTGGTGTCACACCCAGGGGATGAGTTAACAATCCGGCTCTCACAATAGTTTGAACTGGCCCTTTGTGAAGTCGAAGACTTGCTTGGTTGCTCATTGCGACATTTTAATGAGCCCTCATGGCTTGTCAAAACGTTTCCGTGCCGCACTAGACTTCATAACGTCAGATGATGCCTCAACCTTGTATAAAACGGAATTGGATGTGTCGCTGGCAGTAAAATTGGGAAAAAGAAACCAATTGCTCAAAAGATGAATACTGGTACCGATCCTCAAAGAACATTGCCATCAGTGTTATGACAGCGACCTTGTGTAAAAAATTAATGCATGCATGTAATACATTTTAATGAGTGAGAAGCAATATAAACCAGAAGGCAGTTCGGCTGTCACTTTGCACTGGGTTGATCACGATATGTCGTGTTTCGAAGAGTGATGCCATGTGATTCGCATTGATCAGGGGAGGAGATTAAAAAGGTGTATTCTGTTGAAAGGTCAAAGGTCAAAGAAGGTCAAAACAAGAGACACATAATGTGCAGTCAGGAAGATATGGCATTCAACTGTTAGCAGCAGGGGCAAGACCTCAGATTGTTGCCAGTATTACAGATGGATTTAGAGGTCTTAGAAATAACATAGGGCAGTCCACAAGATCACGATGTCTCTGGTTCGAGTCCCCTGGCTACAGCAGTGGCGCCCTTAACCAGTTCCATACTGAATTCTGAAATGCCCATAGACTTCACATGCAGGCTACCAGGTTTCCATACGCAAGGGGTAATACCAAGGCACTCTGCTCATTACCTTCTACAATGTACCTCAGAGGGGGCATCGCAACACACACTGGAAATTCATCAGTCCCACGAATGCTCGCTTTCATGCATGCAATGCTCCCTCAGTGGTCACGAAAATCAGAATCAATTCTTACCAATTCTAATATGGATGCAAAATCAGGAATATAAATTTCTTGTTTGGAGGTTTAGATTTATTTCTTTATTTTTCTAATGCTTTTCCGTTTGATTTTTGTAAGATTTGTGCAGTATTTACAGGAGACACATGGACTTCCGGTGCACTTTTGTTTTCTTTTCGTTCCACTGTTAGAATTCGAATCATTAATGTTCGTCATGTGAGTTGAAAGAAGGTTGGTGGGTGGGGGGGGGGGAGGGGGTATGGTAACTCAGATGACATGTTCAACTGGATAATATTATTTCCTGTTTCTCGGGTGTTGCAGGTTAGGCGCTGTGCGAGGAATAGGTTTCAAAGGCCTTCACCCGGAAAAATATGGCGTAATTTGATAATGTTCGATCAAATACAGGTGGAGTTCATGGAATGTGTACTTTAGTCTACAGTGCAATTTGGAGGACACAGCTCATAGACATGTACTATGTACATACTATATGTTAAAAAGCAAACATACTTACTCCCCCTCAAAAAGAAAAAAAAAATAATAAAGAGTTATGAATGAATTGTTTTGTTCAGTGTAGTAGGTGTACATAAACATAAATCTTATATAACAAGCCTGTATTGCATTATGTCTTCTTGTGTCAGTATAATTTAGAGTACAGTGCTAGGTTTGTTTTTGTTTTTTATTCAGTAGTAGGCTACAGTGTCACAGAGTCACAGTCAGGGTTACAAATTAAATCTGTGGGAAGGCTCAGTGATGAAGAAGCATTTGGTCAGTGGAATTTTGAACTAAATGTGACAATTGACCCAAATGTGACAATTAATAGAATATTGATCACTAAAATGTCAGGACTTGTTTTCCACCAAGAAGATGTGAGGAGGGTATTGTACTCACCACTTGGTTCTAGATTGGCAAAGACCAAAATGAAAGAATTTATTCACTAATCATGAAATTGTTTTTGTGTGTGTCTATGATGAGAGAGTATATCCTATAAACATGCAGTCCTCAGCTCTTTGAGTCAGGATTGTAAAGAGTGCTTTGTTTTGCAAGGATATGAATGTGGAATTAATTTAGGAACCATTCTTTTAGAAAACAAATGAATGGTGTATTACTCACTGAGTGCAGGCAGAACTGTTTGCATCATTCTGCAGTTCAGGCTGCTACAGTTAGGGGAACCTGCTGGGGAGATTCACATCGCAGTGAATCCAAATTGTTGTCAACTATGATTTGTGTACGTGTGTGTGTGTGTGTGTGTCTGTCTGTCCGATGCTGCCCTTCTGAAATCAAGTCCAGAGTTTGATGCTTCCCAAAGACCATTCATTGCACTGGAGGCATCGGCAAAGATTAAAATTAAAACTGAAATTGCCTCATGAATAGACCTTTCTCAGAAGTACATGAAACAGTGACAGTCACAAAGAATTTTATGATATCACTGTTGTATGCATTTCACATGTAAGCCTCCTATTAATACATTACATCGGTACAATGTACTTTCAATTTTGCATTGTGTTTCATTTGTATACCCAGTTTAATAGGTAGATCTTTGTAAGTGTTCTCTACTGTAGGGGAAACTGTGAAGGACAAGTTGCAGAACATTTTTGTTCCATGTCAGATTTTGTGTAATATGGAATGCTTTAATGTTGGAATGCTACGTCATGAGGAGAAGTCCAACAGGAAATATATGTCATATAGAATAAATTCTTGAGGTGCTCACTCCGGTGTGTGATCATTGTTTCCCTGTGCACAGCATGATCACGATGACATGGAATTTCAAACAGGAAATTATCCTCGTGAGAGTCTCCGAGAGGAGTTTCAATTGGAGCTGATTTCATTTACTAAAGCATCGACTGGCCAGAATGATTGTGTTACCTTGCTGCATGTGGTGTATAGGCAGTACCAGTCTCGTTCTACTTTCAAAGAGAGCGCACAGTGCGTTACCCCAAGAGGACAAAGTTTTGGAATGGGAATCCTGAGTGAAATACTGTATAGTTGTTATTTTCGCGAATCACAGTTGGATCACCAATTTAACAACACGCAAAAATGTCTCCATGCGCCCTGTTAATAGTGCATTAATGTAAGCGTCGGCGTCAATTTGCGAAAACAACATCTCGCAAAAATGTCTATGGCCTCGTCATTCGCGAAAATATCTGTACACGAAAATAACAGCGTATACGGTAAGCATGGCAACCCCTTTGCCAGTGTTTTAAGGGGAACCTGACTAGTATTTGAAGCCGTTGCAACTATTAACATGTCAGTACTGAAAATCAACACCCTGACATTTTGATAGTTACAGTGAAGTCACACAAGTATAACATTTGTATTGGCATGTGTATGTAGGACTCTTTGCTTCATTTCTGTGCCGAATTTCACCCCCCCCCCCCTTTGAAGATAAGCATGTTCATTAGACTCTGCACATAACTCTAAGTACTATGTATCATAGACACCATGTTCTAGAGGTCTAGGAAATTATGGCTATAAATGACATTATTCTTTCATTCATTCACTCACTCATCTAATTCTTCATTAATTCATTCATTATTTCTGTATTCATTAGTTTGTTTGTTTGCCTGTTAGCTTATGACAAAATTCCTACTCCTGAACAAATGTACACACACACAGACACACACAGGGACACACACACACGCACAAAGGAGATTCATTGTATATGGTCACTTTGGAGACACATGGGTCAAGATATACCAAGGTTTGGTGTCTGAAGACAGATACGAGATGATATACTGATATCCATATGGTTGACTGTTTGGTATTGCCTCATCTCCCTGAGATTTTTAGCGATCGCTTACTTGTCATGATGGCTTTTGTCTATGATAGCAACCCTTTTCGTGAGTAGATACAACATACTCTCATACCCCTTTCAGTAACCCTCTTGGCTCGGACCAGGAGTGGACCAAGGCGAAAATTTTGAGTTTATGAATGGGTGGGGGCCAAAGTGGCCCGCGCCAGGTGCGGACTATTTTGGCGCTGCTGCAGCTAGCACCGGGCGTGGACCAGGCGCGGGCCTGGCGCTGATCAAAGAGTTTATGAACGATAGCAGCGCCAGGCGCGGGCCAAAATTCCTTTCACGGTCAAAGCTCATAAGCGCGCGGCACGCACATCAAATATCGCGTGAAAATGCACTTCCGCTCTGTTCATGGCGTGTTCAGTTACCATGGCATTTATCCCTTACGTTACCGAGTTTATGAATGGGTCATCGTAAAAGTAGCGTGGCTCTGCTATAGTTACTGAATGCAATTTTTACTGCTTGGCGCAGGCTAAGTTATCTCAGACCAGGAGCGGGCCAAAAATGCAAGAGTTACAGAAAACGGTATCAGAAGTACAAGACAAACCAAAAACATTACCAGTCGAAGATCTCTCCCCGATCATGGGAAAAAGAGATTTGATCTTTAACTGTTAAATTATTTACATACATACAACTTAAGGAAACTTTATTCACTATCTTACTCCCACAAGTAAATAAGAAATGATAATTGAAAAAAAAAAAGATAAAGCGACAGAAAAGAAAAATGGAATTTTCATAGTTGTGAGGTTGGAAATATAATTGAATAATAGCAATTTTGATGATTTGGGCTAAATTGGAAAAAAATCCAGGAAATGTGGAAATATGTAAAATGCCATCAGTTAAACTTTATGTTGTATATCCGTATAGGGAAACCACTTAGTTTCTATCTTGCTCGCATGATTGTCTTCTTTATACTCGTATGGAAATCCCCTTGTGTTTTGTTCCTGTTCAAGAACACAATAACAGTACTTTTTAATATTTCCTGAATTGGTGTGGATGACCTGGCCTGGTTTGTCTCAGGTGACATTGTAATGAAAGTCCAATGTAAAATGATATTTCTGCTGCGTTAAATATCATAATCTTTAGTGGATGCATGATGAAATTAATCTTTCTAGAGGATATATATGAAAGTGTCCTGCACACACACACAAAATGTCTGAAGAAAGCCAAATTGGTCATATGGCCCTGAAAACTATTACATTATGTATGAAGTACCAGGTGAATGTTCATTTCCTTTAACTCATAAATGAAATATTATTCTTTCCACGAGCACCCTAATACCCATTTTGTTGTACGAAATGGTATCAAGGCACATAAATGCAATGAAAATGCTTTTCATGCTCTACTTTACCCTGGCGCATGCTCATTTTCCTGTTAGTGTCTATACATTGTTTTAAATGGATACATGTATGATAAAGTTGGGTCCTTAAGGTATCAAGTTCCTGCGATATTATCCTCAGTGTTCTAGCCCCTGCTGGGGTCAAGGACAACAGTCACTGTACTTTCCAAACTCCCCCTCCCCACTAGAAAAAAAAAGAAGAGAAAATTATAAAGCCATTACTTTAGCTTGGAATGTAATTTGTCATATGATTTTGGGAAGAGGGTAGACATGGATCCATAGGTGACTTCACGTATATTTCCATGAAAATTATAATAGTGATAGGTCAAAGGTCACTCTTTGTTTAAAGGCATTATTTACCATTTGCAGATGAAACAGAAACCCAACTTTAGTGCTTCAAAAATCGTTCTAAAATGTGAGATATGGATAGAAACAGCCAATGATGTAAAAATGTTAATCAGTATAATCAATGTTAAGTATTGTTTAATATCCAAAATGTGAACAGTAGTTATTTATAAAATTGTTTCTAGAATGTAACGATCTATAGTTATGGATTACCAAGAAAAATAATGATATATCTCCTTGAAATACTTTAAGGCTTTATTGCAAAATTTTATATAGTAGGATGTTTTGTGATACAACTGAACTACACATAATACGCATCAAATGTGATAACTTGAACATTTTTTTAAATCACCGCTCCCAGTGGTAATCAATACCTTTAAGAAAGGTCTTCCTCTACACTGTAAGTGTAATTGAAACAATAGTGGACAGTTGGATCAAAATTGGTGGGGGGGGGGGGGGGGGGAGAGGGGAGGAGGGGATTGTATAACAAGGGCCTCAACTTTTGACGGGTGCATCAAGAAATCATCGGCTGAGAACCAGAATGGCACTATCAGGTTGTAAGATTTTAAGAGCATTTAGTCAACATGAAACAATCAATTTTCATGAAACAAAAAGTTTATTTCATGAAAAGTGGGTAGATTTAATATAATTGTTCCAAATGTCAGGTGAAATAGTGCCTTTGTGCTTTTGATTGGTAACATTTTGCTGAAAATGAAATAACCTTATATTGACACGATACTGTATAGAAGATTGAGCTCTACAATAGGATACTAATAATTCAATACCCCCCTTACCATGCCACAAATCTGTCTGCCACTCACCATGCAGAAATCATGTTTTTGGACATTTGCGTATTGTGAAGCACCTTGTTCCCTTTGCATTTTTCATTTTCTTTTTTTCAAGACAGAGAAAACTTCATGCTTGCGTGATGTGTTGCAATCACCACGTAGAGCATCTGCTGTTCCTTTCCAAATACTTAACTATTAAGATTGTGCCTCCCTCCCTCCTCAGACCCCTACTAATTCAGTTAAACTTTGCACGAACAGCACGCTGGCTATGCTTGGCTATTCTGATAGTCCCCCCCCCCCCCCCCCAAAAAAAAAAAAAAAAAAAAAATGTTTGGCATGATTTGTCTCACATATGATTCTCAACAATGTGGACATGTATTTCTTGAAGTGTTCAAGATTAAAGTCCTTGCAACTGATTGACAATTGCCCTACATCGACGTAAATATTAAGCACTGAATTGATCAGTGTTTTAGAAGTAGCCATGACAAAAAATCATGGGCGTACATACTCGAGCAGGATTCAAACCTACGACCTCCTGATCACCGGACAGGCGTCATCTCCACTAGACCACCGAGCTTTCGCCCGACAGCAAGTGTTGGTTCTAATCCTTATAGCGTGCAGCGGGTAAGACAGTCCCTTTATCCATTCCGCGGGGATTATTGATAAGTTATCCATTCTGCGGGGATTATTGATAAGTTTGGGATGAGACAGTATATTAGTAAAATATCTTGAGGAATTATGTCCACTCCTCACTGGCATAGAAAATATTAAATTTTCCTTGTATCCAGCTGGGTTAGGCATGTTTTCTTTGCATAGAGTTTGGCTTGGGGTTTTATGAATGTAAACACCAATGAAGTCATAAGTCAAAGGTCAAAGTTCATGCATTTATTCATATGTCCTTTCTCATATGGGCTTAGTTGAGATTAGATCTCAGGTTGTTGTTTTTTATTTTTGGACCAAACATTCCTGTTGAGGGTATTTTTTTTTTTTTTTTGTCCAAACATTCCTGTTGAACTAATAGATTTCCAGTGGATTTTGATTAAAATGTATTTTCAACAGCATCATACTGTTCTGATATATGTTTGTTTTTGTTTTGTAGTGTCTGTGCTATAGTCTTTATGTAATGAATTAACAGTGTTCAGACATGAAGTTAGTTATCAGGAAAGACATTTTTGTTGTGTGGAATTAACCCCATGGCATTTTTCTGTCAAGATCAAGAAATTCCATTTACAGTGCTGAAGTGTGCAGCTGCCAGACTGAATTAAAAATGATGTTTCATTTATTTGATTTCAAATCCAATGGAAAGTGCAATTCTCTAGAAAATGACAAGCCAGTCCCCATTACCTCCAGGGAGATTTTCAAATAGTTTATATTCTTGAATGCTCTCCATTATTCCTGGCAATTTTGCTGCTTTTTTTTTCAAATCAGCAAATGGTTTTAATAGGAGCCATTAGGGAGGGAAGAGGTACAGACCACTGCAGTCGGGATCGAAAAAGCACAGCAAACCCCCACTCCAGTCTCGTGCACCTCACAGAAACTCGGAAATGAACAAATTAGTTGTGAAGTTGTCACCCTCTACTGTCCCTGGAGGCTGAAACTCCCATTGGTGTGTGAAGGCCAAGGCTCAATAAGGGAGGAGGAGGAGGAGGAGGAGGAGGAGGAGAAGGGGGGGGGGGTGACATCTGTGTTGGACACACACATGGGTGATGACCTTTTTTTTCTTCTTTTTTTAAGTATGTAAGCACCAGAATGTGGAATACTTATTCAGAAATAATGCACAAAGAATTAAGGGACCAAGGCCTAAAATAGTGTTACAAGTATTTTTCTTTTCTTTTCTTTTTTCCTTTTCTTTTCTTTTTTCCCCCTTTTTTGGAGGTGGGGTGGGGTTATGGGCAGATAAGGAGGTAGTGTGGGGGCGCCTATTAACTTCTTAGATCTATTTAGGATGTACATTGTATGAAATGCCTCAAAGACCAATTGACTAGATTCCATTTTCAACTCAGATTGTCCTTTTCTACATCTTCTGGGAACATAGTGAATTAAGCAAGTCATGTGTCAGGACTCAGACTCATTGAATTAGTAAAAACCATTGACTTTGACTTCATCAAATAGAAAGTTGCCATGATATGAACTCTTTGCTGCAAGGGTCATGTAGTGACAAGAATCCTCCTTCCTGATTGGCTGATGCTACGAGAAGTTGCCATTCTGGCATGAATTGCCTATTCCAACATCATGAATTGATACGAATTTTATGAATATTTATATGAACTTTATCGGTATGAATTTGTACCCATAAAATTTCCAGACATTATTTTTTTATATCAAACTCTACTTTATACGATTGACTAAATTACTGTGAACTATTGATTGTGGTATTGATGACAGTGATGACGTATCTTTGTTGAAGTCATATTAGGGAGAATTAATGAACAGCATGAAGCTGCAAAACCAAAATATTATCTAGGAAACTTTTATGATGCATTTATTAACCGACTTAAGTTTAGAAACTACTTCAATCTGAAATATTTCTCAACTATTTGAAATCTTGAATATGACAAACAGGATCAAACATTAAGCATTGGTCATTGTAATGCCATATAAAAGTATTTATTCAAAATTAGGTTCAATCATTTAATGAGCAGACATACACGTATATATCTTCAGACCATCTTCAGTGTCCGGCAAGTTACAGCTAATTACATATATACAAGTATTTTGCATCCTTGAAGTTCTGCCCAATGAAGTACACAGTATTTTATAACCAAACTGAGGAGTATTTATAGCATATATCATGATGGTGGTTTGTGCATCTCTTTTCTTTCCGTTCTCTATTCAAGGCAAGCACTTTTGATACAATACTGCACATCCTTTTTTTTTTCTTTTTTGCCCCGTTCGGGAATCAATGTGTAGGAGGAGGTCATTAATGCCAATTAAAGGCATATTGTACATTTAGTATCTTACATCTAATTCTCCCTTTTGATCACAAGAGTAGGATTCCAGGCACGTGGTGCTTGGGTATTTCCATGGCGTACCAATGAACATCCTCATTGGCTAAAGGATATCTTTAAGGATCTGCATGACCTTGCACTTTTGAAAAGAGACGGTTGTGTTCAGTAGGTGTCCGTAATCATTACAATACCATTATCATTAATTAAGGGCATTGCAAAATTCAAGAGTAGGAAATACCAATGAGTTTTGTGTGTTTACTCAGATTCTGAGTGCTTCCTGTAGGCCTATGTTCTCTGTCCATGAAATGTTTCGCTATGCTGCGTCATCGCTTGTCCACACGCATTGACCATTCACTCTGAGCCTGTGATTGGGAGATTGACCCTGGGAAATATCCCCAATGTGGTCAGAAGACAAATTATGTCCGTGTATAAAATCATGTCAACATCTGGTATCTGGGAATAATAGCCTGATTGGAATCCCCCTTGACTAATGAAGTTACGATTCAGATGCATCGCAATCGTCATACAAAATTTAGATCAAAGTGTTTCATACGGTACCGTAGGTTTTAGTGTGTTGTAAGAATTCATGAATTTGCGTAGTGAAATAGTTTAGACATACAATTGTATGTCTTCATGGAACTTCATCTATTCTAGTATTCATTTACATCAGGGGAGTGTTTCATCAATTTAGTCAGCACTGACAAGTTGTCAGTCTCTGTGACAATTTCAGCAAAATCCTTGGTTTTGATTGGCTGAGATGCTCTGGTCACTGACTGTTACTATGGTGATTGTCAGAGACCGACAACTTTCATGAATTGGTACCCAGAAGTTTATAGTCAAACCAAGTAGGGCATACAAATCTTATACAATGACCTGCACTTCAATACTCGGCCCATTAAAGTCTCATTCTTAGGATCATATGTGACCGCCCAGCTGAAAACCCACAAAACGTCACAGATTGGGAATCAATGAGCCAAAATAGTTATTTAGGTTGACTGACTCAAATGTTTAAAGTTTATCCTACCAAGCAGAGTAATCTCGTCTCTGCCTTCTGTCAAACTTTGGTGTTAATACAACAAAGCCAATATCAAGATGAACGGTTTTTCTGGACCATGTACGTGTTTGGACTGGCACTGCTGTCTTTGTGATTTTCATCAATATTTCTGCAAAGCACACCTGAGGGACCCTATCCTTCAAACTAGACGGTTTTCTCCTTTTTCTTATTAAACTGCGCCTCCTGTCTAACTCTCTTTTATTTCAATCACTTTTCGAATGGGTTAGGATGGTCCAATTCTAACAAGTTATGATTTTAAAGCTGTGAGCTTACTCTTAGAGAAGTGAATTTTCATTTTGGCCTTCTTCTTGTGTGTTTTAGTCGGGCAGTCACATATTCTAGCTTTAGACCGTGGCCAGCCCGTGTTTCACTGTACATATCCAAGTTGTGGTTATGACATTGACTCTGCCTGAGCAGAATTAAGCCTTCCTTTGATTTCCAATATCAACCTTGAAAATGACTGCTGGCCACAAACTTTGATGAAACCAGTGAATTTGTCTGACCAAATCCCTAAAATCTCAGAAGGCGCGAGGGTAACATCCTACCATCAAGAGGTTCTCTACATGGAATACTAGGGAGTTTTCGATTGGGTGAACGAGAAGGACGTGCCGCCGAGCGCAACCGTACGTCGAGGCGTCACGTCTGTACGTTGACCCGCTGCTAAAACACATTTCGATTTCGGGCGCCGGCGTCACGTCTCGTGCGTGGCGTGTGCAGGAGGCAACCTGTGCCTTGCGTGCATATACTAGTATGCGGAATTTGTGACTCGTTTCTGTACTTGTAATATTTATTTTGTCTTTGACTAGATGCGTATCCTGGGAGGAATTATGTGGATTTTAAAACATGATGCATGGTAAGACTACTAGGCAAATGCACTGCTGCACTAGCTAGGCCTAAAGCACCAAGATCTGTTTGCGTAAAACATTACGTGTAAATGCATGTGTGGGACTACGGTAGGCAGTTGCAAACTGCGAAACAGTGAAAACGGACAAATAAAGTAGGTACCAGAGGCTGTAGTTTGTATGTCAGCGCTGCTACTGTGACGTATCAAGATCATAAGCTTTCATGTAAATAGAATATAAATATTCTCTCGAAAGAAAAAGGAAAACAGGTGAATTGAGCACGGATTTCCCGAGAGTCATCGTGCTCTTCCGCACGATACCCGAGAGGAGTGTGACGTCATAGCAAGGTGGGTTGAGCGCGGCGCAACCGATTTGGGTGGACGGTGATAACCGGGGTTAACGCGTTCGAAATTTGTGCGATGAGCCGAGGGTCGACGCTCGCGCATGCGCAGTACGTAAAAACTACGTCATAACAGGGTGACGCCTGGCTCAACGTGCAAATCGAAAAGTCCCTACTGCTATCAAGGCAAGAGTATCCGTGTAGTTGGGCATACCATACATTTCTATTCAGTGGAAAATTTAATCAACTTGAGAGCAATTTTATATGAAAAGCTGACAAGTTCTGTAAAATGATACCTATAGAGTGATTATGATGTCTTGTGAAGAACTTCGAGTATATCTAGCTAGTGCACTGCACTACTAGTAAGTTTGTATGTGTGGTGGGGGGGGGGGGTTGGGGAGGACAAACCTAAAGTCAGGGAGAAATATAATCCCCCCCCCCTTTCTTCACTTAAATACACTGAGCACAGGTGTTTAGAGAAACAGCTCACAGGTACTGTACATGATCTCCCTCTCTGTCCATTGCTACCGATTTCGAGGACATTACGCCGAGGCCTTTCTTCCAACGCTGGAAGGGTTAAGTACCGGGTCCCTGCTTTGTTTTTTTTCCCCTCCCAAGGGGACTCAGTTTCCGGCAGTCTGTCACCGCTTCCCAGTACTTGATTTCCTACATTTCCAGCGGGACCTCACTCTTTCCTGCAATCACCTTATCTCCCTGGGGGAAAGAGGCAAATAAAAGGAGGAAAAGAGACAGTTGGAAAAGGGAGTTGCAGACTGGAGAAAAGAACTCGTTTGTTATAGTGGGGATGTATCGAATAGCGTGCCATTCAAGTGATTTTTGTAAGTCTGAAAACAATGCTCAATCACATCTGACCGAACATGGCTTGGAGGTGGTTGTTTCCTACTGGGTTTGGGAGATTTATCAAATAATCAAGCCATTCAAGTGATTTTTGTAAGGCTGAAAGCAATGTCGAATCAAGTCTGACTGATTGTGGTTTGGAGGAGGGTGTTTCCCACTGGGTATTTTTCTTGCATCTAAGTGCATTTGCTGTCTGTCAGTGATTGATTTGTGAAACAAGATGAAGAAGGTGGAGCATTGGAAAGCTCGACCGTGTACTCACTGTTGCCATGGTGCATGCGTATTACTGCTCTAACACCTATGCAATTACAAATTGTACATCCTATGCAATAATTTGTGTACAGCCCATTGCATCATTTTATTCAAAAACATACAGTGTGTGCAGCTTATTGCATCATGTGTGGAGAGCCATGTGACATATTAAACATACCCAAGAGTTTGCAGGATGTATTGCTGTTGTATGGAATGTCATTTGTTAGCTTAAATCAATAGTAGGGGAGAGAATTAATTTCCAGTGTCTTATACACTCTAATGTTAACATGTTTAATAGATAGGCCTATATATGGTACGGGAACGTGGTGAAACAGGCTTTATTGTAAGTCTGAAACCCTGGAAAGATAGAAAGATAGATAGAGAGAGGGACACACATTTCATATCAGCCATGGTGAGCAGGCCAAGAGGTGTGTGTATACAGACAGCTCTATGCGGAAGGAAGGTCACCGCTGCTTGGTTTGATGTCACTCTGGAATGGAGGGGCAAAAAAATGGGGACATCCCCTCTATGGACGGAGCAGATCAGCTCAGCGTGTGTAGGAATCGTTTTGTTATCGTCCAGTCCAGAACAATGTTCAACCCAGCATGCAGCTGGCTGGCCCTAGCAATGTCGCCTTGATTCAGTTTCTGTTTTAGTTGTCAATTGTTCCTGATGGTAGGAGTAATTACTGTCAGCACTCACAGTATGTTCTCTATGGTGGACATTGCATGAAGGAAGACATGGTTGACGGAGGTATACAATGTATTATCACACTCTATCATTATCATGATGGTAACTATTTGTGAAAGGGGGGGGGGGAGGGGAAAGTGTACATTCTATGTTCAAGGACTAGTCACACTAATGATGCAAATTGTAATAGTTGCTAGGCAACTCTGCCAAAAGCCAGTGAAGACATTACCAAAAAAAAAAAAAAAAGTAAATGAAAATCACAGACCCGCAGTGCAAATTTTCCTTAAATTCATATGAAGCTTGCTGTGACAGTTCACAGTTAAAAGCGTTCACTTCTGGGGAGGGGGGGGGGAGGGGGAGAGAAAAGAAAAAAATGCCTGTCACGTGATCCACTGTATAGGCTGTAGGGCTTCCCCTAGATGCAGCTTGTATACAATGCGAGCAGCTACCAGCCAGGACTGTTGTTAAATGTCGCAGCTGTAGTCATGAAAAGCAGACTGCCAAACCTTGGCACGTTCAGTCTATGGTGACAAAAACTTGCAATGTTTCAGAGTTTTAATGTTATCTTTGTTGAAGAATTAAACCTCATTTGATGATGATGAAATGATCTTTGACATCTCCCAAAATATGGTCTTGAATTCATGAACATTATTTAGAAATAAAGTCCTAAAATATGACTACATTGTACTTTTGTTGTCGTTGTTGTTTAATGAAATTAAGCAAAATTAGTTCCAGAGCCATGGACTTTGATATGCTCTGATGTCTAATGAAAGATTATTGAAGGTGATGTTTGTAGAAGTAGGAGATTTGTGTGAAATGGATGTTTGTAGAAATAGGATTTTTGGTGTAAAAATGTAGGATGATGAAGTTTGTACAAGTGAAAACTTGTGTGAAGAAGAGGTTTTGTAGACATAGAAGTTTGAGTGAAATAGAAGTCTATAGAAATGGAATTTGTGTGATATAGAAGTTTGTAGAAATACAATCTAGGAGTTTGTATGAAATATAAAATGTGTAGTTTTAAAAGCAGACATTTCTGTGAAATAGAGAAGTTTGTAGAATTAGAAGTTTGTGTGAATGGTGCAGAGTACACAGATGGTTGACTCTGTGCAAGAAAAAGTAGAACGCAGAGCCCCAGACAACACTCAACAGTTGTGCGAGTGTGACAAGCCACATAGCAGACATCTTACACTGCCTGAAGATGGCAATCATTTGCTTTTTATGGACACCATACTACCACCTGTTGGCATGTCACCTGATGGCCCTGTAGTGGATGGCAGGCGGCGAGGCTGATCATCCGCTGCTTGAAGGGGAGCCTCCCCGTACATAATCGTGTGGGCAAAGTTACAGCTTCAAAAGATTGAAACTGTATTCCACTTTGGATACCAATTGGTGTTAACCCATTGAGGACGAGTCCCGAGTATACTCGGATAGGTGTCTATGGGAAATGCGTGTTTGAAGCAAAATCAGTCTGTCCTCAAAGGGTTAAATACCTGGAGACATGGATGGCCCAATTGAATTAATCTTCATTTGCTGCCCACCAGGGTACATTTGAAAACCATGAGAAGTGCTCGTGAGCGAATATGTGCATCAAAGCCTACGCTCTTGGGTAATAGTTGACTCCAGATGAGAACCTTCGACTGTGTGTGTACTTTCATAGAGATCAGTGATGATGCTGTACACAATTTGTAATGTTACAGGGATTCTCAAATTTATCTGAGCTGGGCCAGCCCTTCCACTCCATGTATCCCCATGGCACTCGGTTGAGGTTGGGTTGATTTTGCTACAGCACACATTTCCCGTAGACACCTGCCCAAGTATACTCTGCACTCGTCCTCAACTGATTGAGAGTTGTTTTGCGTGTATCTTTTTCTCTGCTTTGCTCTTCTCAGGTAGGCTGTTTTTTAGGTTTCAGATCAGTAAAAAGGAAGATAGTAAGGAAAGAAACACCAAGAAGGTTTTGATTGTTCTGTGAGGGCCCAAAGTGTTGGCAAAGTCCTCGAGCTGTGTTAGAGAGCATTGTTCTATACACTGTATGACACAAGCAGACTTGAAATGAAGCTGCTGATTAAGATACATGTATTCCTGGAATTGTCTCATAATCTTCTTATCAAGCACTTTCTGAATGGTATGCATTGCTCAACAAATACAAGAGCAAAGAATGTGAGGAGTCATTCTTTGCAATACTCAGTGAGTGCTCTGTTGATACTTTGATGATCAAAATTGCCAGGAAATGTTGAAATCCTCCATTTCTCATTGGATTAGAATTGTGTAACATTTGATACTCATACCTGAGAGCTAGAAATGTGCAAGGAATTGCCCCCCCCCCCCTCCCCCAATCTGCCTCTTCTTTTTATGGCCCTACAGTGTAGCTCCCCTTTCCCCATTCAGCTTGGGATGTGGTGGGTCTCTACATAAAGTTGTAGATAATGTTGAAGTGCGTTTTGCTCTTGAAGATAGCTTGTAAATGTGATCCTAGATAACTATCCGGTAAGTAATATTTTATGATGCACCATGCATTATTATAGGAGGATGCAGTGATTGAAGGATAATTAGTCAGCCAACGTAATGTCCATTGATATGTATGCCAAACTGCTGCTGTGTTTGACAAATCCATTAATTGACTGGCATCTTGCAAAGATATATTTTTGGCAAATGCCTGCCTAATTCTCAACTGAGCCATACTTTGAAGTACATCGTACATGTGTTGCATTAACTTTATCAAAGCTTTGTGTTTGTTTTGTTTTGTTTTAACATCACAAAAAATTGTGAATAACTTTGAAAGCAAAACAGACCAAACAATCTATGCCTGTGCTGCCTGGAGCTTCTTAGAAGCCCCAGTCTGGTTTCATTCAGTGAAATGCACCATAAACCCATTCAAGTCCCCTGCGCAGAGAAACCACATGCTATTGTTCAGATTGTAATGAACATTGAGGACACAACAATTGTAGTGCTTAGTCTCTGTTTCCAGACCCTGCAGGGCATTGTTTACATGCAAGCCTACTGTGAAAACAAAGAATGGAGGGAGGAAATAACAGAAACTGGTAGAGATATGCAAATTAATACTCATATTTGCCTGTCGTATGAAGGTATTTGAAGAACAGTATTCAGCAGAAAATGTTAGTCACAAAGAAATCTTGTTGGAAATTGAAAATCATGGTTTACAGGTGTCCTCTATACAGTGTGTGTATCCAGTGCTGTTTCAGAGTTCATGTCCTAGACTACATCTCCTGCCTGTCATTTATATGTTCTAGGAAGTCCAGATGACTCTTGTATATGTAAACAACTTAAATAGAGAAAGTTCAGAGAAAGGGATTTAAGAGCAAAAAGTGGTCAAGCTGTTTAAATGCACACCTGTAACGGATTGTACTTGCTGCTCCATTGAAACTACACTTTAGGCAGAAGGGCAATTCACTCATGCTCTGTGCATTTAGCCTTTACACTATCCCCATACCGACGACTATTGGTCTTCCTGGACTGGAGGGAGCGTGGGCTTGTAGCATCCATAGTTACTGTTCAATTCTGGGAATTTTTAGGGGCCCATTTGAGCTTTTTCTCATTCTGCCTCATACACTGTACCGGGCTCGACATTGGCAGTTGCCCGGGGCCACCTAAAAATTGATGTCAGGCCATCAAATTTTAAGTGGGCAAGATCTTTTTGTGGCCTGATTGGGCAGCTAAAATTCATAGTGAAGAATTAGATTCCCTATTATTTCAGGGCCACTGCATTTCTTTCCCAGGCCACCAAAATCTCAAAAGCAAAGAATTTAGTGGCCCGAAGAGGCCACCAGAGAAAAATTTAGTATCAAATCCTACCTAATATACTCAGTACATCTTTACAGTGGTCCTCCATGGTGATGCATTTATCTCAAGATTGTGAAAAAAAAAAGATTATTATTCCTTCAATGTGGAAATAAATGAGATTAAATGCATATTATGTTTGAAACAAAATTTAAGGTACTCTGATTATGTGATGAGCTAATTTGTTACTGTTTTTTTTTTTTTTTTTATGCTGCCTAAGGCATGCAAAACATGTCACTAGAATGACAACTGGAAGTTTGATTTCATGATACCTGTACTAAGTTTTTATCAAGCCTTCTTATCCCTAGATGACAGCTTTTGCTGTGGTTCTGGATTGTAAATTCAACCACTCCCAAAATCATCTTACCAGTCCTGATTTACTCAATATTACACATTGTATATAGTAGCAGGCCTGATAGTAGTAATGTATTATATACAGCTTCAAGAGTTGAGAATAATTGGAGTTGGGCTCTTGGTTTGGTCTATGGTTATGGAAGTAGGATTTAGATGCTAGGAGCCAAAATGCAGAGTGATGCTAGAACAACAGGTGGGATATTATGCCCAGGATAAAAAAGCAGATAATTTGCTATCCAGATTTTATGGTACTACACCCCACACAAACTTGCCCAACAGATCTGTTTGGTTACCATGCTTGTGGAGATGCAGTACAGGGCTTGTCGTATATGTGTACACTGTGCATTTTGCCCAGTGTAAAGTATTCGCTCATTGTGCTCTTACACTGTATGATATGACCTATCAACTACTATTATCATTTTGCTGCTATGTCCAAGCAAATTTAACCCATTGCATCCCACTTACATCAATTCAACTGAGAATTGATGCGTGGGACATCTGGGTCCAGGTATTTCGTGTGTTAACTTGTTTACAGATGTAATGACCCTGGGGGAGAAGGTATCATTGCTTTGCTGCAGAACTCAACTCCGGAGGCCCATTTGTCAGTTTCTTGTGGGCAAACCAGTGACTCATCGGGTGAAGTGTGTCACATGTTTGTGCAAGAGAGAGTGAGCGAGAGCGAGCGAGAGGGTTCGAATGTTGCCGACTTCATAATTCTTTCCTCTTTTGCTTCCTGACAAAACCCCGACAAAGTGAAACGTCACTCCGCATGTGACCATTTGCTTGTTGTGCGCAGCAAACAGCAAGGCTGAAATAGGATACTGGAGGAATGAGATGGCGAAGACTAAAAAAAGAAATTTATTTTATTGTTGTTGTTGTTTGTGTATTATCTCTTCCTCTTTTCTCCTACTCCCCCCCCCTTCCCCTCCACCCCCTCACTTTCATTTTGCCATCCTCTGAAGTTCAGGTGATTGTCAATTTTTTGTCAACAGTTAGGCCTATATGCTCACATGTCCTGAAATCAAATTATTCTGTTTATTCCGGTATCTTTAATATCTGGGTCACATGAGAAGTTTGGGATATCGTATACGGTGATACATGGTGATACAGGCCGCAACATGATGGGTGCGTGGACAACACAGGCGGCAGATTCAGGGAAAGTTGTGCATAATAACACGCAGTGATTGGGGCTTTGAAGTTACGATGTTAGTTTTCGTTGAAGTTTGATTTGCTGAGACTGTAACCGGTCTCAAGAGCAGATTTCACTCCATTGAACAGTTAATCCTCCATCGTAAAGCCATGGGGCCCTATTCTAGGGCCAGGCAGAGAATCGCTTTGGATCTTAGACAGTTCAAAAAACAAAATGGCTGAATGTGCATTCTAGAAATGTACACAAGTCCACAAGCAAAGACAATACATACTAGCTGGGAGTGCCGACTCACAGTACACCCTGTACTATTGTTCTGTGAGCGCATGGGGCACTCGCGGAGTGAAGTCCGCTATTACTATTTAAAAGAGGGGCACATCTCCTTGTGATTACAGAAATTTTATGTAGTCTGCCCTCTATAGGTAGTGAGTGTGTAACCTCTTAGTCCACAACAGACAGGTCACTATGGACGGGAGTGACTACCAGTGGTCTGGCAGAATGTAGTGCTCAAGTCATGATGATGACTGTAAGGGAACTGGGGTCTGTTTCATGAAGTAAATCTCAGAATGGCCAAAGTGGCTCGTATTTGGCTACAATGTATAATGAGACTTTCAGATCCATTTCATGAAGTCTCTGGTACATTGTAAGTGTGTCTTATGAGCAAAAAGTCTCTCTTATGAGCAAAAAGTCTCTCATAAGACGTTCATAAAATGGACCCCAGGGCCCTGTCTTATGAAACTTGTGATAGAAATCAATCAATCACAAATCTGTTGAAAGCTGCAATCAAACGCATCCTGTAATCGATTGATTGCAGTTCTCCGTCTTAATTTCAATCATAACTTTTTTTTTATATAAGATGGATTTGCTCTCAATCGTAAAGTTGTGATTGATTTGAATCAATCACACATCTTTATAAGATGGGGCCCTGGTTATGTTTGATGTCAGTGAGTTCATAGAGTAGAAAATAGAGTGTTTAACTAAACAAGAGGATGATTTCAAATCCTGCACTTGCATTCAAAACCTATGATTTATTTACACATGATCCAATTTGCCGGTTCCTACTGAATACGGTGTATGTTTCAATACTTGCAATGACTCAAGTTTGTGTGTATATGAACTCGCAATGTCAGGCAAGCAAAAAGCTTGCCTGAAACAAGTTGTCATAATCATGTTATGCATCTTGAATTTGAATCCTTTGAATCTGTAGTAACCTGGTCCATTGTAAAATATCTGGCAGAGATAAATCTTGTCAGAATTGGTCCGAGTAGTGGCAATTTTATGATGCTTTTATACACTGTATGACAGTTTTGGAGTTTGCTGATTTGAATTAGAAAAACACCCCAGAGTAATAGTAATGAAAAAAATTAGGCCATCAGATCAAAAGCACAATATGCAATCCACGGGACCATTTTGCTCCCTGAGCACATGCATGGTAGAAATCATCTGAAGATATCAATTTGTGAATTTTGAACCTTAGACCTTCAGATTAACCCATCGAGGACGAGTCCCGAGTATACTTGGGCAGGTGTCAATAGGAAATGCATGTTATAGGAAAAGTAGCCCATCCTCAACGGGTTAAAAGCACAGTATGCAATCTCACTGGACCATTTCACCCCCCCCCCCCCCCCAAGAAGTCACTTTTTAGATTTGAACCTAAGACCTTCAGGCGAAAACCACAGTGTGCAACACACTGGACCATTTCTCCCCTTTAGCAAATGCTTGGAAGAAATCAACTGAAGATGTAAATTTTGTCTTCAAGAATGGGTTAAAGCCCTTTTTGTTTCAGATACACAATCACCATGTGCTGTATGCTTATCATTTTAGAAAGGTTACCAAATTTTATACCAAAATATGCTGAATATAGATGAAAAGATACAGAGCTTGGAAACCAGCTCCATTTTGACATTCTGAGAAAAAAAAAAAAAGTGGTGGAGCAGTCCTAAATCTACGTCATTTTTGTCTAGAAGGAATTGAAGATATCACATCCTCTCAGAGTTCCAATGCACGTTTATTTTCCCCGGATGTCAATAACCTGTGAATAATGCGAGCTGGTGTTTCTTGGAACATCGGTAATACATGTACCTTGGGTAATAAAATATTGCATTCTGCCTTAAAACTTGATGATCAACCTCATCAATCTCTGTCTGTCTGTCTGTCTGCCTGCCTGTCTCTCCATCTCTCTATTTCAATGCAAAGGTTTCCTCATTAGAAAACAAAGGAACAAAAGTAAAACCATCTTGTATAGCTAGCTACACATGGCGAACACTATTAAGCTTTTGGACCATCAGGGCACTTGTGTTGTATCATGCCTTTTATGCAACCTCAGCACACAATGCTTTGCTGATGCTACTGCAGTAGTTTGTAGCTCAATGGCTACTTCTAAGCTGCCATTATGGGAATTGTTGCTAAGATAACTGCCATCACCTACTATAACTAAAGAAAGAAATGGTTTATAAATCTTTTAATATTTTGAGCTGAGGATATTTCGCATGATGTTTCTGAGTTTCAGGTGATGGTCTTCAGGACTTGCTCGATAGAGTACTTAAAACTGTACAGTAGCACATACGTGTATAGTGACTGTGCAGTAAAAGCTGATATGTTGGTGAGCAAATATTCCAAAACCTGATAGGCTGGCACTGAGGTAATTGGTGTTGTAGTCATTTGAATTTCTAATCTGTTGTGCTATATGGCCTAAGTTGTCAATTGCAGAGGAAATAAGTTGATATTGAGCATCTATAATAAGCCCCGCCCACTCATACACTGTTTTAGTGTGAGATTTGTGCCTCGTCTAAAAGTGTAATTCTCAAGGCTCTTATAGGAGAATAGACTCCAAGTCTGCAGGTTGTGCAAGTTATAGCAGAGCTTTGTTGTCCAATACAATATATTCCATGATCCTCCTCTTGGCCAAGTGACGCGGAGATGGAGATGGACTGAATTCCTATCTAAAATTTCTCTCCATCCTGTATTATTTTCATGCGAGGGCCTTTGTGTACTTTAAGGAGGTCACCTGATAATTCCTTTCTTGGCCCGCAAAGAAAACAATCGTGCGAGAATATCCTTGGTGCCACAATAATTGGCAGTGATTTGCAAAAAGAAAAAAAAGCAGAGAGAGAAAAAAAATGTGCGGCGCATTAGCCATTTATGGGCATTTTGGCACGGAGTTTCCACAGAATACGGAAACGGCGTAACTGTTCAATGATCTGATAATGCCACCAGGAGCGTGCCTGCCCGCGTGCCTGTCCAGAGCCCGCTCTGCATCCGCAGCGCGGGAGTCAGCTGCGTGCTTGACACCGAGGTCCAATTGTTGTGACAGTGAATCCGCAACAAACTTGACTGTCACTTTAACGACGGCCGGTGGGCGGAGCCACGCACCCTGGCGGGCGGAGCCAAATTGAGATGCACCGGCTTTCGTTCAGCACATCCGAGGGAGACGACGGAAAGGAAGGGTTAGGGGAGAAAGTTTGCGAGCACGAAGAGCTCCTCGGTCTTACCCGGAGGGCCTCCCTGAACATGAGAGGTTGTTGTGACAATGATGCAACAGCAACCTTGAGGTATCGAGAAAAGTGCAGTGATCTTGACAGCCCACGTGGGTGAGGGGAGATGATGGCTGATTTAATGTTTCATTATGCTGTAGACATTTAAACATCAGCCACATCGGTGCTATGGTGAAAGGGCTTTAAATGACGCACTGAGGCAGTGTCCTCTTCGCTGCTGCTTGGCTCCTTGAAGGAGGGAGGACGATGTCGAGACCTTGGATGGATGCTGGTCCTGGTCTAAGAGGGACATTTGGGGGGAGGATGGGATGACATGGGTTAATCATTTTAAAATAATCTATGCTGAGATCTATGAGAGAAGAAAAGATGAAGATGATGGCATTAATGATGATGATAATGAAGAAGATGATGATGGTGGTGATGATGGTGGTGATGGTGGTGATGGTGGTGATGGTGGTGATGGTGGTGATGGTGGTGATGGTGATGATGGTGATGATGGTGATGATGGTGATGATGGTGGTGGTGATGGTGGTGGTGATGGTGGTTATGATGACGATGATGATTATGATGAAGATGATGATGACAGTGATGAGGAGGATGATGATGGTGGTGGTGGTGGTGGCAATGATGATGGTGACAAGACAAAATAGTAATAAAAGGAAAAGAAGAGGGAGAAGAAGAAGAAGAAAAGGTTAGGAAGAAGGAGCTGAGGGTGATAGTTTTAAGAATGATAATGTGTATGTGATAATAGTGGTAATGATAATGTGTATCTTGGTTTGTAATGCCACTGAAGTTACCATCTTCACACCCTATAAATATGTTCCTTTGGTCATTTTTTCCCCTACAGAGTTAGTTCCTAGATGGGGAGACATTTAGCATTTGTACCGTTTGAGATGGTTTGCAATTCATTTGCTACTTGGCAGCTTCGAAAGTAGGAAAGAGTTTTCTGGAGCATTCGCTGGACTTAGCAACTTTGCTCGAAATGATGACGTCACATGATCAGTTTTACTGGCAAAAGAAGTTTTTAAGTTAGAGATGAAATTGGCCATAATGGGATCTAACATCGCCCCTCTATTTGGGCACAGGTGTCTAGGATATGTGTGCCTAGCAACCAGACAAAACATTGGGAGTGTTTATCTCCTGTAGATGTCGATATATATGACATTTTGCAGCTTGAATCTGGGATGGGCCCTTCTGTTTTGAGATCATTATTGATTGTGGAACAGGACAAAATGAAGAAGCAAGTGAAGCAAACTGTAGGATTCCCCTTACACAACAACAACAACAACAAAAACTGTTTCATATGAGGCCTCAACTCCAACATAGGAGATTTTGGCATGATCTTTGGGACCTTGTATAGATTACCTTAGAAGGCAAAATTACTTTTTGCACTATACTCAAGGAGCACTAGTGCAGTACAAAATAAAAACAATCATTTTACCTGTCCAGCAGTGCTGTGAGCTTTTGGTTTTTTTTTTTTTTTTTTAGGTGATCATGTGTTTCGTGTTATATATCATTGCTGCAAGAACCAGTTAAATCCTTTTTATTTAGCTTGTATTTCATGATATGACAGAGTTAAGAAGGGATTTAGTGGATCTTGTAAAAGAGAAAAATGAATGTTTCAAATCATATGAACACTGCACTCAGTTTGCAATTGTTCTCTCCAACTTGTGGGACTTATTACCCGCTATTTTGTTTTGCGGAGAGGTGGGGGGGGGGGTGGGAGGTGATGGTGAGTATTACCTCAATAGATTGTTATTGGGCTTGTTTTTGGCATGTAGTTGCTGTCTTTTGCAAGATGTGACCCAATATCAGGCAGGATTGGCAGTGAATGAACAGTGCAATATTTTAGGGACTGTTTGAAAGTCGTGACGTGCAATATTCAATGGCATGGGCGCAATGTCACGACGGAGATTACCTTGTCAGCGCTCCCGCAATGAGATCACTCGTCACATTTGTTATGTCATGATTGGCTAGTGGAATCCTCTTGCCCATCAGGGTCAATTTACACGTGATTTTTTTTTTTCCTTTTTTTTTTTCTTTGCGCATAACATTGAGTGGCACCAAGATATAGAGGGCACCTGTTTTAGGAGACAGAGAGCCCCTGCAATCTATAGCATGCTGCTGCCGAAGTTTTCACGGGCAGGTCTGCGGAGTCTTCTATGCCAGTAGTCAGGGGGAAGGGGAATTAGGTGGAGCTCTAGAAGTATCAGATCATAGGGGGGGGGGGGACTGCATTTTAAGAAAAGTTGGTAATCTTTGATGTATTTCTCACATTGGTTGATTGTGTTGGAAAAAGCCCAGTCTCAGTGACCCTTCCAAAAATATATAATATCTTTATACTTAAATGATGAATGTTCAGAATTTTCACTTTGAATTTCAGTGAAATGGGGAATTCTCTTTACTCTGCTGAACTTTGAAAACAGCCAACGCCTGACTGCATTTTAAGAAAAGTTGGTAATCTTTGATGTATTTCTCACATTGGTTGATTGTGCAAGGGCCAGTAATTACGTGAAGGACTTAAAAAATCGTATGAAGTCGCACATACAATCTGTAGATGTACTCGCGCACGAGTGCGTACTGTGGTGTGAGAATGTGAGATGATAAACATCATTAGGAAATGAGTGCAGGTCTGTCAAATGATGTGTTGGAAAAAGCCCAGTCTCAGTGACCCTTCCAAAAATATATAATATCTTTATACTTATGATGAACGTTCAGAATTTTCACTTTGAATTTCAGTGAAATGGGGAATTCTCTTTACTCTGCTGAACTTTGAAAACAGCCAACGCCTATAGGCCTTCTGTTGCTTTTGGCCCACACTTCTTGCTGGTGGGTGCAATGTGTACGGCGGTATGAAGTGGAATTTGAATGTTACATGGCACTGTTTTCCACAGAATTACGATGACATGAATTCAGATTTCCATGTCTCATTGGGGAATGTTATGTGCCAAGCTGCTGACATATTTCCTCTTGTTCCAATTTTGCTGAAGCAATAGTAGATTCACTGCGATGAGCATGAAGTGAAAGTCAGTCAAGCGTCCACAATATAGTTTTCATTTTGTCTTGTCATTATATGTCTCTAAGTTTTGTTACTCATACTGGAAAAGGTGTGGCATAGAGCAGAAAAATTTGTGGAGCATACTGTTTTATGGATCAGGGCTACTTTATAATCAAAATGTCAGAAAATCAAAAAGATTTCAGTTTAAGTTTTACTCCTAAGATACCATAAGACGTTGGAGTGAGGTATATTTCTTATGAACCCTCCTACTTGTTAAAACTATCCTATGAACAAATGTGTTTCACTCATAGTACAGACTCTAGAACCACGCCCCAAAGTTTGATCCCGCCCCGCCCCCACCCCACCCCAACTGGCAGCATCCAATCAGCTTGCACCATCACTCACCCACATTGTCTTAATGTTTTCATCTCTCTCTCTCTCTTTCTTTCTCCCCCGATTTTGTTCGATGATTGTTTTATTTTCCGCGGAGATTTGTGGCAGTTGCGCTGTCTCGGTAGCTGTGCCTCAATTTGACCGTGACTTTAGAGGCGCGCCGGGGTTTCGACAAAGAGCCTGGCATTAGGTCTAATTAATCCTGCAATTGTGCAAGGGCGCTGCAGGGTTTGGAGCCAAACTTTCATTGGCACCTTGTCTGGTGAGAAGGAAGCAGATTACATACCTCTTGCTCCCTTTCTACATTGCTGTTGTATTGCTTATAGCTTTGTTTTTATGAGTGATTTTTTTTTTTTCACAAAGAAAAAATTAGCAAAGGATGGCTTTATGATGATTCATTTTTTCAATTATCCATCCATTCTTTCAATCATGCGTTTGCGTGGCATGATGTGTTGCGGTGAAGCTGGTTCCCGACTATTGATAAGTTTTTTGTCACTCTGTATCTAAAAAAAAAGGAGTAATTTTAATGATGAATAAATAAACAAGCAAAAATATCTCAAAACATCAATGGAAAATTGATGGTTAATTCATGTTGTCACTTTTTAGATTATTGGCACAATTTCTGTAACATGGTTTGTCAGGGTGAGTAGAAGGCAGGAAAAGAAATCAAACTGAGCTACGTGTATAGCATTGGTGTGGAGGAGTCTGCTTGGCCCAGAAATCTTAAAGTTCATGATCTACTTAAATAGGTCAGCCGAGGAAATGAGTTTATAGATGCTGCACTGTCTTGTGCTCTTCTAAGGGGCTGAATAAAGCAGTAAACAAACAGATGAAATGATGTGAAATAGAACAAAAAAAGACACTGGGTAAGGAGTGAAAGACTGAGCAAACTTTGCATCAAAGTTTGTCGAGAAGCGATTAAAGGTATGATGAGAAAAATCATTTTTGGAGTAGATAGATATTGAAGCTGTGTCTGATATTCGAGTGACGATCCCAGTTTGTGATACCCCTACATGAAAGCGATCACCCACTTAAAAGTCATGATGATTTGATTAAACTGACCTGTCCGTGAAGTGAGGGAAAGGCATGTTTGAGGGGAATGAGGTTCGGCATTAGTTAGGCTATGTAGTCACACAACTCAGATGGGCATATGAGAGGGAATGCAGTTGTTGTCTCCATTCTTTGCTTAATCTCAGTCAGTCTGAGATATTATACTCTCTCCCAGAAAACAGACATACACACACAAAAAAAAGGAACAAATGGAGAACAGAAAAATGTTCACATTTTCCTGGAAACAAACACATTAAATGATATAAAAATATATTATATGTAATATTTTATATTATATCTCATTTATTTTGCAGTACAGGAACAGTGAAATTTCAAGTTTTCTCAACAAAATGTGTCTTTTGATTTTCACCGTGTGCTTTTATAGTTTATTTTTGAAGTGTACAAGCCACACTACAAAGAGTATACCCAAAAAAATTGTTCAGTATTTATGACATAAAGTCTGGCCAGTTATATCTTAAATTAGATACTAGTTGTCAAAACTGCTTAGATATCACATGTCATTTTCCAAATGCAGTTGTGTTGTGTTTTGTGAAATTTTGAGCCAAGTCGCTAAGGTTGACGTATCAATTTCTGCACACTCACCATCCAGCGTGTGCAAATGCTGTACAAGAGGTTGGGATAGTGCTGAAAGTCGCATCTCGAGTCAGGCGGCCTTGATCTCTCCGAGCGAGCCGATTCTCGCAGAAAAACAATGCCCATTGTGCTCCGCGCCGAGCAATTTGCCCCATTTGTCGACATCATGTTGCGAGGGTTGATTGTCATGGCGATAGCGAATCAGGAAATGTGTTTCTCCCGGATGAGGGCCCCCCTCCTCGGCAAGCACGAGCTGTCAATCAATCTCCGCCAGACATTCAAGCACTCTGTCAAGTTTATGGAAGAGGATGCGGAGTGATTGTGGCAGACGCTTTGGCAAGTTTAGTCGCGATTGTGCAGGGTTCTCTCTGTGTTTATTTTGTTTGCCTGTCCTATTTTGCATGCACTTTGCTTCTCCCCCCCCCCCCCTTCCTATTCAGGCCGTTTGAAGAATACAGCAGTCCCCTGCCAAACATTGTATCGTGAGGCTATGATCCAAGAGATCTTGTCCGTTTGTTGTTTAATAGAGACCGAAAGGAGATGATAACATTGTGTGCTTGTGTTGTTCTTGCTGTTGCTGTTCTTGCGTGTCCTGAACGCGTAGTCAGTTTGTTGCTAATCTGATTAGTACGTTAACACTCGTCACCACTATGCACGTTAGTTAGGTCATCAAAATCATTTTCATGGACAAAGGAAGAATGAACAGCTACGTTGCATCCAAATGGCATCCCCTAAATAGCCGTGATTGTGTTTGAGTGTGAAAATATTGTATGCAAAATGTCTTGACACGCCAGTTCAACAAGGCAGTATGTGACAGTCTTATAGTCTTGACAAGTACATGTACATACACCACTGTAGGCACTGATGCTTTCAGTACGTTGAGAATTTTTTCAACATGAAAGTGTGATGTGAAAACAGGATGTAAGGAAAAGAACAACAGAGACAAAATATATCCAGAAGGATGTAATATGGAAACTTTCTGGCCGTCTTGTCGATTGCCCTATTTCTGGAACAATGTTTGGGTGTGTTTGCAGCGAATGTTGCCTTGTGCACGAATGATCAGTGAATAGTGGGATAACAGTCTCGTATCGGACATGGAGTGGGCGAGTGGCGTAATGCTGATCAGGAAATATAACTCCCATTATGTACCTGCAGGCAATTTTCAGTTCACAGTAGTAATTTCAATCCAGGTTGAAATAAAGACAGACATGAAAGAATGTGCAGCCGATGTCTGGACAAGATAAATGTGTGTGTGTTGGGGGGGGGGGGGGCGTTAACATGTTCTTTAAGTTATTTTTCTTTTCCAAGTTAAAACTCTCTTTCTGCAGGAAAACAGGTTTTAATTAAATTCAGAATCCAATTTACATGAAAGCATAAAATGCACACTAGTAGTGTGGCTGACAACCTGTTGCTCACGTGGTTTAGCTAATGCATGTAACCCTTTCTGTGCCAAAAAATTTTGATGGTGTATACAACACTATGGGGTTTGGTGTACCACTTGGCACTCAACCACACAGGGTTACAATACAGGTGTAAAAATAAAATAAAATGAGTGTCTGTATGCAAAATGAGTCCTTTCTATCACCCATTTCTCACGATCTGCCTACTTTGCAAAGCATAGTCGTCAGAACCTGAGTTAGGGGATTAAAAACAAACCATCCAAGAAAAAGTTGATGAAATAGTGAGAGAAAAAGAGAGAGAGAGAGAATTAGTATTTACAGAGAAACAAAAAGACAGAATAGAGTATTACAGGGTTACAATACTACTTAGTATCAGAGAGCAGCTGCACTTGATACGTCTGCGAAATGCTTTCGATTTGCATCCATTTTTCTTTAGCAGTAAACTGCTAGTTTGTTCTTTATTGTATTATAAAGTTTGTAACAGGAAGAGAAGATTATTGTTGAGAATCCCAACCATTGTGTCCCAGGAAATTGTTGGAAGTGATCTGGTCTTGGTCAAATGTATCAGAATTTGTTGTGGGTTTAGAAATCATCATCCTACGGACAGGTGGGGTAAAACACACTGGTATAGCAGATACTTTGTGGGCCCAAACAAATTGTTGACACATGTATAAATTGTATCATAAAATGGCCACCATTGTGACATTAATACCGGAACGCGGTGTGTGTGTACATTTCCTTCCTTAGAATAAGTTTGGCTGCCTGTTGATGGGCTGTAGCTGATAACATGATACATGAATTGATGTTCTGGATGTGTATGTCCCCATTGTTTGATTTGTTTGCTTTGTATACTTTCAATAGTTTGCCAATACTAGTATTCAGGTCTTTTCTGTGTGTGTGGGTATGTATGTATGTTTGTTTGTGTGATTTTATGATGGAGAACTTCATTGTGTGCTCAAACAGTCATTGCAGGCCTTTTTATACTTTTGCTCACACTTTTTACTACAAAAATTTCTCTTTTCTATTAAAGAGTACATATGAACCTTGAAATAGTGTACCCTTTTCTCCCATGATGAAAGACCATGATTATTTTGAAGTATAAATGGTTTGTTTGATATGGTGGTTAAAGGAATGGTAAAATTCTGGTTGAGATGGGGATTCAAATGTTCACTTTTTGTGAGATAATTAGAAGCCACTAATGAAATTTTAAAGAGCATTCAATTCTAAAAGAAATTCAAAGTTTATTTGATGAAAATCAATTTTAAAAATGGCCGAGATATCCAAAAAAAAAACAAACAAACAAAAAAACAAAGTGGTCCTAATAAAATGTGGGTCCCCCCTTTTATTATGTCCTCTGTGTTTCTGGATATCTCAGCCATTTCAAACTAATTTTCATCAAATAAGCTGTGAATTCCTTTTAGAATTCCATGCTCTTTCTTATTTCTTAAGGGGTTCCTCATTATCTCACAAAAAAGTTAGAAACTTGTAGCCCCATCTCAAGCAAAATTATACCATGTCTTTAAGGAAGAAATGAGTTACCAACTATTACGTCTGGTGTTACTTTTGTCATTTGTGTGAAATAGTTTTATGTCTACACACCCTGTACTACTCCTCTACATTTAATGTAAGATGGACTGAAGCAATGTTTGTTTTTTTTTTCTTCATATATTGGGTTTGTTTTGTTTTGTGTAGTCATGTCTTTTTTTAGATGATAGCCTCCTTCCCCTCCCCACCCCCTTCAGCTGTAGGGCATTTATTGACGTAAGAAAAATTGTTGACAATGGCTATGAAGATTGTGTCGTGGTTTGTTTCGTTCTGATTTTTTTCCCCCTCGTTTTCGTTCGTAACATTCATGCCTACCTCTCTTTCTCTTGCTCTCTTTTGCTGCAGAACGGGCCCTGAGTGAATCAGACACGCTATCGGTCGGCAGTGGAAGCGATCCAGATCTCCAGTGTAAGTGAGACGCTAAGGTCACCATTTCCCATCACCTGTCTGATAAACCTTGGCAGAATTGCGACGCACGGCGGACCTGTTGTCTCAGTAGCATCGCACCTTTGCGAGAGAGGGAGATGAGAAACTAATTGCAGTTTGTAGTCAAACGTATTGTTAGATGAAGGTGCGCCCTCCTGCGCCTTTGGAACTACGTGCCCATGAAAGCTTTTAAGATAAGAGGTTTGAAAAGTTGACACTGCTAGCCAAATGTTTCTGCCCATACCTTTCTTTACTTCCCCTCCCTCTCCTCCACCCCCCCGAAAAAAAGTTAGAAATTCCTCCAGTGATGTCATTAATGTATTAATGTAGGTGGTCTCACTATGGGGGGTAGGGTTTCATCTTGTGTTCATGTGCCACAAGCCTAATATAACTATTGTAGAGTCAGATAATGTCAAAATCATGATAAGCCACCATGTTAAATCTTCAGTTCACATGTTCCACTTTCGAGAAATGTATTTTTGGTTTCATTCGTTGGGTTGGTGTAGTGTGGCTGATAGTTTTAGATAGCTTGTCGCAGCATTTGCCACAATTATTTGGTTTTTCGACCTCTCTCAGACTGTTAAGCAAGTGTGAATATAGAGATGGTAGCCCATGTTTATGAAATAGGAAAGGAACAGACTTTTCTTTTCAACTCAAATACTGTTTTTTGAAAGTCCCTCAGACCTCAGATTCAAGTGTTCCCATGACCGATCTACATGTAAAGCATGTTCTAGATCTGCACCGAATTTGTGCTAATGGCCGCAATATATGAAGAATTAGCCAATATAGAGCATCACTGCTCTTCCTATTAGGGTGTGCGGAAATCTTTCACAGAAGTATTGGCTTATCCTCTGGTCTCCCGATAACGCTTTCATCGCTATCTCTTGCCCCTTAAACGCATTAGCCTATTTCTATCCGTCAAATGTCATGGCCGGGCGAAGAAATTTGTTGCAGATGACCGTAGGTGTGACTCCACAGATGAGATGAGCTTGCCCGTACAGTCCTGTCCAAGGGTTACCGTGGACTTCCCCAATCAGATCTTATGGTGGGGTAATGAGTACCCCCCCCCCCCCCCCCCCTGACTCGGGATGGGATTCGCTCCCGTATGCGACGCTTCGATATTGAAGCACTCCTGGAGAATCAAGTGCAAGTCGTTTTGCACTGTTCCATGGTGTCCAAGAGAGTACTGTAAAAGTGGATATTTTTGTGCGAGTAATTTTTTGCGCCTAGCCGGGTAAGATGAATTTCGCATGATTTTAATTCCGCAGAATCAGGACATTAACTACTGGAACGTATGGCATGCGAAAATATTCACATGCTTTTATTTTTGCGCTAGCTTCTGGTTGTGCGAAATGTGCAAAAATTTACACTTTTACAGTAACTTGTGAGACTTTCGCAGTGGCGTCAGTTTAAGAATTCCCCCCTCTCCACCTTCTGCCACCTCCCTCTGCTGTATGTGTGCAAAGTTTAGAGCATCTTTGTGCAACAGTTACAGTGTTTGTGGAGTAAAGATGCAGTGTAAATTGTCTTGCTGTTGTAAAATAGATAAGGGATCACAGACTTTATAATTGTTTTTTTTTTTTACATTTCATAGAGATTTTCAGACTATCCGTGAATCCGGGGTATAAGAAGTTGAAACCATCCCTGCAGGTGGTTGAAAGAAATCCCTTATTCGAGACCCTCAAACCTCAATTTTGCTTTCCTCAGATCCTCTCATCTCAAAGACTCTGGATTGTTTAGGGAGCTATCTTGGAACGATAGTGGCTCTGGGACCTGAAGAGGAGTCTAGAATTTCGACTTGTCACAGCGCTAGCGCCACCAGTACTTTAAAAATTTGTTTTCACCGTAGCTAGGAACGAGGTGGTTCAATTGGTCATCTTCAGACATTTACGAAAGTTTTTGTTGTAGGCTCAATTCTGCCCATTCTCTGAGGAAGTTGTCTTCCAGAAGTCATGGGCCTCTCTCAGCACCCATCAGAGTTTCATCCAAGAGATGAGCCCTTGGTATCAACAGGGTCGTGCCACACTTTCCTCCAGACTCCACCTTGTAGCTGCTGGTAGAGCATTGAGAATCGATGGAGGGATGTGTGTTGGAATTTCAGTACTTTTAAGACATCTGCCTGTGGTCTCAAGAAAAGAGAGTCACATCCTTGCATGTACTGGATGTAACATGAAGCCATATAACCGCTATTATATTTTGGATCAAAAATTTATCCTCTGGTGATTGGTTGAAAGGATAGGTATTTTTAGCTATGTCAGAAAGTTGACACTCCATAAGTACTATTTGCAAAATGACGCCACTTTTATGACGATATTTTGCAAATAGTATACTATTTGCAAAATGATGTCACAAAGCAATTCTGAAACTGCGCGTAGTTCTGTACCCGTCACTCTGTAAAAATGTAACAATTTCTATTAAAGCAATTGTTATGTCACAAATCAATTTTGACATTGCGCACTGCTCGAAGCGTCAGTCCGTGAAATGTATCAGTTTCGAACAAAACAATTATGACGTCTTAAAATCAATTCTGACATTGCGCATTGCTTTGCACTGTGCGTCGCGCTTAAAATGTAACAATTTACCAAACATCACAAAGCAGTTCTGACATCGTGCGCTGAGTGCATGTAGGGTCCCTTCACAACATCACTTCCACTATACGACTTCTTACTTTGCATTTCCCCCATTTCCCCTTCTTTTGTTTGAATTTTTGATCCAAAATATAAAACAAATATACTTTGCCTAATTTCGAGTTTCTTGTTAAAACTATGGGCCTTGGTGCCTACAAAAGAACTATTCACTTTGGGGCTGTGACCCTCAGCGGTATATTACATAGGTATTATTCACCTTGCAAATACTATTCTCACTCTATGGATGCTGCAGTGGGACCATTCTATTAAAAACAAACAAACAAACAAGCAAACAAACCCCCAGCGATACCAAAATGAACATCACTTTCTTTTGGTTCAGAGAAGTGGAATTCAAGTATTGGATGAGGCTGACAGGCTGAGTGTTATTGTTGGTTTTCAGCACTGTAAGTCTTTTTTTTTTATGTAGGTTTAACAACAAATACAGCACCCTGTGTAATATATTGTTTATTCCTTTTCTTCTTCTTTTTTTTTTATAACCTGAAGTTGTATTTTTATGAGCTTATCCGGCAACCCTATCTAGCACTTGCAACATTGAGTTTGGCCTTGTGCGGTGGGGCATGTTTTGACCATGAGCAGGAACTGTATGTATAAACCAGGTGTTCTGATCCACGGAGTACTGTACGCAATAGGGTTGTCGCCGTGACACACAATGGAGGGGAAGTCCCGCTCTGATATATCACATTCTTGCATCTGCACTGATTGGAGCTACAGGCTTTAACCTCGGCATACTTTTGTGGATTGCAATGTTAGTTTGCGTAATGAGTGTGCATGTCTGAATACTCATGGTAATTACATTTCCCAGGGAGGGTGGGTTTCCTCCTTTTTTTCCTCTTTTTCTTTTGGCCGTATGGAGGTGAAAACTACTCTATAGAGTTTGATAGGTTGTGCAGTATGTGTTTTGGTGTCTCTCCCCCCGCCCCCCAAAAGAAAATCTGTATTTTACTTGCCCGTCTTATTGTCTGTGCGTTATTTGTTGTCGTTATTACGACCTAAGGCTGCATGCCCCAATTACAATGTACTTGCTATACCATCAAGTCTCAATGAACGTTGATACAGAACGAGGCCGTGCACATGGTTTGATGTAATGTGTCGTTGCAAATCAAGTGGATTCCTGATAAACTCTGCAAAGAGTGTTCCGTACTGCCGAATGTCAAACTGTGTGTGCACAGACGAAGGTCGTGTGGCTCCAGTGGTTTTGTGTGGCAAATTCTTTTTATGAAGAAACGCACAGCCCCTAACGGCACGAATTTCTCGTAGGACTTTGTTCAATTCTTCGTGCAAGGGTGATTCACGGTCGTTTTCCCATGATCTGACTTTAGCTTATTGCTCAAAGATGTTCAGGACATGGAATCAGGGCAGAAGGAGAAGAAAATTGACACAAAATGCTTCTCTGCCTCCTTAGAGAGAGAGAGAGAGGGGGGGGGGGGGGGGGGAGGTGTGACCAGGGAGGTGGGAAGAGACCTCCCTGGTGTGACACATTATGATAAACAGTGATATGATTACAGGAGAATGTATCAAGTTTACAGTCTGGACATGTAGGGAAACTAAAGGCTAGGTAACTAGGCATCATTATCATCATCATCATCATCATCATCATCATCATCATCATCATCATCATTTATACTATAGCATGAAATGATACACATTAAAATTGTAGTGAACTTTAACTCAAATTCAGTAGTAACTTTGTTGACGCTGCATTGCAGAGTCCCAGAACTGCTTGTTGTCAACCTCAGATTTGTTTTGTTTTGTTTTGGGGGTTAATTGTGGACATGAATGAAACACACAAGGATTTATTGAACTGGTACATTGTATTTCAAATATGGCCAGTGACCATAGAGTGTAATTTGGCATTCATTCACTTTTTGTGCATGCCACTTCCAGTGGGTGTAAGTTCTTCCACATTCCTGTATGAGGCAAGTGCATTCCTGTCTACCGATTAGAAATAAATATCATCGGGAGTGGGGATTCATGTTTAGCAGTCTCACTTTTTTGGCAGCCTAGTAGTAAGTGGTGTCAGGTGGAAAAGAGGGTTCTGGAAAGTGGGGGTAAAAGGAAAAAGGAAGGTCGTATCTGGTATGTGTGGACCTGTTTGTGGTATGCACACACACATTTGTGTGTGTGTTTGTGTGTGTGTGTGTGTGTGTGTGTGTGTTTATGTGTGATGGCGTTTATGGCATCTCGATGACATGCCAGATTTATTGGGGATTCCCCCACACCAGACATGGTTTGGCTTCTCTACTCATTGACTGCACTCGGCATTCATTCATGCCCACTTGGGTGGAATTCAAGAGTAGGGCGTTTTTTTTTCTCTCTCCCCCAACCTGTCAGAGTTGGCACATGGAAGAAAATCTCGCTGGAAGAAAGTCTTTCTCTCTCCCTCTCTCTCTCTCTTTCTCTATCTTTCTCTCTCCTCTATAAGAAATCACCACCAAACATAGCAGCTGTGGTTTTCTAAAAATAGCAGTGCGGCTTGGAAAAGGAGCAAGGTGCAGGGAAATGTGGGAACATGTTAATGTTGTGGTAGGGTAGGGGGATTGGGGATGGGGGATCCCCACTAATCATCATTTTTTGGCTAAATTTTTAATTCCTCTGTGCCCATCTCAATTCATGATGCATGTTATTCTAATGATGAAGGGATGTGACGGGCTTGCCAAACCCCCAATTGTGGCGTGGAGAGCGGAGACTCGACTGCCAAGTCTGGCCGCACACGCAGCCAAGCTTCAAGACGGTCGCGTCCCTGCACGTGGCCGCCCGCCACTGTCGGGATGCCGGCCTACCACGACGCCAGCGCCTGCCAAGCCGGCAGCTTCCCCAGCGGCCGCAGCAGCGCTGGCAATGCTACCACGGAGAGCACCGCAGCCAGAGTGATATCGCAGGCTGGCTAGTGGAGAAGGACTTACGAGCGAGTGCATGGCTACACGTAGATTGATGCCACCGCCGGAACTTGCCGAGGAATAGTATAGCCTGTGTGTGAATAGAACTTGCAGAAATCTCATCCGCGATCTTGTGGCCAGCGAAGCGGAGCTGTGGCAAGCAAACTCTGGTCGAATACTGAGCTGTTTATTAGTCGGTTCCATATATTTTTGTGCATTTGGACTGTTGCTTCTGATGCGTTGTTCCCCTAGTGTATGCAAAGTACTGTGCTGTGTTCTTGAGTTTATTGCAGCCTATGACTGGTAAGGTTGTGCTAGGTATGTGCTTCTGTTGCAAAGGATGCTTTACTGTTTATAGTGTTAAATCATGGAATGTCCCATGTCTGATGGAGGCAAGACTGAATTCCAATGAGGAACTAGGCAAATGATTATTCCTGATGATGACAAACTATTTTTCAGGAACACAAACTTTGTTTTCTTAACTGCTATCAAATTTCAAGTGATCATGCTATAGAGTGAGTTTCAGACAGCCAGTTTGTCTTGAGGAAGAAATTATTGTTATTATTATTATTATTATTTATTATTATTATTTTTTTTAACCAGTGAAATATTTTGCTTACTTAAAACAAGCACAATCAAGAGAAAAAAAAATGGAAGGAAATCGAGGTTGGCGGAAGGAATGTGACAGTCAGTTCATGCCCCAGGGCATTGTGTTTATAATGACAGGTTAGCTGACAAAGGATTGTGGATCTCTGCAAAGTGAATGCTGATTCAGAATGTGAAATCAACAGTGTTGAGCATGAGCTTTTCAGACTTTTGCTGTGCTTTCCGCGTTTCACCATCCAAAAGAGTTTTGCCTCTGTATTCCCGGCAGACTGGAGCTGACCCCGGCGACCTAGTTTTGTTTGTGTCTTCTGCGCCTCGTCCCGAAACGAGTAACGTGAACAAAAAGATAGATCTGTGTCTTTAGTTGTTGCTTATGGGTCGTAAACGAGATCCGAATGATGTGATAGGTTGAACAGATATTCTAAAAGGAGTTTGTTTTATGAAAGTTCTCTCCCCCCCCCCCCCTTTACCAACGAAGGTTACCATTTTTTTAGAGTTTGTCTTTAAGTCTAATTTTTTTTATTCTCCCTCGCTTTTCAAGAATTTGGCCTTATAGTGTGTAGCAAGGAACAGATCACTTTGCCCAATAGGAAACAGTTTTTTTGTGTTTTGTTTAGTCACTTGGGAAACCTTTTCTGTGGAGACCTTGTAGAATGAGCTCTGTCAGGTTGTTTCATTTTATAAAGAAAATTTTCCTCACGCAGTCAGGATATTCAACCCAACCTTGAAAGTTTGAGCTGCTACTACATTCATCTCAGATCAGGAGGGTTATTCCTGAATCCTCTTTCTCTGATTTGTGTCAAAAAATTGCTGTTTTTGTTAACATGCAAACTTTCAAATGAGAAGTGTTTCTTCAGGATTTTACATTTAAGCATACGGGTACAATTGTAGACACCTGCATCTACTTTTTAGTAGCTTTTAGTAAAGTTGATAGTGACACAAAGAACAGATGATTAGATTTTGGTAGGGATCTGTATCACTGAATGGATCCAGGAAATTTCTTCTTAATTTTTTTTCGAGGATTCTTTATCATTGGGAAATACGCGGGCCATTTTCAGCATACGCGCTTGGCGGAGGTCTGCGCTCTGTGAGTGCTTTTGTAGTTCTTTGGAGTGTTAGCTTCTTCTGACAAGAGAAGAAAAAAGATGATGATAGGCTATCCCCAGAAGACTTCTATCCTTCAATTGGCTTTACATGTAGGTCAGAGTTTGGTTATAGCCAAGGCCATGGGGAACTGTTTAACCGGATACTATTTATGTTACACTTGTACATGTTGACAGTGGAAATAATTTTGGATGAAATTTGGCCTAGCAACTTGAGAGGAAGATGAGGAAATGGGATGTTTGAATGAATGGACAAGAGCTGGCCATATTCTAGCAAAGTTAGGGCCTACTCTTCAACTGTCCATATTAAAACCTGCTCACTTCCCTAGGAAGTCTGTACTTAAAGGCACTTTTCTAACTCAATGTTGTTAATGTCACACTCGCCCTCTTGAGGGTATACACAATTGTATTTGTTTGGGAGTGACATTGAAATTCATTTCAATAGTCAAGCTTATGTACATTGTAGTTGCTGCATGTGTATTGTGTTTGTATTGTATACATGTACCAGTGACTTCTTGTAAACGGCTTCAATTGGGGACGTTGGTGAGTTTCTGTCCAGGCAACTGGGGATACATTTCACACAGGGCATATGCCTGTTTTTTCACGGTACTTAATAAGAAATGAAAAAGCATCCTCATAAGGCTCTTACGGTGCCTTTATAGGGGTATATGATGCACCTGCAGTTCTGTATATTTAGTCTTGCATGCAGGCGAATAGTGCATCAAACTATTCTAATGGGGGAAATTCTTTATTTCTTTAACACATATCCTCAATTGTTGTGCATGCACATATACCCTACTTGAAGTTGTCTCTTTTTTCTAAATAAACTCAATCAAAATATTACATTTGATGATTTTCTGACTTATTTAGCTAGTTTATCAAAAGTTTATCCAGAGAAAAATAAACTTTTTTTTTCAGAACAAATAATGGAATATGCTTGTTTATCTTGAGCAAGCTATCATATGCATCCCAAGTTGAAGCATCTTCTGAGAATCTGTGCGTGTGGTGTGTATGTGTCTGTGTGTGTTTTAGTCAGGACAGACCATGGAACTACGTAGCTCCATGGACAGACGAGGAGTCGGTACAGTTTGAGACTAGTTTTAGTCATGGCCAAAGTTGATCGACTATTAAACGTCAAGATTTAGAATCCCTTGCTATGGGAGGGGTGAATCCTTTGCGGTCATGTAGAAGTTGTGAGCTGTTGTGTTTGTACCACAGTAACTGGGGTACAGAGCTGAAAACCACACTGCAGAAAGTGGAAATAGAAAGCTGATGAAACCTTAGCCCTTTCCAAGAATGCCAGGCTGGAGGGGAAACCACAACGGTCTTGTGCGCTCCCCCCTGGAGCCTTGGGGGAAGGGGTCACTAAACTTTTTGCCTTGGATGGTTCCCTGGCTGGAGTTAGTGCTGTGTGCAAAATTTGTCGAGGAGAGGCCTGCTCCTTGGTGCTAACTACCATGATAGCCATCTGTCTCTCTATTTGTACAGAAACCACATAGAAATTTCTGGATTTAGGGCAGATATGTCCCTCATACTTGCATCACTGGGGTTACAAGGCTTAACCACGCCACTGTTCAGGCCTTGTGTCGATGGGCCGCTTTGCCGTAGATACCTGTGCATTGGTTTCCGCATTTGAGGGAAATAAGCTGGCGTTTTGTGCTATTTCTGGTAGCTATGTGACATGGTGACCCAATGGTTTTTGATGACCTTGTTAAAGGGGAATTTTAACACTGACTTTGAGCTCAGTAGAGATGAGAGCAGATTACCTCCTCTGCTGGTGGTCTGTTCGCCATAGAAAGAGTTTGCTTCATGATGATTCGTGTGACCAGGGTTTCTCAGCATTTCCTGATATCTGGAGATTTCAGGGAGTTTTCGCAACTTCCCAGGCCCTGGGGTGCATTCAGTGGGATCAAAAATATGCAAGATTGTTCTGCCATTGGAGTGCACTGAAATTAATGGTGTCATTTCTGTGATTTCAGTGATGCATGCAGTTTATGATCAGAAATTGTAGACTGCAGCAGAATTTAGTTTTCACATTTTCCATTCATCCAATCCTGCACTCCAGCTCTCATTAAAATGATGTAAAAAACAAACAAACAAACAAACAAACAAACACATGCTTATGTTTGATTTTTTTTTATTTTATATTTTTTTTGGATGTGTTGCTTAGCCTCAGGTTTACCACATTGTGTTTAGATTTACTTTTTGAACTCTGGGCAATGTTCTACCTGTATCAGGTCAGAGGTCATTGAACTTTGGATTGTTATTTCTCAAAGCAACTATGTCGGCAAGAAACAAAGATTAACAGTAATATTAATCATGTAGGACGGATCAAATGAAGTAGATAGTTACGTGTCTATAATTATTGGAGGAAGGATTTTAGTCCAAGGTCAAAGGTCATCAAACTATGGCTAGAGGTGTTTCCCTGGAGCTTACTTTAGGAATTTTTTTAGGAGAATATGGTAAACTGATGACTGATTATATCCCTAAGCATTTTCCTTTTTTTTTCAGACGGTCCCAAGAGGAAGAGGGAGAGAGAGAGAGGGGGGGGGGGGGAGATGGGGAAGGGGTGGGGTAGACAGGTTGATCAGGAAAAAATAGAACAGGTAAAAAGAAATAGGATGTTTTTATTCGCCTCGCATCAATTTAATGCCTAGGTGGTTCAGAATGTAAACATTGCTACTGGCTGGAGGCCAGGGGGTGTGGAGGAATGGGTTGCCTAGTCTTTACACCCAGACTCTCATACTCCAAGAAAGTTGGCAAAATTTCATCCCCCCACATTTTTTGACTCCATCAAATCATTTATGTGACGACTGCATGGAGGGAGCAAACAGAACATTCCATCCCAAAGAGTTTGATATGCCACTGAAGAACATCATCTCTACAAAATATTTTTTCCAGACTTTGTGGTTAGAATGTAAACTACCCTTGCTATGCTGTGCAGGTATATCAAAATGTTATTGATAGTAATGCATATATTCAGCTTGAATCTTTTTATTTATTTATTTTTTTTTTTTTGGGGGGGGGGGAGGGGACAGCATCATCACCTAGCTCATATTATGTTTGCATGCCTTAGACTTGCAGAATGTATCAAATCTTATTATGCCCTACGTCCCGAATAAAGCCACATCTCCATGCATGTTGCACACTATTGGCTGCTTGTATGGTCAATATTTTTTTGTTCTTTATTGCATGAAAGGGTACTATCATCCTAATGATATGTGGTTTTATTTTGCAATTCCTTGATCAGAAAGTGATCTTCCATTGGGGAACATTCTTAAATGTGCTGTCCACCGTAGCACGTTACAAACCATCTGCGGCAGTTGTGTGACTTTTCTACTTGACCTAGCTATATGATGTAAGGTTTTTGTCTTTATAGCCATCTCATTAACGTCTTACACATGGGAGAAAGATACCTGTGAGTCATGAATTGTGGAACACAGCATGGATTAGGGTACAGCATGGCGAGCGTATCCCTACTTTAAGGCAAAGTATACTATGAGACTGAAGTCTGAGACTAGGCAGGTAAATAGAACCATGTGGTGGCAGTGTTGGTGGACCCCTGTGAAGATGCCAGGCAAACTGTGCTTGGTGAAAGAAATAGGTCACAATGATGTCATTGTCTCATAGGTCATGGGGGAATTGGTTCGAGCTACAAACCTGAGAGTCTTTAAAGGGCTCGTATAGTTTGGGTTGAGACCTAACTTCAGGTTTCTAACACTCTTTGGTGAGATAATGAGAAACCTCTTATGAAATATGAAAGAGCATGTGATTCCAAAAGGAATTCACTGTTTATTTGATGAAAATTGGTTTGGAAATGGCTGAGATATCCAAAACAGAGTGATCCTAATAAAAGGTGGGACTCACCTTTTATTACGGTCTCTTTGTTTTATTTTGTTTTTGGATGTCTCAGCCATTCCAAAATCGATTTTCACCAAATAAAGTTTGAATTCCTCTTAAATAGAATGATATGCTCTGTACTATTTCATGAGTGATTTCATGATATCTAGCAAAAGGCTAAAAGCCCAATCCTCATCTCAATCAATACTCCAGCTGTATACCATCCCTTTAACCTGAGTTTTTTTGGGGGGTCTTTTCTTTTTTTATTGATAAGCTGCAAGAAGAAACAGATTTTTATCCATTTCATCAATCTGAGCTTATAAAAATCACTAATTCTCATATTTGTAACATCATTTCCTAACTTACCAGATTGATCCTTGTCTTTTGCAAAAAATACTTGATCTGGAAAAGCTTGATAATCATTTTTTTTTCCTGCTAAGTAGAGCAATATTTTATTATTGTTGTAATCTTTTAGTATTGTTATCATTCTAGTGACTCTGGTGATCAATCAATGAAATATTTATTGCTTGCCTTCCATGCAAAAAGTGGAGCTGGTTTCCTAAAGTATGAACTGAAAAAAAAAATCTGTGTAATTAATTTGGCACAAAAACTGAGGCATCTGGTAGGATATATTTCATCAATGATCAATGGTAAAAGCAACATCTCAGACTTGTGATGAATTAAGCCAGCATACAGAGATTCAGACAGGTGTAAGAAGTGTATTGAAAGCTCACTGTTCCATTTAACTATAGCAAGTAGTTTAAGCAGTTAAATGGACTTTAAATTAAAGGGTGTGTACAGTTCTGGTCGAGGCGAGGATTTAGCTTTTAACGTTTTGTGAGATATTCAGAAACCACTCTATGAGATGTCAAAAAGCATGCAATTCTAAGGGGTATAAAAAGTTTATTTGATGAAAATTGGTTTTGAAATGGCTGATATATCCCCAAACAAGGTGAAACAAAGAGATCCTAATAAAAGGTGTGGCCTGTCGCCTTTTATTATTTTCACTTTTTTGGATATCTCAGCCATCTGGAAACCAATTATCATCAAATAAACGTTGAATCCTTCTTTAATTTTGTCAAACATATTTTCAGATTCACGCCATTTTGCAGGCCTATTTCTGTAGAGTGGTAAATTGTTTGACAAAATTCTCAAGTGTGTAAAGATTTTGTAGGGAAGTGCAACTCCTGCATAGTTTCAGGTTCATAGCCAAAGGGTGAATATCTTTTGAGAAGATTACAGCAATGTCAGATGAAGGAACAGCAAGATGTAGGCAAGCCACATTGCTTGAGGATGATTAGATCAGAACTCGTTCCGATTCCCGCGTGGCTTCTTGAAACCGGAGAGGGGAAGTCCACATAGAATGTTGCATAATATAACGTGGAAAGCCGACTTCCTGTGGGCGTTTGGAATGAGAATGACGAGTGCCATAACTGTCAAGAGTTTGTATGGAAGGATTCAGGATGCAAGACGCTGTGCACACGGGTGTCTGCGGTACAGTAGTCGTGTCTTTGAAATGCCATGTTTTTGCAGCAACAGGCAGCAGTTGAAATCACATGACTTCACCATGAGTCATGTGACCCAACAAACAGTCCTAATGAAATCGGGCACATGTGCGGAACCAGTTTAATTCGTACCTTCCCCCTAACTGCTCGCACTGAATCATGTGACCTTTATGCAAATGAGCGTGAGCGATGGGAGGGATGTAGCTGTCAGTCGACAAGAGGGTGGAAAAATGCTGGTCAGCTGGCAGTGAAGTCCCCCTCTGAGTTAGTGCGTTCATCAGCAGACTTCTCTTTCCTCCACTAAAGCAAGGGAAACTGCATCATCTTGTCAAGGAAAAAAATACCAGTAGGAAGAAAGATTGACTAGTCAATAACTGTTGGAATTGAAAGTGATTAGTTGTTAAGTGCAGTGCAAAATACCAGGGGAAAGGGGGGAGAAAGAAAGACCATGACAGGATTAGAATTGGGGAGGAAAACATCGTGTAGCCGTGGCAACAAGCCACAACACCAGGACGAGTAAATAAAAACTTCCTACATCTCATTCAATCAGAATTGACAAGCTTTATGCTCTGGAGGCGTGAGGCTGAGATGGTCGTTTGTGTGTTTTTTATGTGTGTCTTTTTCTTTTTTGTTCGTCATATGGTGCAACCTATTGCTCATAATGATCCCCCCCCCCTCCTTTTTTTTT
The DNA here is from genome assembly GCF_964275005.1 of Diadema setosum. Taxonomy (NCBI): domain Eukaryota; kingdom Metazoa; phylum Echinodermata; class Echinoidea; order Diadematoida; family Diadematidae; genus Diadema; species Diadema setosum. The sequence continues at coordinate 6,145,255 of NC_092697.1, forward strand.
GCACTCACGGTTTCTTGTGATGCTATGCCCAATTGTTCTAGCGGGATGTAAAGGGAGAAGGGTGAGAGGGGAGGGGGACAAGGGATGGGGGAGGGAGGTGCAGGAGGCTGATGGGTGCAGTCACTGATTTTCGTCAACGGTGACATACGTAATGATGGTGGCGGTGTGTTGCAAGCCGCCCTTGTGAGTCAGACGGGAAGTCACCTGATACTCTGCTCCCTCAAAGTGTTTTCTTCTTCTTTTTCCTATCTCTCCCCCTCTTCTTCCTTCTATCTTTCTTTATCTTCCTTCAGTCATTCATCCATCGATGAGGAAGTTGTATGAAAGGAAGCTATGATGTCAGATAGGGCCTGCAAGAACTCACCAGGGTGGGGCGTGGCCAGCGATTTACTCGGAAACGTCTCGTCTCTTCCCCCCCCCCCCCTTTATTTGGTGTGATGCAATCTATTAGATTCTCAATAGCACCTTCTCTAGTACATCCTCAGTATTGCCTCATCGTAGATTCTTATAGAGTAAATGAGAATAGTAAAGGAAAAAGAATATGTTCCTACCACCATGGAAATGCACACAATGTTGTCAAATTGGCTGGGTTGCTCATAGCAACCATAGACTGTGACTATTAACTGGCCAGCTATGTGCAAGTTTCAAACGCTGAGGATAAATGCATTCTATGAGTCATTGCTTGGGACGCTTCCGTCAATTCCCATTTTCCACATCCCGCAAGTCGTAAATTTTGATATCTTACTGATAGAAATTTTCCAGGTGTCACATTGAACAGTGTAATAACCACCCTGATTTTGGAGGCGGTCGATTAAGGGGCGGAGCCGGTGAAAAAAAGAGGGGTGGGAGCTAAGTGATGATACTTAGATAGTGAAGGTAGAGAAAATGGAAGGTCAAAATGCATCATATTGTTTCTGTTGAATTATTTGTTACTTCGAAATTAATTGTAACTAAGGAAATATCAGAGGAATGGTTTCAATGTTAGCTTCATTACATTTAATAAGTGATGATAACGTGCTGTCATACCGATATTTGCTTGAACTAGACCGTTCCCACGCTTGCCTCAGGATCATCTGGCTATATGCATTTTATGTACACTCAGTGTGTACACTTGGTGCTACCACACTTAACTAGGACCACGATGCTACACAATGCTTTCTTGCATGCAGAGTCTCCAAGCAGAAGAGAATGCTGGTTGAGTGCAAAGAATGGTGAAAATGTCATCAGATTAAAAGAAATATTCCAATCTTGCCTGATGCCAGCCCAGATTTTAGCCGTTCCAGAGGAGTGGCAAAAAATTTCTGATTGCATGACTGTTGATGTGATGTCAACATTTTGGAACAAAAGTTTTGTCATAGGCCTACTTTTCAGTGTAATTGTCTCACGTCTTGTTTGCAGCTCGTGTATCAAAGTAAGGGCTGTATCAGGCAAGACATTTATGGATCTCTAATATGCATTCGCCCATTTCGGCTAGTGAGGGACACTCACTAGGGGAAGGACCGTGTGTATGGATTGACGCAAAACAACACTAGATATCAACAGAGGATCAACAAAATTAGCGGAGCTTCTTTATTTACCGGAGCAGGTTCTTGGAAGAGGGGCTTGCAGGGATCGTTCATCATCCTCCGGTTGTGGGTAGCGTGGTGTTTTCTAGTGCACCTTGCCTCTTCTCGCCCCACAGCACTGGAAATGCCTGGTAACCTAGCAACGACATGAATCCAATCTCTGCTCTTATGTGGTTCCTTGCTCTTGTTGCTTCCCTGGTTAGTGTTTGGTTAGAGTTTGATGGGTGTGTGATGTTGTCATTGGGTCACTGTCCTGTGGACAGCCACCCAGTGGCACCACAGTCCTGCCATCAGCAGGCTACAGTCAAAATTTGTGATCATGGAATGGAGACAACCCCTCCCCTTTCCCCTTCCCCCTTCTTACCCCCTCCCCCCCCCCCCCCATTTCAATTCCATAGTTACGACAATGCTAAAATTGTATACATTGTACATACATACCTTGAGAGGGATGTATGAGCTTTTCAGTGGCTGGGGGCCAAAGAGTCATATGTGTGTCCAGGATTATTTGTGAAACCGTTGGCAATTTTGATCAGATAGCTTCCCAAATATCAGCAGTTTATATCAGTAAAACTATCAGCAATTGAATCACCCCACATGATTCCTTTGTGGAAATGTAAGATTATGAAGAAAAAAGGAGACGAAAAATGTGTAATTTAGCGTGAAAAGAGATATTTGTCTTAAAAAAAAAAAAAATGGCCAAATGTGCCCCCTTCCCAAACCACACCCAATCACTCTTGGTGTCCTGCTCATGTTTACTCTCCTGTGTTTGGTTGTCTGTATCATCTCCACATGAGATCACCTAACAGAAAATCGCCAAAATGCATCCCACAAGTTCATGTTCATGAGTTTGTATTTAGAAACAAACAAAAAAAAAAGAGAAAAGAGAAAGAAGACCTGAAGATTGATGAGCAAATGAAAACTTAAAGGGAAGATAAACCCTAAGAGCAATGTGGATTGAGTGAAAGCAGCAACATTAGTAGAACGCATCAGTGAAAGTTTGAAGAAAATCGGACAATCGATGCAAAAGTTATGGATTTTTAAAGTTTTGGTGTTGGAACCGCTGGATGAGGAGACTACTAGAAGCTATGACGTATGAGTGGACAACAATACAAAGAAAATCTAAAGAAAATTCTATAAAAATCCATTTTTCACGAAAATTACAAATTCCGTCAACTTGATACTGACATATTTTAAGGGTAGCAATTATTCCCCATGCTTTCTGAAAGCGGTTAGTCAAGTGCTCTTTCATAATGCTAGAAAAATGAATTTTTGTTGAATTTCCTGTATATCTTCTTTGTATTGTTGTCCTCTCATACGTCATAACCTCTAGTAGTCTCCTATTCCAGCGGTTCCAACACCAAAACTTTAAAAATTCATAACTTTTGCATCGATTGTCCGATTTTCCTCAAACTTTCACTGATGTGTTCTACTAATGATGCTGCTCTCACTCAATCCACATTGCTCTTAGGGTTTACCTTCCCTTTAATAAAACGGGGTAAAAACTGTTTAGGACACCATTGGTGTTTGTAGAAAGTCTCTGATAGTGTGACCTTTCCGCATTGTTGAAGGATACAGTGGCTTGTGGCAGGGGTGACTGCAACTGCTATTAAAATGTGTCAGAACAAGACAATCCGACACCGATGTTATGCCGGATCGGGGAAACAACATTATAGTGTACACAGGTTGAGCTTGTGGTGCCGGGAAGTCACTTAGCCGCAAAAATTGTTTACCCGTCAAACCAGAACAGGCACACAGCAAGCGCAAAAGCGGGATGGAGAGGGTCGCAGACAGTAAACAGCAGCAGTTGTCGAAATCAGTGAACAGTCGTTGCGTATCGTGGGGGAGAAATGTTGCGTCGAGCCACGATTGGGGACAGGTGTCGGGAGAGCATGCAAGGCAGTATAAGACTCGACCTTCGGCGATGGAGCGTCGTGTTTTAGGGAAGCTTGCCGAGTCTTTGACAAACTCTTTGAAGGCAGCCTGCTCATTATCTCTCACAAATCTTCCCAGGCACACCTTGAATTCTCTGAAGATGACATTCAGTACAAAGACAAGCATACAAACACACACATACACACATGCACGCAAACACAAAATAAAAGTATATCTTTCCATCTCAGAGGCAAAGCGGGAAAACATTCCTCCATTTTTTTAGTATTTCCTGGAGTGCTTCTGCTGTAGCCTATTGCAGTTGCTTCAAGACTCGGTGTTACATGGTCAATAGTAGTGTTGATATTTCACTATTACAAGATTCTAAAAAGTTAGTTCTAAGTGTCCTAAAAGTTAGGTCTAAGTGGGTACAATTCACATAAGATGGTGAGAAGTGATATGAAGTACATTGTATACTGATAATATTCTTTTGCATCAATAAGGGAACGTTTTTTTAGTCTCCTATTTTTTGCGTCTTTCTATGAAGAGTTTTCCCTGCGACATACCTTATTTTTGAAGTTCACTTCGATCATAGCTCTCTCTGTCATATTAGCAGCTCTTTGCATGATTACTGGTATTATTGTTGTCAAACTCCCTGTTGGTCTTTTCTTGATGAGTAGAAATGCTTCCTAATCCATGGCTTGAAGTGAAAACCAGGTTTTCTCCACACCTCCCCCCCCCCCCCAATCCACCATTTGCTGGGAAGTGTTTATCATTTACATGAATAAGTGCATGGAACCCCTGACATTTTAGCGCAGATTAAGATCTGGAACGCACGACGGAAGTGTTCCTCACGCAAAACGAGGAAGAGGGAAAGATGGGGAAAAAAGAAGAAAACTTGAAAAAGAGAGCTGAGGGGGAGGGAAGGGGGTTGAAGGGGAAGTGGGTAGATGGTAGAGAGAGGCAGGTTGCCTGGGTGATGAAGTGGGGGGGGGGGGGGAGGGCTGCATTCAGGCCTCACTTGGAAAACATACCTGACAGCCCTGTACAATCACTTCCATACCGTCATGTTTGTAAACATGCCCCACCGCCGCCACGTCACAGCATTGCAGGACGGGCAGCACGCGGCATGCGGCGTGTATCTTACGGCCCTCGCGACGCAGCATTGCTGTTGGTTGCGGGAGTCGTCATTATCACCCGCCGATCACTTGGCACGCCGTGCTGCCATGTGTGAATTATCCCCCCACGCTATAAATGGGAGAGCGCGATCTTGGCTTGGGCCGAAACATGATGACTTCATAAAACGCTGTGCAATCTTGTGTCAGAATTTTTGAAGAACATACATGTACCTCTCAGCTGGAGAAGCCTCTCGTATCGTTAGGTTGAATTATTCCTCAATTGTGTGACCCGGAAAGGGGGGACCTGGGCTTGGAGCGAGGCTGGCTGTTCCCCAGTACTCGCTAACCTGGATGTGGTGTCTAATGATTTGTATCAGTGGATACAGTAGTGGGGCTAGGTCATGCCAAAGACCTCTCGTAGATCCTTCCTCCTTTGCCATACCAATGTCGATCTGAGATTAGATTTAAGGTCATGATTTGAAGTAGTTTATATTTGGTGAGTCAATGACCAATCTGTCAGATCTCTTCTTTTAATTTGATGTTTTAAAAAAAAAAATGTTTATCCTTGCCAATCTTCCTAATGAAACTTTAAAGATTGCTGATTTCACTCTTTTCACTCATGACCAAATCATGTCTCCATGATTCTGCTCAAGATCTAGGAAGGATGTTTTGGTATGACACGTTGTCAAGAACAGAGAACGTAGAAAGGGAAAAAAGATTGCAAATCATTCTTTACAGAGCATTATGTTGTGCAGACCTATGTGTTTGTTGTGAAAAACTATGAGTAGAACAAAGCAAGAGAACAAGAGGTGATAGTCTCCTGGCTTGTTGAGCTAGCTGAAATGCCTGCAGACTGCCATTTCTGGAGTTTTACTGATTTTTGTACCGTCTAAACCTTCCTTTTTTATGTCCAGTAGTCTGCAGTGATTTGTTGCTCTTTTTGTCACTACTTACATGTATACCAAAGATGACTTCTTTTTGACACATTCCCGTAGAGGTGTATGAGATATCTGTTATGGGTGTAGATTCTGCAAGGAGGGTAGAATTTTGATAGTCTCTTTCGAGGCTGCTTCTGATTTTAGTTAAGAACAAGAATCATTTGCTTTGGAGGTGGGGGGGGGCATACATGTTGCAAGAAGTTGCTTGTTATATCTATTATCAATATGATTATTATGAGTTGTTTTGACAGGAGTGATTTACACTTATAATAGTTCCAATACCTCAGACAAGCATTGCAAGTATTGAGTCTTCACAATTTTAGTGGCAGATAAATGGCCATTAGAACTAAACATATCGTCAAAGCCTACCAACCTTTAAATTTTTGCTCTCCCGAAACCCCTGCACTCCCCACCCATTGCCCAGGGGTTCTCTTTGCTTCTTGTCAGTAATGTCAGGTTATTTGTCAGAGTGACAGCTTCATGCACAGTGCAGGAAATGGGGGCTAATCACCCAGATGTCACCAGTAAGTGGGTCAAGGAATGCCTCAGGGGGTTAGCCTTGCATTCAATATCTCGCTAGTTTGCTACTTAATTCATAACTTTTCATTCTTTTTGTCAACTTTTGTTTAAATGTCATGCAAAGATCTCTTAAAAAAAAAAAAAAAACACCTGTGTTCATATTTCCCCAATATTGATTACAATGGTGCATTATCTGCGAACGAACCATATATCTAGTCACAGTGCGCCTGAGTTGATGGGTGTTTGAAACACAAGAAGACACCGAATACCCTGCAAAGATAAGTGTAGGGTGTTAGTTGATTAGATATTTTGTGTTGTGCTTCCTGGTTATGAGGTTGCAAGTGCTTTCTCTCTCTCTCTCGACTCTCTCATCACTTGTCCCGTTGACATTGACGCAAAGGAGAAGATGCGGGCATTTCGATGTCTGCAGTGCTTTGATGCAGTGTCTAAGAAAGAAATTACTGTACCCGCGAGAAAGTATTCTGGGAGACTGTCCAACCCTGAATACCATTCTTATGCAAGGAAGAAGAAGAAGATAGCTAATAGCCTTTATACAAGCCTTTGTAAGTCGGCTGAGAAACCCCAAGATCAAAATGCCTACACTGTGAAAATTGCACGTACATCATACCAACTGCTAGAATAAAACTGGTGGAATCCTATCAATTGTTTACTTAGAAGTACTGGCTACTTGACAGCTTTTACAATCTTCTAGTGCACCAAGACATTGCTATATTGTCTTCCGGGGGCATGGATGATTACTGTATAATCAGAAATTTACGCGTGCATGAAACTTTCACTAATTTTGTGAGTTGCCAAGGTTTGCACGAGTGAAATACTTGCAAAAGTTTATTTTCTACACAATCCAGGACATGTAGTTAACTTTGTTATTTTTTCATGGTTGGCAATTCACAAAAAAGGCCGTTGCCTCCAATTTGAGAAAATTTAATGTCAGGAATGTTTCCGGTTTTATCGTAATATCTATATCGCCAGTGGCAAATGTTGTATTTGGGGGGGAGCACTTCCCTTCAAATGACGAACACAGGAATCTAGGGTTCTCATACGGTAGTGGATCACTTGATTAGTTCTATAACTAGTAGGTGTTAGAAGTTGGGAAATGCAAGAGTTTGCAGCAAGGAAAGTAAACGTTCCTATTCCTCAACAACGTCTTTGGAGTTTGGTTAGATAGAGAACTTTGACTCTAAACTGTCCCAGCAAGTCATCTTTGCTATCGATACTCATATAAAGAGAGAAAGTGATATGATTTTGTTTGATTGATGAAAATAAAAAATTCCACAGTTTCCCTATCCTTTCTGACAAATCTATAGCAGCAAGCAGTGACGAAGTTTAATGCCAAACTTTTTTTTTTTTTTGAATGCACCGTGCAAACCCCAACAGTTCAACGTGTATTTGAATGTGTGGGACTATTGTCTAACCGAGAGTAGTAGAAGATGAAAGTGACAAAACTTCATACCAGGAATATCCAACGTGTAAGCATCGATGCGTGGGACTCCTCTGGTATGCTAACTCGTCGTTTATGGAAAGTCGTGTGTCAGACTTACAATCATATTTAAAGAACTTGGAAACTTGTGAGTGATTTTCTCAGAAAATTTTTGCAAAAGTGTCGTTCTTGCCTGTGCTTTAATTTCAACATAGTGATAATGTCGTCTTCGTTATTTTTTTTTTTCATAATGGGATGACTGAGACACAGCAGCATTTGACAACACTCATATTTTTTTTGGTGTTCTTTTCCCCTCTTTCCTCCTCCATTCCGCTCTCTCGATCCACTTTCTTCGATCCGCTCTCTTCGATCCGCTCTCTTCGATCCGCTCTCTTCGATCCGCTCTCTTCAATCCGCTTTCGTCGATGGTACAGTGAGTGTCCTGAATGGCCAGGAGAACCACCATATGTTTTCATCGACCGGTGTCTTCACTGCACTAGAGCTTAGGAGAATCACGCAAGGTAGCGTACCCATTGAAGACTCGCAGATTTTTACAAGTCAGAAAGATCACGAAAAATAGTTCTGAGGGTGATTACCGTAAATCATTGTGTGTGTGTGTGTTGGAGAGAGTGCCCCCATTTATGCACGGGGTGGAGAAAATCATAAATCGCTCTAGGATTTCGTGTGGAGCACCTCAACTTTAATGCAAGCAGTACTGTGCAATATTTGAAAATCATAATGTTGTGGACAAGCCCAGTACATCTATACTCAAGCATAGTGGATACAAAACGGGTGACTCAAAAGACAATTTGTGTGTGGGTGTGCATTATGTGAGTGTGAGAAAGAGTTTTAAGCAAATGATGCGGCTTGGTGTGCACAGTCCATTAAGGGGTATCTCACTGAGCGGCGAACGTTTGCGAACGTAGCGAATTTGGGATTTCGCCAGGGTTCGTAAAGGGTTGCAAAAGGTTCGTTAACAGTCGCAAGAAAGTTCGCAAATGGTTTTTATTGTCTCAAACAGTTTTTCTTGTCGCAAAGAAATTTTGAACATGTTCAAAATTTCTTTGCGAACCTTTGCGAATTTGTATTTTGGCTAACAGTTGCAAACATTCGCAAAACACTTGTAAGAATTCGCAAACAGTCGTAATACGGTGTCGCTAACATTTTTATTTGATTCGCCACTGCTAGCGAACAAGTAACCATATGGTTCCTATATAAAAGCTTCTGAAACAGACATGGTTCCACTCTAAGAAAGTTCTTGAAGCTCTTGACATCTCCATCATGTAATTGCTGCAAGTCTGTCCTCTGCAACCACTCGCTGACCCAAACAGTCTTTCTTTTCTTCTTCCTTTCTTGTTTTTCTTTATTTTATTTCTCTTATGCTGCACAATAGCTGTAGCAGCAGCCTGACAAAGCAGCTCTTCAAGGATAGCAACACTTTGAGCCTCTTCTTGGCAGCAATTTATTTCCATATACTGGAAATCCATCTTGAACGGTTGTCACAAGAGATCTGAATTCAGTGGAAGGTTTTACTTTTGTTTTATGGGTCTGACTATACATAATCGCCTGATACTTTTCTAGGTCCAAGAACATTCGCAAAATTGTCGCAAAGGATTTGCAAACAGTTGCTAATATTTGCTAAACTGTCGCTAACATTTGCAAAACTGTCGCTGACATTTGCAAATTGTCGCTAACATTTGCTAACATTCGCTAATAGTCGCCATCTGTGTTTCGCAAACACTTTCGCAAACGTTCGCTCAAGTGTTGCTAATTGTCGCTAAACATCGCTAAAAGTCACTAACTGTCGCTAATGGCAGAAGCGAACCTTGATATTTTGCAAACGTGCGTCAGAAAAGTTGGCGAATCTCAAATTCGCTACGTTCGCAAATGTTCGCCGCTCAGTGAGATACCAGCTTTATACTTTGTAATTCCTTCAGGGATTACGTTGACAAGAGAGGGCTGCGCAATCCATTATCCATCAAGTATCTAAAACTTGGAGCTATAATTAAAATTTCCAAGAAAGTCCTAGGCGCGATGTGTTTTGCAAGGATTTCCGTCTCACTTGAAAAAAAAAACCACGACAGTCCTAAAATATCCTCTATGAGGCAAAATACCCAATCATTGCACGCTCATAAAGAATACGTATGTAAAAGAAAACATCATTATGTCGCAAGTGATCCTAAAGAGCAAGTACTTGAAGTGAATATTTTCTTAAGTGGCATCTACCAGTGGTCATATATTCTTGGAGGCTTTTGCAATTCTTATTTTCTTAAGAAGGGACTGGAAGGGTGAACTTGACCATGGTATGCTACAGTACATCACTTGAACATGTGTGTGTGTGTGTGTGTGTGTGTGTGTGTGTGTGTGTGTGTGTGTGATACGATGTTGACCGAAAGCTAGATGCGAAGTGCACACAAATAGGAAAATGGAGATATGATATTACCGTCTATGTAAACCAAAAGTGTGGATTGCTGTCTCAAAGGGGGAAAGACGCTTGTGATATCCAAGGGGAGGGAGGAATTCATGTGGAATGAAGGCAGAAAGAGGAACTGGGTCGCAGATTTCTCTTGAGTGGCGCCGCACATTTTGCATCTGGCCTCTTGACATTGATCACTGAATGAAAGTTTCCGATCGAGGATTTTTTTTTTCCAGAGTAGGTTTTGTTTGTAACCATACACTGATGGCACAAGCATGATATCCTGCAAAAGCGTCTCTCGCAGAGTGCAATAACAATGTCACTGAAATGTGGGATTTCCAGTTGAATCTGCCTGTATATACGCACATACCGGTATATGCAGTTCTGTAACCTTGTTCTCCCTTAGTGGGTAATAAATCAAAGTGATTGGAAATTAACTGTGCACTCATTCTCTCAAATCACAGCTGATGGACTAGTTTCTTACAACACAATCTTGAGATGCTTTCAGAATAATAAAAATCATATTGAGTGTTTTCTATTATTTATATCTGCAAATCGTGTTTGTGTGTGTGTGTTTGTGGTGGATGAGGCTGTAGTGTTTTATATATACTATATCCTCTATACTCTTATACTATATACCATACTAAGATACATGATTGCAACTTGCCTTTCATATATCACATTTAAGGCTATGCATTCAGAATGGGAACACGTTGCCTGGGCAGTCTGAGTATCGGTTTCAATCAAATTGGTTGCGACAGTCTGTACTAGTGTAGCGGTTCTAGGAAGCGTTTGCCTCGACAAGCACGCTCTGCCGAGGAATATTGCATGAATGACTGTGTCAGTGTGGCAATCCGTGATCTCTTTAAGGACAGAGTTCAAATCATATATTAAAGTCTAATCACATGTGGGGGACAAATTTGCTCTCAGCCAATTAGATGCAAGGATTTCAGTAGCTTTTAAACTGTTTGTCAGAAAAAAGTATCTGACAAAATGCTTCTTGTAATGCCCCCTGTTGTTCCTTCATCGGATTGAATGTTCCAAGAGGGATCCCAACTTTCCCCTCATCCAACCCCCCTTTCAAAAAAGAAAAACTCAGGAACAAAACTGTTAGCTTTTTATACATTCTTCAGCATTGGACTGTTGTTTCTCAAGCAAAATATATCAGAAAGCCATAGTAATTATTAAAAGAAAAAAGTTATCATGGTGTACTATTATTCTATTGTGTACTTGATGACAATGATGAATAGGTACATTGTATGCCATAGAGATGAATGAAATTATTGCTTTGTTTTATTGATGTCTTTATACAGTGCCAATTTTGATGGGGAGTATCGATTCAGGCATCGGCAATGCCCTGAACCTCAGCGAACTGCCCTCGCCCACTTACTACGCCAACAGCTACGGCAACCATGTCCACCCCACCCTCGGGGGCCAGCCCACGGCGGGCGGGCTGCGACGGAACGTGCCCACTGCGCTCTCGCACGGGACGAAGCGCATCAAGCGGAACTCGAGCACGATGTCGTCGGCGGACGACGAGGTGGACAGCATCGGGGAGGAAGGCGACAACCTGGCCTTCTATGGACGGTCGCCGGCAAACTCACTCAGCAGTCATTCTAGCGGCTGGCTGAGTGATATGGATGCTGGTGAGACATTGATGCAGCTGACCCATCATTCACTCTTCTTTCATAGCTTCCATCCTCACCTTTGTAGTTTCAGGGTTCCCAGCCCGTCAGGGAAATTGGGGAAAATTCTTTTCCAGTCAGAGAATAGTCAGGGAATTTGAATAAAATGTCTCAAATCAGGGAAAAGTCAGGGAATTTTGATGTGCCCAAAATCAGTAGTCAGTTAGACTCTGTTATATTTTGTTGCATATCAAAGCAACATCAGTTGGATGACTGGCTATGTGAAACTTGAAATGAGTTGAAATGATCAGCATGGAATTTTGAGACTTCATCATGGAATAATCAGGGAATTTGCTTTCTTGAAATGCTGCGAACCCTGAGTTTCCTCTCATCTTTTTCATCCACTAGACTTCAGACTCTCCAACCATTAACTTTTTTTTTTTTTTTTTGGTGGATGGCTCAGGCCACGAAACTCTTCAAATCTGAAATTTTGGTGGCCCAAAAGAGAAATGTATTGGCCTGAAACAAAGGGAAATGTAACAATTAATTTCAAATCTTAATTATGTGCAATCAGGCCACCAAATGGTGTATAGCTTTTTGGAAATTTGGTAAGCCCGACATCAAGTTTTAGTGGCCCTGGGCCACTGGACCATAGCTTATGTCAAGCCTTGCCATTACAGAACAGTAGTGTATTGGTTTGGACTGTAGACTTCATCCATACAGTAGTGAAGTGGTTTGGAGTGTAGACGCTGTCCATACAGCAGTATAGCAGTTTGGACTATAGATTCTATCCACACAGTGGTATTGTGGTTTGTACTGTAGACTCTAAAGCCAAAACAAAGAGTAGTTTTGTGGTTTGGAATGTAGACTCTGAACCAGGAGACCCTGACTCCCTACTCCAGTTCAATGCGAAAATGTATGCACAACATCCTTTTTGACCCAAGTGGTTAAATTGGTCCCTGGCAATGTTTGAGGGTAATAGTGATGTCAAGGTCCTCTGGAAAAACAGCGCTCTAGCTGATACCTTAGAATGAATGTTACTGTATCATGAAATTGAAAATGTGTAAGGATACTGCTATGCTTGTTTTATAAGTTGTGTATTCAGCTGGAAAATCTTGAGAATGGGTGGTTCCATCGGCAAAAGTCAAATTCCCCAGTTACGCACATAGTTGGGAACAGGAGTGCTCCTGAAGTACTTTGACTTACCTACACCCCTCTGAGTTTGTTCATACAAAGAATCACTGCTCGCTGAGATGGCACACGAAGTGGGTGAGAGGGGCATAGTATAACTGCCATGATGACCATCGAGTGCGCGGGAACTTCTGGCGTGCAAACTGTATGCACAGTGCGCTTCCGGAGCGTTCTACCCGTTAGTGACCATTCATACGAAGTTTAGGGCACGTCAGGAGCACTCCTGAACCTAGCCTCAAGAAGGGTATAACTTTAGAGCACTCCAGGACCCTAACTGTTTGTTCATACAGATATCAGAGGGGTTCTGGAGCATTCTTGGAGCTCTCTAAATGCCCTGCATAAATGGGGTATAAGTCAGCAAGTATTACCCCCAGGATTTCAGTTGCCAGTTTTGTTAGAAAACCTAGCACCTGTCTGTAGCTCGATATTTGTTTTCTCTCCCTTAGTGGTCATCAGCTTCTGTGTCATTTTCATTTGTTGATTTTCTCTTTCTTGCTGTATGTTTTGTAGGTGCCAGTCCTGGGATCCACTCGCCCAACATGAACAAGCCCAAGACGGGACTCCCCAACGCCCAGTCACCGACGGGACCCCGACCTGTCTGCGTAAAGATCGAGCGCGAGAACTCGATGAGCACCTGCACACTGCCCGATGGTGGCCCCCAGACGTCACACGGTATGTGGGAAAAGAGCCAAACAGAACAAAACATGGGAGGCATCTTGATGTGATGTAAAGAGAAAACTAGACGATATGTGGGAAAAAAGCCAAACAAACCAAAACATTGGAAGCATCGTGATGTGATGTAAGAGAAAACTGACATCATGATGATGGTAGTGAAGTCGGTGCAGGTGTAGCATGTCAGAGTCAAAGCTACTTTTTTTCTGTTACAAAAAGTTATCACGAACCAACAAACAAACAAACAAATTTGCAGATCTCCGCAGATGCCAAGGCTATTGCTCCCAACCATTAGCAAAATTTACTGGTACTAGTAACTTCAGCAAGTTTCTACTGTTAATTGGCATCATGAAATTCTGCTTTAGTACTTATTTTTTCTAAACAATAGATATATTGTGTGCTTCTTTGCAAAGCAACATCAGTGATTTCCATGAGAATGATCGGTAGGTTGTGTAAGCCATGTTGGGGCAGCAATGTGCAACAGGACCACCTAGTAGAGAGGCGTGGGCTGATCAACGGCTTGTTTTTAGGTTTCGGAGACATTGTTCTGTCTCCCGTCTCTTGTCTGTCCTTGTCTCTTCTTGTCTCTTGAGAGGACAGGGAGGGATTTGGGAGTAGAGAAGGGAGATGAGATTATCTCTTGGTGCTATTAACGGGGATCTGTCAACTCATCAGAATCAGACGTGGAAGAAAGATGTATGTGCATCAAGTTCAAAGTTGCCGCACTTCATTGCAGAGAGAATAATGTCAAATCTTGGGTCTTTTCTATTTATTTGGTGTTTTTTGTTTTCTTCCTCGATGTACTTGAAAAATAAAATCATTTGAGTAGCATAAGAGGTTAAATGCTAGAAATATACCCGTCAGGTGAGGCAGGGTCATTTTCCTCATGCTGTGCAGGCGTCCATGTTTCTGGTTCGAGTCCCACGGAAACATTTTGGCATCCTGACATATTTTGACAGAGTTAAAATGCCAGTGGTATCTCTCACTATCTGCTCTGTTATAGTGGTGAAGAGTTTTCCTATCCAACAGGTGTGAAAGGAGATTTCTCTCAGACGTACATATCTCAGTGTAGTCCCACATATTGTCATATCTTGTTTTGTATTTGGGTTATCACAATGCCTGACCCCAATTACAGTCAGTCATGACCTTGAACCATGGAGAAAAAAGTAACAAACAATCAACAAAACTTGATGCTCTTTCATTTCTCTTAGATATGATAGCATTATTTTAGGTTTGTTTGTTGTTGTTTTTTTTTTGGGGGGGGGGGGTGATGAAAATTAGTTCCAATTTTAGCCTTCTCTTTAAACACATGAAGTGGAAAAAAGAAGAAAACTTGTAAAGATTGTCTCTGCAATCTTGATGGAACTAATTTTTGTTAGATTTTTAGGAGGATTTGTACCTTACTTTTGTGTGATATTAGGGAGGGGTACTGCATTTATTAAACTTGCAGTATTAAAGTATTAGCTGGCTATTGATGTAGGATGTCAAATTCACTGCGCCCCCTCCTAGAATCAGCTGCATTTTGTTCATCATCAGGCAATACAATTGTGGATGGCCAAGCAGAATTTTCCTACCAGGTTTCAAATGTGCATTTTGTTTTGCTTTCTTTTGTTTTGGAATAAGCAAGTAAACTATGCTCTCAATTTTGTGCATCGAGTCAGGAGTGCTCAAATTCTGGCAATCTGAAAGTTTGAAGTTCCCTTTTTATATGCCCTCCTCACACAGGGTTTTGTTGGTGACAATTTCTTCACATGCAATACATTTCAAGATTTATCCTGACAGCTAGTGTTTTGGAAGAAATTAGAATTGTTGTCACATTTTGTGTAGGCAGTGAAATGAGTTCATGAGTCCTGGTTAATGCATTGTAATAAGATCACTGCACTGCGTGGGGTCTGTTAATTCGCTGTGCAGGAGGGTAAAGGGGGCAGAAAAGTGCAAAGCAAAGTTCTCCCGCGTCAGCAAAGTTCAGAGCTGTTTACATGTCATGGGTTTAGGAAAACCGCACGGCTTTCCCAAAGCCCAACCTAGTTATTCAATCCATCGCTGGGGATTAGCGCCGTTTATACCTTACCGACCAGAAGCGCTCTAAGCTTGCCTGTTAAAGCCCGCAGAATCAACTGCTGCCGTATCCCAGTGCTTTTGAGATAGCTCTTTTCGGGGGGCGATAGAAAAAGAGAGGGGGCAGGGGAAAGAAAAAAGTCATCCCTCCTTCATTTCCACGTGCCTGTGTCATGTGATATTCCTTCCTGTGTGTGCGTATGGGGGAAGTTTGGGGGATTATGGGATACGTGGCACAGACACCGTGGATCTCGCATCGGAAGTCGTAGAGGGAGTGAGAAGAAGTTCAAGAGCAATCGGGATTAGGGTCGAAACTGGGAGGAGGAGGAGGAGGGGGAGTTGTCGTAAGGGTGAAAGTGATTTTAACCTCTGAAAGTGATACATCCTTAGGACTTGTTGATATGCTAAATATACATTGTATAACCCCTTTTTTGTTTGTCGCAATGTCATATAATAAATGGAGCTTTAGGCAATTGGGAGGGGGTGTTTGTTTGTTTGTTTTTATCTTCTTGACCTATTAACTTAATGCCTCCATGAGAATGATTATTTTCCATGTATCCAGATACACATACAAGACACGCCCGATTCCTGTAGGTAGTGGGTGGATGCCTTTTATGTGCCAAATAAAGATGACATGCACATTATTCTTGTTTGTATTGCTGCTCATGTTTCTAACTCTCACATGATGTTTAAAGATGTCATTAACTTGATAGCTGCTTGATTGTTAGGTGCATACTACTGAAACTGTCAATTAAAAAAAAACAACAGCTAAGCAAACAAACGTGAGCATTTTCAGCAAAGTGCATTGTAGAACAGAATATAGAGAAGATATTCATGGTAAGCAAAGACTTTGTAGCACTGTGGCCCAAGGTAGACCCATGTCGTGTATTCAACAAAGCCTTCTTCCTGTTGCTGTCACAGTTGGCCAACCAAACCTGTCGTATGGTAGCATGGCGCCCTCGCCCGGCCCGGCGTCGTCCAATTACTACCAGAATCAGCTGAGAGTTCACTCGGCATCCACCCAGGACAACCCCCAGCTGTCAGAATACGTCCAGCTGGTCAGTCACCAAGATGCTGCTAATCATCAGGTATCATGGCGATGAGATGGAGATGGGAGGTGCTGGTGTTCAAGATGATATAAAGAATACAAAATGTACCTCTTGTTTAGGACTTTATTCTCTCTTATTATGACAGATACACCAGTCATAGTATACTTTGAATTACAACTATTTCCTGCTGAAAAAAAATTCCCTCTGAGTCCACAAACAGGCAGCATTTGTGATAACTGTTACCAGGTTGACTCTTTGTAACAATTTATCACCCAATGAAATTGATGTAAAGTAGAGCAACGTATCGCTAGCCTGTGCATGCATCCAGTCGCAACCACCATGATTGCATGCATGACAATACAATTAGGCTATACCTATTCATGTGTGTGTATATGTGTGGCCGATGGTTTACTGATATTGAAACACTGGACCCGGTATCATTTTAAGTGGTGTTTGTGTTTAAGATAGCGGTGGTGATCATAATGAGAATAATTCTTCTGAAACTCTTCAGTAATGATGTTCAACTGTAAGTAGTTTGATGGAGTCATATTGGAGGGTTGCATAAATCATCTACATACATTTGTACGTGTATAGGAGCTTTTGGTTTTGTATCATGGGAAATGACTTTGCTCTTTTTTAAAACAAATGAATAAATTTCTTTACAGGGATGATGTAATATATATATGATGCTTGAGATAGTGACAGATGTAATTTAAAACAGGTGTCGGCAGACTAGCAGATCTGGAGTCACGATCAATTTGATTTAAATCAACAAATTATGGATTCCATCTCTCCCCCCCATCCCCTCCTCCCAAACAGGTGAAGACGGGGGCGGCAGTCGGCAACGCCAACAGCCCCACCAAGATCGCGGGCTTCATCCCCACCGCCATGCTTCCTCCTCCCCCACCGCCTCCCGTCGCTCGGCCTGTGGCGCTGGCGACGTCCATCGGACAGATGGGTACCCTCTCGGGCAACAACTGCACGACAGCTGTTTCCAACGGTGTTATGGGTAAGGGCGCTTTCCCCCCGGCAACAGCCATCAGATAGTTATTCCCCGTTGCATGACGTTGAAGACACACAAAAGGATCCCCTCAAAAGTAAACCCCAAAAAAAGGCAAATCAGAGTTTCATCAAAAGACAACGCCATGACTGTTGGGCAGATGATAAGCTGCCCTTTGGACTCCTCATGTTTCTAAGCCATGCGTAATTCAGAGGAGATTTCCCCGAGAGATCTTCCAGCTTTGGCTTGATTGAGGTCAAAGTCGCCCTTCAAAGTGTGCTCAACCTGACTCGCTTCGAGCCAGATTATACTCGCAAGAAAACGATTGCTTTGATTTGAAGGTGCTATTCATAGCATTCATGTTTGGATGTGTATGAGCCAGAACACAAAACTTATTCCTCCCTAATCCCTCCTCTTTCTCTTCTCTCTTCTTTTATCATTGTATAGCCCCAGTTCTTTCTTTTTTTTGGGGGGGGGGGGAGGGTGGGTGGGATTTGGTTGACAGAAGATGTGAATCAGAGCTCACAAAATCTGGTTGGGTATGAGGTAACAGTGCCATGGGCGGGAGATAAATAATGTATATTTAAGTTGTCTTCCTGTTTACCTTTGGGAGTAGTGATTTAATGAAATGTTCAAGATATCAATTTTGATGCATATGTGTAGGTATCACAAAACATCCTACCATATAAAATTTTTGCAATAAAGCCTAAAATATAAGGAGATACACTATTTTTCTCATTACACCATAACTGTAGCCAGTTTAGTCTGGAAACACTTTTATTATAACTATTGTTCACATATTGTATATTTAACAATACTTAACATCGATTATACTGGTTGAAATTTTTACATTGGTTGTTTCTATCACTAACTCACATTTTAGAACTATTTTAAAGCACTAATGCTGGGTTTTTGTTTCATCCACAAATGGTAAATTATGCCTTTAAGGTTAGGAGTGGTTTTGTCTGTCCTGAGCCAAGCTGGACAGTGCACAGTTGTTGATATGTGCAGAGACTGCTCAGTCACTTCCAAATTATATTCAAGAAAAATAACAAAACAAAACAAAAAATACAATGCTGAGAGAAAGGTTTGCAGCAAATTTGGCTGGAACAAGCTTGCAGATCCCTGCTTTGTTTTATTCAAATGTCTACAGTTGCTGTTGGTAGATTTGCCAAAATTGCTGTTACCATGGAAACAATTGACATTCTCGCAGCTGATTGTTTAGTGTACTTACTGCCGCCTCATTAACTGCAACAGGTGGTAACTGGCAGTGATGACTGCGATCCTCTTTATTGAAATGACTCCCTGCTAAGCATTCTGGGTCATGGGTATGTAATGTGAGATAGCATGAATGAGCATTCTGCTTTGCCCATTAAAGGGATAGTACAGTATTGGTGGAGATGAGAATTGGGCTTTTACCTTTTTGTGAGATACCAAGAAAACACTTATCAAATAGTACAGAGCATACCATTTTAAGAGGAATTCAAAGCTTATTTGATGAAAATCGGGTTTGGAATAAATGAAACATCCAAAAACAAAGTAAAGCAAAGCGATCTTAATGAAATGTGGGTCCCACACTTTATTGAATCGCTCTGTTTTGGATATCTCAGCCATTTCAAAACCAATTTTCATGAAATAAACGTTGAATTCCTCATGGAATTACATGCTTTTTTCATATATCATAACAGGTTTCTCATTAGTACGGAAGATGTTCATCATTGTGGTAGAAACTGAAGGAAATAAAGTTGATCTTTTGTCCCACGAAGCGAGGTATTAAACACGAAAGATCAACCCGAAATTAGGTCTCAACCAAAACTATATGATCCCTTTAAGCTTGTGGCAATTCCCACTCCAAACATAGAGCGAAAGCGCAATGAGTTCATCCATCAGATACTACTTGAGACATGTGTTTCATTTGGGGGGGGGGGGTGGGGGGAGGGAAATAACAGGTTGATGCCCTTACTTTTTTTTCGGTCTTACTGATAAGGAGGCCAATGAGTTCACAAATGCAGAGACAAAAGCCGGAATCTTGGCGAAAAAGGAGCTGATTGAAGGTTATCGTCACAATGTTTTCGTCTCGCTCAAAGGAGGAAGATTGCAGATTGCAGGTGTTACAGAATGTTGTAGATGATAACCTTATCAGAGGGGTGAGACGCAAGGGTCCGGAAGGGGGAATGCAGACACTGAGTCTTTAGAAGAGAATATATTTATTTGGTGCTCTTTAAGTTTGGGAGTAACAGAACCAACAAGCAGATGCCCTTCTCTAAATATTTGGTATTGGATGGGTGGATGGGGTGGATATAGGCCAAGGCAGATAATTTCTTGATTTCTTGCAAGTTGAAGACTTCTTGAAGAGGCATAGGAGGATGGGAAGGATACAGACAGACCTATGTTTTGTAGAAGTCTTTCGCGTAGTATTTACTTGCCTAACCAAAAGTATGTGTTCACTTTTCCGTTTACATTGTTGCCTTTGAGAAGGAGATATTCTGTACAGTTTTTACACATGCCATACCCCCTTACTGTTAGCAATGAATTATGCTTCAGTTTGTTTCAATGGTGGAATTAGTAACGAAGGTGAATAATTTTCTCCCCTTTATTGTGTGGGTCTTTTGGGGTTTTTTTTTTTTTTGCATTTGTATTGATTATTTATATGTTTTAAGTTGCATTCTCTTCATTTTATAATTCCTCCATTGTATGTTATGTGTTATAATTTTATGGCCTTGCTGGAAAACAGCTTATAGCCGATAATAAGCTTTATACCATGGTTAAATAGTAACATCAAGCAAGATCAATCAAATTTTGAGTCCAATCTCTTTACCCCCTCCCCTTCCTCTGACAGCAACGAGCGCAGCACCACTCAACCTGCCTTCCATCACCTCAACGGGCAGCATCCTGTCCGCAGCGTCCAGTGGGCCCACCACGCCGCCGGCCAGTCGGAGCATCATGACCAGTCCCTTCACCGTGCTCGGACGGCCGGAGAACTCCTTTGTCCACACGCAGCAGCAGGTGAGGAATGGCATGGCACCATTCTCTTTTGCTGGCTTTTTCTTTGAACCCATTGAGGGTGGGCTGATTTTTCTACAACATGCACTTCCCCATAGACACCTGCCTGAGTATACTCGGGACTAGTCTTCAACGGGTTAAATTTTCCCACACTTTTCCTTGTCAGTTGTCTCTTGTATGAGATGATTCCCTGTGATCGCTGCCAAATGTCAGTAACCACCCTTCATGATTCCTCCAAAGTTACCACAAATAATCAGCATTTTCTTGTGTTTCTGATGCTCATTTTGTGGGAGATGGATTCGCAGGCAGCCAATACACATTGACGTCATCACTGGTGCTGATGACCAACAGATGAGCAAACTGCCCCAAAGTTATCACGGCTACATGTGTATGTCTGATTTCATTCCCTCTCAGGAGTCGATATTGGAGTTGTTTTTTTTTTTTCCCCCACCATATCTTTGACCACTTTCCATCACCACACCTGCTGAACATCAGACTTTCTGTTTTGTTTTGTTATCGTTTTTTTCTCAATTTGACCTTTATCTTTGAGAATTGTGAGCCATCAACCGTCAACCTGGGTGAATGATGACAATAGATAAAGATAGGAGGATATGAATAGAATAGAAAAATCACCTGTCAAGATATTCACTCAAAAAGTCATGAAATGGAGCCAAACAGGCAAAGGCCTCTTCACGTTGACACTACATTTGCTCCAGCGACGATTGCTCCAGTCTTACTTCCTCCAGGGATTTACGGTTACGTTTAGTTTGATGTGAGGATTAGGATTAGGATTAGGATTAGGATTAGGATTAGGGTTAGGGTTGTTTTTGTGGGTAGAATTTATGTTTGGCTTAGCGTGCAGATATTTCATTGGAGCGGTTGCTGCAGGAGCGAATGTCATGGAACCCTCTCCAGAGCTTGGAAATGACAGTTCAAATTAATGTGCCCCTTTCTTTGCACTCACATGTGAGGGCATGGAAATTCAGCTATTAGAGCTTTGCATATATTGTTAAAGTGGAGAGATAATATCAGTGTGTTCACACAACAAAATCAAGATGTCTGTTTTATTTTTTTTTTTTTCGTATTTGTCCCTGCAGATCTTGTCCTACCCAAATATCAGTCCTGTGAACATCAGCCCCACCTCCATGTCCCTCCTGGCCTCGCCTGTCGCAACGCCCCGCACCACGCCACGATCCACCCCCATCCCACGATGGACTGCGCCGCTCATCTCACTGGATGAGAGCTCGGATTATTCCTTGATGTCGGGTGAGTAGGGGTATTCCCGAGCCAGTCAATCGGCTCCAGTTGGGAGGGATCAGCAGTGATCGGGCAATCTGTCCAGTTTATCTTTGTCCGTTGAAGGGGGACGCTTTCCATCAAATCCAAATGATGGCTAGGTTGAGCCTAGCAAGTTGTAATGATATGAGGACAGACTTTGTTGCATTTCGATTAGAATCACAACAACAGTCCTCTCAAATTCCTCAAGCATTTCCTCTCTGGTAATCAATGTGCCAACAAGTAAAGTGCACCATGGCAAGCTGCAACCACATACAGTATTCAGAGAGGACAGAGTTATGACAATAACTCTCAGCTGACTCTGACTCTGGGTCGCTTGAGATTTGCTCCCCAGCCGTGCTGTCTCCCATTCAGGAATGGTCGTGGGAATATGCACGCACAAATGGATGAACTGGACGATGGCGCTATCACAGGCAAACAGCAACCTGTAGACTAGAAGCATGCTTAACAGGATCGGCCTTGAATGAGTGTATGGTAGCCTCAAAGGGGGAAATAACAAAAAGAATGGTGAGAGTGAAGCAAGATGTAGCCTGGGGTAGTGTTGCTGCATGCCGTTTTGGGAGGTCACCACACAAACTTTAACCCCTACTACTATGATTTCTCTGTGTATTCTTGTTTTACCTGTCCTGCGATGATGGTCCAAAATTCTCTTCTGTCACATCTGCCATGTATGTATGTGTGTGTTTGTGCGTCTGTCTGTCTGTCTGTCTGAATGTCTGTCTGTCTGTCTTTCTCTTTTTTTTTTTTTTGGTTACTTACCCTGACTGTTTTAACTCACCCATAGTTGCTGCCCAAGAAGTTTTGCAGATTCTGTTGGAAGCTGAGTCGTCAGGTATGACGATTCAGTGATAATCACAGGCAGCAAAAGTGAGTCAATAAGTTCACAATCTGCAGTCGGTATATCTGTCCCTTCTTCTGCCCGTGTATCCTCCCCCTTATTATGTATGTTATCATGCGTCACGAAACAAACAAAAAGTCGCACCAATTGATTTTACGTGAAGACTCAAAAAAGGTGAAATGGGTCAACCGAGTCAATCTTGAGTGTTTCATATTTTCTGAAAAGAGCTATCCTTCTACATTATTCTTCAGTTTGGGATGATGACATGAATGGGAAAGTGTGTTTTCAGCAGTTTTTCTACAACCCACCTAGGGGGGAGAGTAGAATGATCAGGTATGTCTTAAGGCCCCTTTTCATAAAATCCTTTGCACACTCTTCACTTTCAAGTCTAATAAGTTTTGAAAGGACAACGCTACTGCTTTGAAAGTTGGCATCAATTATGGACACAATGTGTTGATAGAACATGCTCAATTTCAGCTTAAAATGATAATCCCTTCATTGTTGTTGCTCCGGTGGTTTATATCCCATGTTGTCCCTCTCATGGGATGTCCCTTTCATCGCACAGCAAGCACGGCTTGGTAAAGATTAAGCACTTGAATAGATGCTGTACTTCAGAGCCTCTTTTCTCGGTTTACACTTTTCCAGAGTGTGTGCTTTCTCTCCAGTAGTTCAACAGGTTAGGGGAGTCTATTTGAGTTGAGTCATACATCATTTTAAAGCTTAGAGTCTGCTCTTTTAGGATCTGCCCTTTACTAAAAATCCATGTGTGGCGACTTTTTGTTGGTTTTGTGATGCAGGGTCACATATTATAGTCATTTTTTTTTTAGTTTCTTTTTTTTTTTAATGCTTTGTACTGTGCTGGCTGTTCCTGTGAGTGTCATTGTGAATCTGTGTTGTTCAGTGTCCTCCCTGTAGTCTCCGTGGTGATCACAGCTAAAAAAAAAACGCAATTGTGATTCCACTTGAGAGCATAACATGACACAGCAAGGTCAACATGCTGCATCAGACTAGTAACAGGGGAGGGGGAGGGGTCTGGAAGTTACTGGAATTCGAAATTAAGAGTAGTCTGGTAGAACCAGACTGCACACATGCATTGAAACATGAGTACCAGTCCTAATAGTGGAATGGGCAGAAAATTTTGAAGATGATCTTTACCGGTAGCAGTTGGTGTGACACCGAACCAGCTGACCAACGGCCCAGCTGACCACCGGGGCCACCTGCCATACCCTGAAGGACATAGAGGGGGGATTTAAGGACACGCCTTGAAGTGTCCGCTTGGAAATGTCTTGCGCTTGTGTGTGTGTGTTTGCGTTTGTGTGTGTAGATACGAAAATTGGGATGAACATCCACTCTAAAAGGCTGTTGGGTGTCCGCCCGACCCCCTTGACCTCTCTGGCCCCCCTCTGTGATCCTTCAACCCTCGGTTTTTCCCTGCAAGGAAGGATGTGTGGCCCTACTAATTCAGCCCCAGTCGACATTCCCTCGCACCTCTCAGTTTTTCTGCTGGTATAGCAACTTACCCGAAAGTGTCACTGCGTGATATCTGTTTGATCTTAAAGACTTTCTGCATATTTGCCGCTGGGTTTGGTATGGAAGGATGAACAGCTCTGTTATGACTTGCCGTCGCTTTCTCTAGCCACTAGCAGTGCAAGAATCATTTTGGAATAGAGCATTTTCTGAAGAGAAAGAAGAAATCAGAGAGAGAAAAAAGATGCCTTAGAATGTCCCTGAAGATGTCCAAGCGAACATGATGTTCACGAGATGATGAAGTTGCTGTGAGCTGACATCGCATTGAGAATCTCATAACCCTCCGGAGTACCCTTGTAGCATGACATATTAAGTGCACACTTTATTCAGTGCACTAAAGATGCAGACCTGTCCATGCCTTCTTCTTGTTTTTGTTTATTTCTCTGTCTTTGTTGTTCATTTTCTTCTTTATTGGTCGGGCCTCATGTGGTTCCTTGGAAACTCACACCGTTCACCAGCTTTGCTCCCAGCTTCAGGGAGCAATGCTGAGCAGATGGCCGTGTACATGCCAGTGATACAAATTACGCACACACAGTAGATCTGGCTTCCCAATGAGTAGGCCGCAAAGCTCTCTCTCAAGTGGGCCACGATGTTGGCCAAAAAAAAAAGAAAAAAGAGAGTAATAAATGAGAATATTTGTATTCTATCTAACTGGGCCTCAAAAAAACTTATAGGACTCAAAGTTGGCCTTGGGACAAAAAAAGGTTGAGAAGTGTTGCAGTAAATCATATTCAAATACCCTTTAAATCCATCACAAGTGGTTTGTGTAGATGAAGTAGAACCTAGGAAACCAGACAAAAGCTGTCAGTGGTATAGCTGTCATCCATGGAGTGTGCAGCAGTCATCTCTCTCGAGTGTGGCATCATTCTGATGACTTCTGGAAAGAAGCCTCTGTGTCTTGCCAATGATGCAAAGTTACTGATACCTGCATGCCTGCATATTCCTTGAAGAAGGGAAAACACGAAAGTACTCTGATAACCACTTGTATGTTTCCACTGCAGTGCATGAAGCGTAATATTTCATTTAACATTAATCCGCACTCTCTCCTCTAAAACTGCTGTATGTGCTTGTCGACCAATAAAGGACTTGAAACTTGTGAGATGACTTGTCATCGTGAACAGCATCGGTGGTGATTGAAACCTGCCTAAGGAGACGTTGGAAATGCAGACGGTTTTGACTCCAGCACCGACATTGAACAGTTAACTTCCCTTTGCATCTGTAGTGAACAAATGCGTCAGTGCAAATGTTCCATTGTAACGCCCTGAATGTGGGATGCGCTGTTTTTACGGGTGCAAGGCTCCAGCAATTCAGTTCAATTCAATTTCAATCGTTTATTGCCCATTTTGAAATTCATTTTTTTTTTCAAGCCTTAGTCATAAACATAGTGAACACATTGAACAAAGGTATCATCACGAATCACAAGACATTCATCACGAATACAGTTGGACATTTGACAAGAGCCTTCTATCTGCATTCATTTGGCTTGATTCAACTTTTTTCTTGATGATGTCTACAAATGGCTGTCAACTGGTGGCCATTTGCTGCAAGGTGGATATTGAGAAGGAGGAATTGTGATCTTTGCCACATGCATTCGTCGGCCAGTTTGTTGCTGTTAGCTTCATTTTTCAGGGAAAAAAAAATAGTGACTTACCAGGATTGCATTAGATTTAGATGTGTTTACGTGTCATAAAATGTATTTTCACATGTTAGGAATGACTATGGTGCTAGAGATGTGGCGTATTACCAAATTGGTTGATGAGATAAAGTGATACATGTAGATTCACATTGTTCTTGGAATGTATTTCTTCTTCCCTCACAAGCATGCTTACACACTCATTGCAATGTTCAGCTTGATGATTAAATCTTTTCTTTTCTTATTATTCCATTCCTAAATATGAAATGAAATGAAATGAAATGAAATGAAATGGCAAGAAATGAAATGAAATGAAATGAAATGAAATGAAATGTCAGGTTTTGTATCTACTTCGAGGAATACAAATTAATGTAATTGACTTACCTTTCATTGCATAGGTTGGCCGATGAGGATTCAACATCTGTGGCTTCTAAACCACCTTGGTGGCTGGAATTTGTTTCTATCAGTCAAAGAATACTCAAAATGTTAGAACCATCAATCAAGAGGAGATGGAGTGTGAAGGGACTTTTCTTTCCTATTCCACCATAATCCATGTACTTTTCATCACAACTCGCACCAAACAGTCGTCAATAGTTTAATAATTTCTTTCTTTTTTTTTTTCCTTTTTTTTTGGGTCAAAAGTTGCATCCTAAAAGACATCACAAGTGACGAAATCTATTCTTCAAAATTTCTATCACATTGGCTGGTATTTTGCAACCCCAAATCTCCAGAGAGAGACATGTTTAGTTCTGACACTACCGCCATTTTCACACACACAGGTCTTTGTTTGTAAGTGTGTGTGTGGCTGTGTCTTTGTGCAGGCAATATGAGTGATATTGCACGGGCAATATGAATGATATTTCACGTGCAGTATAAATACTGTTGCATGTGGATACAATGTGTGGCTGCTATTGTGAGTTTATAACGATGATAACTAACCTCCCTCTCTCTGTTTGTTCTTCCACTTTTTTTTTTTCTTTTTGATTGTTTTCATGGTGCAGGTATGATTCAGAGTGTGTCCTCTGAAGACGGGCTGATGAACCAGGAATGTGAGTACAGTGTTTTGCTAAAGTGTCTATGATTATATATTTTATTAAATTAAAATATTAGATTAATTGTTAGATTAGAATCGTGCAAGATTGAAGAATAATGTCTCTGAACATCATGTATGAAATCTTACGGTAATACACCGTGAAGTTTTAGTTTTGTTTTTTACGTTTTTTTTTTATGAGAAGACAAAAGTAACCCCATGTCACTCACCGAGAAAAACAGTTTGAGTTTTGTTTGGTTCTAATATATTCAATAGAAATCTGTAGTATTTATTTTCCCTCATTATAAAGAAGTTTCCACTTTTGTATGTTATGAGGAAAGGTCTGAATTACCTGCCTCTGCAAATTACCAGCTTATGAAAGGGATCTAATTTTCAAGGTTGCAAGAAGGACGCACAAACTTAAAAGGAGGGGGCAAGGGTCGGTGGGGGGGGTTTCCTGTAGGGGTGGGCGACAAGAAAAGAAGGGTAGCAGGGGACATAGGGAAGAGTTCGTAAAACAAGAATGTGTTGGTAAGTGGCACCATTGTCATCAGATCAAGGTGTCCATTCCAAGGTACATGTACCCATTGGATGCCATAATTAATACGTTTGATTGACATTCGTACATTTCTAGCCTTCTACTAATTTCCGTCCAATATGGCTGAAATACTTGCCAGTCTTGGGTTTTGCGATGTCACTGATTACATTCATAAAGACTTACTCTTCCATGCCACCTCCCATCTGTCTATATGAGCCTGATATGTCTTCTGTACGTCATGATAGTAAATTCTCATGATAACTTTTCCTTCTAACCTAACTACACCAACTTCCTGTAAGTCACAATCGAATCTGTCAAATATCAATGTGCCTCCATGGTCTGATCTTCTTTCCCCTCTTCTTCTCTTTGAATATCCCTTTAGCAAGATTTGTACCAGTCATGAGCTCGGAGCCGATGGATACCGGTCAAAACAGCGTGCCTTCTGCCTCCTCCAAATGATGAAACCTCGCAGAGAAGTGCGACGGCCTTGGAGGGCATCACCACTCCAACCCAGCGTGGGAGATGTCACCGGGGTCAAAGCCCGGGTCAGAGTTCAGACCAGCGAGGGTCATCCGTTCATCCCCGCTTTCCTCGTTTTCATTTTGGTTCCCCTCCTTCACGCCCCCACTGATTCACCACCGTCTCCACCGCATGATGGGAATTTCGACGACCGACTGTCATTTGTTTGTCATTTATTGGATCATCAGGAATACCCCCCGTGCCACCCTGGGCGAGCGAGCGAACAGTTGTTGTGTAGTCACACGGGACGAGCCCTCGACTTTTCGTGCTAAGACTCAAAACTGCCCTCGTAGGTTTCTTATACCCCCCCTTCGATGACTGGAGCTGATATCCAAGATGAATGCGCAATGGGAACTGCCTGCATGGTACCCCTGAGCAAGACTTGGTGAAAAAAACAAAAAAAAAAACCCAGAGCAACTCTCAGAGATCATAATATATCGCTGTCACCTCCATGCTTCACAACTGCCTAGCGCAAAGATGCTTGCTATGATGGTCACGAGAGAGAGAGTGAGCGAGTGAGTGAGTGAGTGAGAGGAATGGAGTGATAGGGAAATGGCTGAAGCTTTGTCTTGGCTAAGAAACAGTTTGATGACTCTGAGAAGCCAGTCGAGGTGCATGGAGAGATATATAAAAGGGACGGAATTCCGTGCGAGGTGTCTTGTCTGTCTGGCGGATAATGTGCCGGCGGGGAGTGTGGCCGGGGGAGAGACGACCCAAGGGCCACGCAGGAGCTCCCAGCGAAGGGAAAGATGACTCTTGACTGCATTTCGCAGTTTGCCTTGACTTGCTACCACCAGCGGATACCAAGACACATACAAAGTGTGACGGAAGCAGGGGATGAAGAGTCTTTTGCAAGCAGAAAGCGGGTATTCTGTACATAGATCAAATCAGCTTTTTTTTTTCCTTTTTTTTTTCATTCTTGATTTTTTTTTTTTTTATGGTCAGCTCATTGTAACATACATCCTTTTTGTATGTTTCATTCTGGTATGTAAGAAAAATAGCCAAGATTCTTTGTTAATCTTCCACGTGTACAGAAATGATGGTATGGTATTCTAGAAAGTGTGCAAAAGCCATTGACTTGTGTTCCTGCATTGTTCCAGCACTTGTCCAGGTTTGCATTTTTTCTTCATTTCTATCATGCCTTGGTCTCAAAGGCTGTCAAATGGATTTTTTTTTTTTGTTTCAATTTGGTGTGATTTGTATGGAGAAAAAAAAGGAAGATCACGCAGTTGCCCATGAAACCAATTTGCATGGTAATGCCCTGTCATATGAGATGCTAATTAGGTCTTATAAAACAAATAAAAGGAATCACACACATTATACAGTTTGACACAGCATGAATTATATTGCCAAATTCTGAGAGTTGTAGGTTTGCATATTGATTATAAAAACTGCTGCAATGGTTTTTTTTTTTTTTTTTTTTTTTAGGTCTGCCAATATGATTGGTGAATAATTGAATATTTTTGGTGGAAAAAAAAAGATGTTTGGCTGGGCATAGTGTAAGAAAAAAGAAACCATAGAGTGTGCAATTGTCTCTTCTAGTTTCCGAGATAACAACAGACGTAGGAATAAGCCGAAAAAGCCTTGACTTCAATCGGCGGCTTTCCAAGGCAGTCGTATCCTTCAGCAGGCTTAGAATTGGACTCTGTATCAACACATTACGGGATAATCTTCTTTCTTCTTTCTCTTTGACTTGTTGTTGTTTTTCTTTTCTTTTCTTTTTTTAATGAGATGGAAATCGAGTAATCACAAATACTTGACTTACCCATTGTTCCTGTTTCCCACAGTCATAGATTTTGTGTTTGCTAGAAAGATGACAGGCCATCGACAATGTGTGATTGATTATCAAGGAAAATTGCAAATAAGAAAAATATAACAGCTAGTGAAAGCAGATAGATATTATTGGTTTTATTTGAGATATCTTAAAAACTGAGTAGAATCAGCATTGGCAGGTATGCTTCCTTTCGGGTGATACTACATCTATTCTAGTTTCGTTCCGTTGCGGTAAGACCTTTGAAATTCTGAAGGAAAGAAAAAAAAAAAAAAAGTGGAAACAAATTTACCATCGTATGGGAGTATGCGATGATGTGCAGTGTTGAAGCTTTTGAAACAACAGCAGCAAAACAGAAAAGACAAGATAAAAATCATGGCTGCATAGAAGGGAAGGGGTGGAAGAGGATGCCAGACTTTATTGTAGAGATGTTGAGACTTTGTTGATGTATGCCAAGGGGCCTTACAGTCACACCGTGGGTGTCGATTCTGACTAGGATGCAAGACAAAATTCGCAAATTGTGCTACCGTCCCCACCGGGCGACTGGTATATTAATGGCTGTTATTCTCACCACGTTAAACTGAAATGCTGCGGCCTAACCTTAGCAATGCGTTATTCTTCGATATTTCTTCTCTCTATGAGGAGAAAAAAAGAGGAAAGAACATTTCTAATTCTGATGCTGGGATGAATGAATGAAGGTTTGGTGTATTTAATTAAGGCTGTAGACTTTAGAGTCCAGAGGTGACTGTAGGTGTTGATAAAGATCGTGATATTCAAATTTGAGTTGAAATTGTATCTGCAATGGTGAGTGAATTCTGTCGGAAAGACGAGCAGCGTGCAAACTCTTCATGTGTGTTTGTGTGTATGTGTGTGTATGTATGTTTGTGTGTTTATGCATGTCAGTCAGAGAGACAGCTGAAGAAAGAGAGAGAGAGAGAGAGATAGATAGATAGAGGAGTCGGAGAACTGATTGGCGGATGAGTGTCGATTGCATTTCATTGTCTGACTCTTCAAATGTTATCCCAGTCGGAATAATTTGAAAATAATTCTTCAGCATTCTCGTAGCAATAACGTGAGGGCGCCATCACAAGAGTGACGTGATGGAGATGGCGAATTGAGAGGGAGAAAGATGAGGGAAGAGAAGAATGGGTGGCGGAGTGGTTTTTTTCTGAGTGAGCGAGATTTGATTTCTTTAATCGTTTCAACCGTATGTCTTACACTGGAATGGATAGCCAACTGTCTTCCTCTTCTATTTTATCCTGGAAATTCTATTTTGGTGGTGAATTCACACATTTTTATGATAATATTACCACGTTACTATTGCGGAAGTTGTGACTGTGTGTGTTTTTTTCTGTGGGCAGTATTTGTAAAATCTAAATTGCTCAAATTATGAGCAGGAACAGAAAAGGAGTGTTTCATACTTTTTTCCTTTTTTTTTAAAGCATCTGTTTACCAAACAAGTTTTTCATATTTGTACATTTTATTTTTGTTTTCTGTTGTATACTCTATATATGTTATGAATATATTATAAATATATAAATAAAATATATATATTATATATATTACTTTTTGTGAAAAGTGTGAAATTTGAAACAGAGTTATCTTATTTTGATTTTTTTTTTTCTGTATAGGATCAAGTAAAGAGAAGAGTTCTATTTTTATGCAGAAAAAGAAGGATGTCATTTTCTGTTGTTGATATTGATACCAAAATGTATTGAGCTTAGCCTTCCTTGTCATAATAGAATTGAAGAGAATTAAAAGTGATCAAAGAGATGTTCTACGATGGCTGATGTTACCAGTTTTCAGATGATTTCAATCATATTTGTGGATTCCTGAGACTGATTATTATTTTTTTTTTGTATGTGAAGGAACAGTCATTATGAAACTGTGCAAGGATGAAATACCATTGTATAGCTACATATTTCCAAGTGCTACTTGATCAAATTGTATATTCAGCCTTAACTACTAAGCTTATCTATATATATTCGCAGTGTATCCTCGTACAATGTTGCGCAATGTATAATGTATTTGTATTTTATATGGTAATGTGTGTATTTTGACGATCATCGGCAGGGGGCTCCCCCGCCGTGCCGGTGGCGTCCATGTCTTTTGTAATTAGAAATTGTTGAATGTCATGTTTACACTCACTCGTACTTGGAACAATGGCTTTAATTAACTCTGTACGTAAGATGTTAGATCCTGCATGCTCGGTTTTTTATATTTAGCACAGTACGTGTACCTCTGTATTTAAGAAACGTATTAATCACTATATTTGTCTCACAGCTATTCTTGTGAGTGTAGACAGGGTTCTCCCATTAGCGGACGAAGTTGTAACCAGTTCGACAGAGGAAATCTCCCATGGCAAACATAGTTGTAAACTAAGTG
The DNA here is from genome assembly GCF_964275005.1 of Diadema setosum. Lineage (NCBI taxonomy): Eukaryota > Metazoa > Echinodermata > Echinoidea > Diadematoida > Diadematidae > Diadema > Diadema setosum. Next base: position 6,177,253 of record NC_092697.1, read on the forward strand.
CCAGAGTAGCACACACCACAATGCTTCAGTTCAATTATTGTTTTCAGTATGATACTGATCTGAAAAAAAAAAAGAAGGTAAACAACAACAACAACGGAAGCTGCTTCGCAAGTTTTGTACGCTTTGAAAACATGAAAATAGGCTGGAGCAAGGAAAGGGGCTACAGATGGTATGGTAGGAGATTTTAAAAAAAGTAGACACGGGACGTTAAACAGTCTTTTCATTCCTCACACTCTCCCAATACTACTACCACTTATCATATTTTGACCTGGTCCAGCATAATTCCCAAACTTTCTCTTGTCACATGTCTGAATCAATACTGAATATCTTGTGGCATGATTTAATCAAAAAAATGCAGACAGTGTGTAAGTAAAAGGATTGGGATTTTATATGCTTGCTATTCGAGAATGGGAAAATGAATAGAGACAGACTTGATGAGGATGTCAGCTTGTGTGTGAGTCTCTCAACTTTTGTATGCAGAATAGAAGTATATACATTGTAGCTACGGCTTTCTGGTAGCGTGAGACCTGGAAAAAAAAAAATGTGCCTGACTCCAAATCTACCCACCCCTCCCCTCGACAATCCTTCAAAAAAAGGAAGAAAATATTAGGACTGTTTCAGGATGTGAGTTGGTAAAATGAATTTTCATTTTCTAAAAATCAGGTGATTTGATTTTTTTTCCTTCATGTGCTGAATGATAATGCATGAAGAAAGCACCAGGTAGAGACCTTATGTCTGGATATTTTTGTAAGTTTTCTCACTGATTAGAGAGTCGTACTTCCTCTCATGACGCACAGAACATGTCCCACATATGATTGCAGTTTCTCTTTTATTTTTGCCCGTATCTAGAAGGCACCAATGTTTTGAGTTTTCATTTTGGCTAGATTTAGGGCTTTTTTGTGGTAGGCAGCAAGATTTACATTGTGCGGAAAACATTCAGACCAATACTTTGATGAATTTCAATGTTGAAAATGAGATGGTCAAGGGTGAGGAGTTCTTAGTGGACAGAGAAATCCAATTCATCGCGCAGAACCTTTGAAAACCACAAACTTGACCCAGTACAGTCATTGTGTCCGCTCTACCTGTCATATGACATGGATTTGTATGGGTGGGACAGAGGCAGGGGTGCTGCAGCATTTTTTTTTTTTTTTTTATTCCCGCCTCGCCCCGTTTCTGGCATCATTTATCTGTTTACTGCATCTTTGCTTCGCTCTCTGGGAAGAGAAGCTCTACGTTTTGTGAAATCTGTGACCCTTCTTGCAAAATTGGAATGACCGGGCACCGTTTCTGCCTTATTGCTCGGCCAGGAAAAGATGACATGTACAGAATCATCTGTAACCATCTGTAACTCCTGAAACCTGATATCGAGTGTAGAAGTGACCACTTGTAAAACCAGCTTTATAATTCTGTGCAGTGCATTACGCTGTCACAGTTGAGGCAAACGTGAGAAAAACACAGCCAGGAGCTGCTCTCTTCGTCTTTATTGCATTTCAACTTTTCTGTTTGTACAGTCAGAAATAATCAAATTCCCAGTTTGATTTCGTTGCACCGAAGTGTTTGAATTTCTTTTCTTTCTTTTGTAAACTAGATCTTGAAGGCTTGTTGTGCAGTAGATTCGAATTCCTGTAGACCAATTAAGGTATTATTTCCAAGAACCCAGTGGACCAACAATTTGTTAAGTTACAAAATATTTTGAACATTTTGAACATAACTTACTAAAGCTATCAATATGGAAATTGTATTTTGGGTCAATTTAGTGGGGGGGGGGGGGGTTGGGGAGTGGGAACTATCAATGAAAGAAAAATTATGTCAGTGGTGGTTTGTAAAATATTTGGGTCAGTCAACACTCCCATATCTTACTGTTGCACAAGTTAAAAGATGTCTTCATGAAGGCCTTCTAAAAAGGATGGGTAATATTTGGCATAAATGTGCATTGATCCCCAGAATTTGATTACAATTTAGTAGACTGATGTTGTCCGTTGAGCAGGGATGTCATCTTTGGTGCAGAGTTTGCTGCTTTTGTGAGGGAACTTCTTAAATTTCTTTGTTTACTTTGCTGTGTTAGGCGTAGGTTGTCTCGTTTCGTTGGTTTGTTTTCTTTGGTAAATATCACAGGGAGAGCTGATGAAGTCAGTACTACTAGTGTAGCAGTACATGAAGCACTGTGGAATAAAGTCAGGATTTAGGAGAGGCAGAGCAGGAGAAAGATTATCCCGGAAATGTTTTTTCTCTCTCCCTCATACTTAGTCAGGAAATACCTAGAAGCTTTAAAGAGAAAGGATGTATTATAGAGAAAAAGATTTGAAGTACTTGGAATGATTGTGTAAATTCAGTTTTAAAAGTTATGGTTAGTGTATAGGATGCTTAGCATCAATTTTGTGTTCTCCTCCCCTACCCCCCCCCCCCATGTCCCTTTTTTTGCCTTCCTGCTTTGAACTGTGAACAGATCTTGGTGTCTAGGAGGAAGAAAGATTATATAAATTCCATGAAAATTAACTTACTTTTTTTTTTTTTATACTGTACAAAATTAAAACAGCTCAGGGTATCTGTCTTTACCTATATATTCATTTTTAGTGCTCAAATTTATTAGTCAATCTGCTTTACCGTGATTGCGTGATTGTGCATTGTACAATTCTTCTCATTCCCCCCCCCCCTTTTTTTTTAGGGGAATGCTAGGAAGGGTGAACAGGTTATTCTATCCATTTTATTGAGTCCCATGCTTCAGGATAGAGGTAAAGCAAATTGTAAGAGTGGGATTGTATGCAGTGGATTTCAAAGTACTTCCTTGGCCGACACTACTTTGTATGATTTTCTCTGTAGTTGTTATTGCTTTGGTCTTTTCTTAATTTAATTTTTTTCAATTTGTTTGGTCAGGATGGGGGGGGGGGGGGGAGAGATGAGTGGACGGATCAAAAGCCATGCACTGGAAGTATATAAATGTAGCTGTCACCACCCAGCAAAAGCTTAACTGTTACTCCATGCACTTCTATGTTTTTTTTCATGCCTCGACTCTCCCCATTTGGTATTGTAACCCACTGAGGACAGGCTGATTTTGCTACAGCACGCATTCCCCATAGGCACCTGCCTGAGTAGACTCGGTACTGGTCTTCAAAGGGTGAAATAGTGTCATTTCGATAGGATTCCTTATTGTTATCATCAATGTATACAACTCAAGAGCGAGTATTACTTGAAGATGTTTCTAATTGCAGTCGACTAGCTATTCAGGAGATCAGGATAAACTTTTGGTTTTGTCGTTGCGGTCCCAGTAATTCAGCTCTCGAAGGCAAGTAAATAATATTTGTAGGAAAATCATTTTTTTTTTTTTTTTGGCAAGGTTGTGAGTTAATTTAGCTTTACATTCCAAGTGAGTCTTTGGGGCGGGAAGCTGTGTTGAATGAACAACAATTGGAGACAATTGCCTTTATTAACATGTGCTGAGTGGCCAATACCTTGTGGAATGTAGGGATTTGATGATGCCCACCTTTAGTTTCAAGCCCACTAAGTTTCCATTTAGCTTCATCTGAATTTAGCCCATGACTTCTCTAGATTGTATTGTTGCCAATTTGTGCTTTCATTTGCTTTTTTTTTGTTGTTGTTTTTGTTTTTTACCTGTATCAAAATGAGGATGGAATTTTTTTTTTTTTTTGAATTCCTCAATATTCTTTTTTCATGTGATGAAGTATTGAATAGCCAAGCATTGAATTGAATTTTATAACAAAAAACACAAGAACTAAACAAAACATGAATAGTTTGTTTTATGATCATTCACAAAATGATAGCGAATCTTTATTTCCTTTTTCTTTTTTCCTCTTTTTTTTTTTTTCAACGGGGAGGAAGGGGAACGAAGTTCAATGTCCGTGTTCTGTTTTTTCAAGTGATTCTATACAGTATGTCATTTTGAAAATAGTGTAACTGCGCAAGTGAGGAAAAGGCTTAGATCGTATTCGTGATGGTGTTTGTTGTTGTTGTTGTCTCTTTAGGGTTATGCTCGGGATTTGAGGTCACATTTTGTCGAGATCCTCGCAGCTGGATCCCGCATCATACCAGTTATTGATACCAAAGGCTGTAGTGGTGTGTGTGTGGGGGGAGGGGGAGTAGGTCTGCACTCGTTTTCTGCAGAATCAAGAAAAGGGCAGAAAAGTAGTTGGAGAATGCCCAATCTCTGTGAAATGTGTGTTACTTTTTCTGTTGGAGTATTCAGAATTCGTGCGAGGTTCTTCTTTCGGAGGCATGTTCAAGGACCCAGACTCTTGTTGTTGTGGTTTTTTTTTTAAAGCTAGTTTTGTAATTGTATGATAGTGTAAATAGAAAATGGCAAAGATTGTGTGGCAATTTCAGCATTTAAGGTTCCATAAATGTACATAGACAAATGATCGTCACTGTTTGTCATAGGTGTATGATTTTTGACATGCTGGATGTACAGTGTATATGTTGCAAAAAGAGAAAGGATTTCTGGTGAGAAAAGGCTGTTATGTTTCGCTTTGTATTCAAAAAGAAAGAAAAAAAGCAATTCTAGAAACATGTCGAGAGTCGGGGAAAAAGTGTGGAACTTTTCTTGTCTCTTTTCTGCAACTATGCATTGTGGGATTGTATGTTTTTCTTTGAGGGACCAAAGATTATGAGAAGAATGTTACTTTAATGTTAAAAGTGTACTTGACTGACATGTACTGCTCCTGTGTATTTATTGAAGAAAACAGACAAATATGCATGATGGTAATGAAGGCTACTCCCAAATCTAGATCTTTTTAAATTTTATTTTTCTTGGACAGATGTCTTTTGCTGCTGACATTCAAATTCAATAGTTTCCTTGAAAATATATATATATTTTTTACCCTCCCAGTCCCACCTCGCCCCCCTCCCCCCCCCCCCCCAAAAAAAAATGAATATTTTTTTCTTCTCATAACAGATTGGTACAGGTGGTTAATAGGTATTGCTATGTCTGCCTGTATATCATATTCACAGGCTTGTGGCCTCCTCATTCTCTCTCTGAAAAAATTGATGGAGTCTTGGTCTAGATGTACTACACTGTATCTCAGAGTGTAGTCTGCATGTAGGCAGACAGAATAGGGAAACTACCTTTCAATTTTTGTTTCCCCTATAATTGAAGATGCAGCCTGGAACAAAGGCCATTTTGAAACAAATGTCATTGCTCTCCGTGAAGTGGCAGTCCTTGAAGATTGTGCAGAAATGGCGATGCACATGAAGCTGAAAGGCGGGAGGGAAATATGGACAGAAAGCAGGCATATAGGGCCCCGCCCTTTGGCAGAGCAACGTGAAAGGTTTTTTAAAACATTTTTTTCTTCCTTTCTTCTTCACATAAAGTGCAATGTAATGTAAGGATTTATATTTACTATACAGTATATATATAAAGTGTCAATCATGCCGACTTTTAGAGGACTTGGACAGCTTTAAGTAATGAGGTATCCAATGCAACAAGCACAGTTAGTATTGAGCGTTTGTTGTGTTTTTTTTTTTTTGTTTTTTTTTTACAATTTTTCTGTATTTTTTTTTGTGATAAAAATTTGTAATCATGTCATTTAACAAACCGTTACTGCAAAAGGATCTGTTTTGATGCTCAGATGATGCATTTTCATGTTGTATGAACCTTCTGATCTGCCTTATACCAGCTTCCATGCTGCTCTCGGCCCTGGAATGAGCACCGAACATTTGCCGTGCATCGGTTGTAGGTGGCACGGTTCTCGCATTTGTTTCTGGGTATGTTTTTTCCCCCCTTTCGTGTTTTTCTGGCTGTAGTGTCCTCAAAATTTTCTGCATCCTCTTGTTGAAGATCACACAAGCATGTATACCCTGTTGTTAGAGTAAAATGAAATGTATCCACAATTTCATGGATGCACTGTACATAACATGTTTGACCATGTCATACTAGTAATGATAAGCCTTCATCTATTTCATTGTTTTTTTTGCAAGAGCTGTGTATTGTCCAATTGTATTTGATTTTTCTCCTCAAGAAAGTTGAAATATTTAAGAAATGATTGATCTTGCCATGTAGCTTAAGAGGAAATATTTGTCTAAGGAATGCGTATCTATTTTTTCCCCATGTTTGCCACATGTGGTATAAATGTGCTATTACGAAAATAATTGACATTTCCGTGTTCATTGCAAGTGTAGACTTATTTAAATCAAAAGTAGAAATTAGATTTTATTAGCTTCAAATCAGGTTGGAGTGAGAGCGAAATGAGATGTTATCTAAACTTGATCAACTGAAATATGCTGGTTTAGGGAACTTTGAAAAGTATCGTGTGGAAATCAAAGAAGGGACAGAGGTGAAAAGCGCGGTAATGGACAGTCTGTTTGCAGAAATTTGTGTCGTATGTCTGGCTGGGCTCTCCGAAGGGCAGCCGCCACTGTAGCTGCATCCTCCGTTTGTCTATTTTCGCGGCTCGTACTCTGGGCTGAACGTTATTCTGTCGAGCGGTCATGGCTATCGTAAATACATCCGTGTATGCGTTGGAGAGGTAATGGATTATCATGGGTCGGGGTGGGGGGGGGGGGTTCAGTCACATTGTGAGATTGGAAAGAAAGGGGGGGAGATTAAAAAGATATAAAAGGTGGATAAGATAAGTAAACACCACAAGTAGGGTACAAAATAGAAGAAGTTCAGATAAAGGATATGTGACTGTCATACTTGGGCAGAGTGTCCTATTGTCTTGCAGATTTTTGTCACTAACAAAGTGAAGGTGAACATTCATCAGCATACATTACGTCAGTGGGGTGGTTAGGTTTTCTTTTTCTTCATTGGAGCACCAGCGCTGTTGTGTAAGGATGAAGGCGAAACAAGTTAAAGAATTGTACATGCATGCTTCTTCTTAAAGTTGATGACATATTCAGACACCGTATTACACATAGTATGCCATTTATCCAACACTGGACGTTTTTAAAGTCGACGCGAACTGTACGCATGCATGCCTACTTGGTGAAAATGCTATTGTTGATGCCTGTTTTGTTAATTTCTTTGTGATCACTACTGTTCTGAGTTTTATGACTCGTGTATTTCTTTTTCCTATATTTCGTGAAGCAAATGTGAGAGATGAGTTTTTTGCTAAGATGAAAGAAGAAGTATCAATCATTTCACTGTTCAAAGATGCAGATTGAGATGCCATATTGATGTGTAATCCAATCGTCACCAAATACATCGCTGTGGCAGGGAACTTTCATGTTGAGCCAGGTTACTGCTGGGGTGATAATGATGGAACACAAATCCTTGTGCATTTGTTGCGGAGCAGTGATGAACAATTACTGGAATTAATGAAACCAGCCAATTCTGCTCCCCCTCCCCCACCCCCAATGCAGCTTGATTGCGGTGTTCATTTTCCTCGCTCCTGTGAAATCAATGCTAGACAATTTTGTTCAGAATGAAATAGGCAGACTTGGTACTTTGTTTGTGTACTGGTACCACTGTTGGTACAGAGGGTGTTATTTTGATGAAGTGCTTATTTTGAATGATTATATTTTCTTTTACGTGCAATGCCTAAGGTGAAGAGTATATATATTTTTGAGAGATCAAATGTGTTGTAAAGGGATATATTTGAAAGAGTAACTGATACAAGAGAGAAAATGGCAATTATTTATCATTTTTTTTTTGTGATGTCAGCTAGTGAAAGTCTTTGATTTGTTGCACTTCATGTGGTCTGCGTAAAAAAACTGACTATCCTTTTAATCGTTGCCTAATTAAAAAAAAAAAATATATATTTAAACATCAGCGGTCTTGATGAAGTCAAAGCATTTATGAAATCTTTTCAAATCACAAACCCTTAGTGAAATGTATCGCTCAAGTTGCTTTGCATGGAGTCATTTTGCATTCTCCACTGCTGTCGGACTCTGTTCATGTCTCTATTAGATGTTGGTGTACACATGACTGCAAGCAAAGGGAAAGTTTTCAGTCACATCTCATTGTATGCACAACTTTTTCATCTACACAATATTTGCCGTCATCATTCATGGATTATCGAGTCAAAGAAGATGTCGTCTCTTTGTGTGGGGTTGGATTTTTTTTTATTTTATTTCTTCTTTGTGTGTGTGTGTGTGTGTGTGTTTTCTAGCTTTTGTTTTCCCAACCCACCGGTAAGATTTCCTCGTGTGAGGAGAGAGAGAGCGAAAAAAAAAGAGAAGAAAAACGATTAGCCATCTGTTCCTTTCATTCGAGTCATCTTCCATACAGTGTCATGAAATGTGTGTAGCTTTAATCCACGGGGACTGCCCGAGAGGGGGTCTCGTGTAAGTACGTTATCATCAGCTACAATGTACTGTACAGTTTTTACACAAGAATTTTAATATGGGATATTAAAATTCATCATATTATACTACATTTTGTTGTGTGACGCCTTCATGATATTATGTCTTGCTCGCTTATTTTCTCAGACGCTGAGTCCTGTCTGCTACAGGTGTGTCGACATGTTTGTTGATAGTGACGATGATAACAGTGATTGATGTTGATGGTAACATTTTCGGTTGCTGATGCTGATAATGGCAATAATGTTTTATGATGATGCTGATGATAATGATTAGTGATGATGATGATATTTTAGTAGCTAATGTTAATAAGGGCAATAATGTAATATGATAGTGTTGTTGATGATGATAAATATGATGATATTTTTAGTTGCTGATGTTGATGAGGCAATAATGTTTTATGATGTTGGTAATAATGATTAATGATGATGATATTTTCAGTTGCTGATGATGATAAGGAAAAATGTATGATAATGTTGATGATAATGATAAATAATGACAATATTTTAGTTGCTGATGTTAATAAGGGCAATAATGTTTTATGATGATGCTGATGATAATGGTTTTTATGAAAATTTTGTTCTTTTATGATGACGATAATGATGCTGATGCTGCTGATGATGATGATAATGATGATGATGATGATAGTGATGAAAATAATCCATGCCGAGATCTATGAGAGAAGAAAAGATGATTATGGCAATCATGTTGATGATGAGGACGATGATGATGATGATGATGATGATGATGATGATGATGATGCCTAAGACGGTCTTAGATGATGGTAATGGCAATGATGATCATGGTGATAACGATCATAATGACAGCATTAATAATGATGATGGTGATGACGATGATGATAATGACGATAATGACAGCAATTATGTAAAGAGTCAATAATGACAGCAGTCAATAATGAGTCAATAATGAGTCAATAATGAGTCAATAATGAGTCAATAATGACAGAGTCAATAATGACAGCAGTCAATAATGAGTCAATAATGAGTCAATAATGACAGAGTCAATGACAGCAGTCAATAATGAGTCAATAATGAGTCAATAATGAGTCAATAATGAGTCAATAATGACAGAGTCAATAATGACAGCAATTATGTAAAGAGTCAATAAAATTAATAGTGATGGCTAATCACAGAGAGGGTGGTGTTTACCAAACATGGGGGATGTGTGGTGCTGTTAGAGATGGTAGTGCTGGTAGTGCTGGAGAGATATACAAAGGAGAGATATACAAAGGTTTTGTATCACAAAACCAGCAAAGAGTCGCCAGAAATGGATTTTTAGTTGAGAGCAGTTTCTGAAAAAGCAGACTTAAAGCTTTAAAATGATGTATAACTCAATTCAAATGGACTCTCATAACCTATCTAAATATTGGGAAGAATGCACACACTCCGGAAAAGTGTGAACTGAGAAAAGGGGCTCTGAAGTACAGGGTCTATTGAAAGTGAATGCTGCAGCAATATTAATAAAACACATCAGTGAGAGTTTGAGGAAAATCGGAAAATCCGTTTAAAAGTTATGAATTTTTGAAGTTTCTGCTTAGTCACTGCTGGATGAGAAGACTACTACAGCTTGTGATGTCACATGTGTACAACGATATAAAGAAAATATAAAGAAATTTCAATTTTTTTAATACTTTTTTCGCAAAATAAAACACTTGACGTCCCTCTTTGAGAAGGCAAGGGGAACAATATTACCCTTAACATACGTCAGTGACGAGTCGAGGAAATGTGCATTTTTTTTTTCAAAAAGTAACATTTTGTGAAATTCTCTTTACATTTTCCCTATATCGTTGTACGCATGTGACATCATACACTGTAGTAGTCTTCTCATCCAGCAGTCACTGTGTAGACACTTTAAAAATTCATAACTTTTGAACGGATTGTCCGATTTTCCCCAAACTTTCACTGATGTGTTCTACTAATGTTGCTGCATTTACTCACTCCACATGTATATGAAGGAGGACTTGTCCTTTAATCTTTATACCAAGCCGTGCTAGCTGTGCGATGAACCTCAAAACATGATGTAAACCACTTGATTAACAACAATGAAGGGATTATCAGATTAAGCTGAAATTGAGCATGCTTTATTAACACATTCCGTCCATGATTAATGCCAACTTTCAAAGCAGGATAGCATTATCCCTATAGAGTTGAAAGTGATGAATTTGTACAGGATTTAAAAGAAATGAAAAGGGGACTCTACAAGGCACACCTAATCACTATATTGTACAAAAAGTGTTCGAGAAAAACTGCAAAAAACACGATTTCCTCATCATTTTATGATACCATATTTTAGCATAATGTAGAAGAAGATTTGCTCTTTCAGAAAATATGAAAAACTCGAGATTGGCTAGGTTCACCCATTTCACCTAATTTCAGTCCTCACACAAAATCAGTGTGTGCAACTTTTTGTTAGTTTTGTGACGCATGGTCACATAAGTATATCAAACCAAAAGGATGGTTGTAATGTGTGACGATAGCATTATCACTTCATCTGACTGGCCGATGTTGGGACGAATATGCCATGTCACTTTCGCGCAAGCTAATGGAACCCGTATACGACATCATACAGGTACACTATGAAAGTTACTGTATGGCGTTGCTTACTAACGCCAGTGATTTCCTCGCCAAAGTTTACAGTTTCCCTAAAGAAACACACTGACGTATTATATCAAACTTCATACCAAACGATTACACCTGAACAAGCCAAGTTTTCTGCGTCGACGATTAACAATGATAACCAAAAGGAAAAAAGAAAAATGCAAAATAATCCTCAAAAAGTACAGGTAGTGAGAAGTGCAAATATACTTGTGAATTTTGATAAAGCAGGACGTTCATAGTCCTCGTTAAAGCCTCTTTTGGAAGTCTTTGTGTGTGTTTTTTCTAGCGTAAATCACAAATATCCTACTAAGTACAGGCGAATATGCTTTTTTTCACCCCATGTTTACCTTGGTTAAACTGCTTGAATACACAGGTCTTTGGAAGGCCACTGTTTGGCTTTGGAAGAATGAAATAAAAGAACACGATCTTTTCGATGATTGAAAGCTTTATTTTTTCCTCTTCGTATCAATGAAAAAAAAATAAAGTCATAC